>NC_080180.1:52492306-52857942 GCF_950295315.1 Erinaceus europaeus | reverse complement strand
CTAATCCAATAAAGAAATAAGATGTTTTTAATAATTATTCTCATTGGATATTATCTTCTTTTATTAGTGATTTAATAATGATTGACAAGATTTTGGGATAAGTGGGATGAAATTCCCACCACCAGAGTTTGATATCCCGTTCCCTCCATTAGAAGTTTCCCTGTTCTTTATCTCGCTGGGAGTATGGACCAAAGATCTTTATGGGGTGCAGAAGGTAGGAGGTCTGGCTTCTGGAGATAATATTTTAAAGCTGAATTTTGGTAGTGAACAAACCCTATCTGCTAGGTACTATCTGCTGTGCTGGGATTATAACAGTCTGCTAAGAGATCCAGATATAAAACAGACAACTATTTCCATGCTAATAATATCTATGCCGTTTCAGTCCATCCTCCCAGAGGGTTAAAGACTAGAAAGCTATCAAGGGAGGCGATGGGATACGGAGTTCTGGTGGTGGGAATTATGTGGAGTTGTACCCCTCTTATCCTATGGTTTTGTCAGTCTTTCCTTTTTATAAATAAAATTTTAAAAAGAATAATCAGGGAATACCTGCATCTGAGGCTGCAGTGAATATTTCCATGAAAAATTCTTTTGAGAGTATATGAAGCTGAAACTAGAACAGAAAGTAATTCTAGACACATTGTTGTTTACCCACTTAAAATAGTGTTTCCTCTTTTCTGAACAGAAGAAATTCCAACTGGACATTGCTATTTACCCACTTAATATAGTGTTCCTTTCCCCTTCCCATCTAAGAAAAATGCATTAACCTCTTCCGAAAGCAGTCTCCTAAAATGTAGTTTAACTTTTCTTAGGCAATAAAACACTTAAGTATTAGAATTGTATAGTAAAAAGAGAAATCCAACCATTTTCCCCACTAACTCCTTTGTAGCTTGAAAATGATAGGGAATACAGGTTTCAGAAGAGTGCCAACGGACAGAACAGTGGAGGTGTTCTCTGTTTCATAATGTGAGTGTCCAGGGAAGAAGAAGGACATCGTTGTATCCTCTGTCTTTCCTCTAGGAGGAAAGGGTTCAGTGTGTTCTCCTAATATATGCATAATGCTTTCATCAGGCTTTAAACCATTGTAACTTTTCTGTACCCTTTATCAGAGACCATGTGTGTGGGGGGGAGGGGGGGCCTGTGGTAATGGCAATCTATTTAGAACTAGTACTGAAATTCTGACCGCCACTGCTCACCCTGACCTAATTAATCTGTCTCCTGAAAGATAGAAAAATTAATGCTTTTAAATGGCCCACATTCATTTGGAAAGCTTAGATATGCTCCCATAGATCTATTATTTCTCAGTTGGATGGTTCTCCCCCATTAGATCCTGCTGATAACTTTAATTTTGTGCCTTAGCAGAAATACTGCTTTCCCATCATTTGTGTAGCTGTCTGTTATAACCCATCAAACTAACATCCATTCTTCCTGAAGAGCTTCTAGCATTGAAGAATTCAAGTAAACAGTGAGAGAGCTTCTAAGCTAATGCCCTTTTCTTTGCCTGTTTGAAAATATTACTTCTTTAAAAAATGATTTAACACTGACTTACAATATTACAAAAATTTAGAGTATAATTTCACACTTCTGTATGTGTATATATGGTTTTCCAAATCGCCACCAAAATTCTGGTAGCACTACACCAAAAAGATTCTTCCACTTACCCCTCCCTCATTTCTTCTGATAGTTTTCTGAGTGAATTTGGTTATTATTTACAAGGTTTTTTTTAGATAATTTATATTTCCTAAATGATGAAAACATCCTATAACAGCCTTTCACTTCCTTCACCTCAAGTTTTATCCATTTTGCCCCAAAATATACAAATGTCATTTTTTTCTAATGACAGGTAGTTTCCATTGAGTATATATCCCACAATTTCATTTGTCCAGTCATCTGTTGATGGGCATTTAGGCTGACTACTTATTTTGGCTATTGCTAGCAGTGCTTGTATGAATAGCAATGTACATATATCCTTTCAGATTAATGTTTTCTTACCCTTTAGATTTAAAAAAGGACCAAACAGGTCATCAAAGGATAGAAATGTGCTGGTAGACATAAAGGATAGGATTAGCTAAGTATACAGATGATCTTTTCCTTGAGTTAATTCTCTGTGCTTCTGTATTCCATAACAGTTTCGATGTGCTTCTCTAGTTTATTAGCCTCCTGTTGTGGCACTTGAACAGTAATGATTACTCTCCTTGTGTGCTTCTCATCTTTTGTTTATGCCTGGCACATAGGAGACACTTGACTAATGTTAGGATGATGTACATTGCAAAATAATGTGGCTCTTATTAATGAAAGGTATTTATTCTGGGGGCTGGGCAGTAGTGCAGCAGGTTAAGCACACATGGTGTGAAGTGCAAGGACTAGCACAAGGATCCTGGTTCAAGCCCCCCACCCAGCTCCCTACCTGCAGGGGGTTGCCTCGCAAGTGGTGAAGCAGGTTTGCAGGTGCCTATCTTTCTCTCCCCCTCTCTGTCTTCCCCATCTCTCTCAATTTCTCTCTCTTGTCCAACAGCAATAACAGTAATAACAAGGGCAACAAAAGTGGGGAAAAATGGCCTCCAGGAGCAGTGGACTTGTAGTGTAGGCACAGAGCCCCAGTGATAACCCTGGAGGCAAAAAAAAGAAAAAGAAAAAGAAAAGAAAGAAGGAAAGAAAGAAAGAAAGAAAGAAAATTATTCTAACTTACATTAGACCCAGGGAAGTTTATAAGGTAGTTCACTTTGAAAAGTATTGACTGAGGGCACTACTAGCTTCAATATGAAGTTCCATAGACTTGTGAAATTTAAGCACAAGCACATTTCAGATGTGTAAGGCAAAGATTGCACTACATGAAGGAGTTCTACTGTTACACAGATGTAATTTTAGCATAAAATCAGATTGACAGATTCACAGTTCTGTCTGTATTATCTGAAAATGTTGACACTGTGTGTATAGAATACATATAAGCCAATATGTTGCTTTGATAGATTGAATTTAAATTGAATCTTTTTTTCATTTTCTCATTATTTTAGGAATCTGCTGGTAAAGACCATTCTTTAGTATATGTCTGTAGTGGTCTGGGATATGACACAATGGATAAATTGTTGGATTTCCAAGTATGAGTTCCTAAGTTTAGTCTCTGGCACCACAGATGCCAGAGTGATGCCCTGGTGTTCTCTCTCTGTCTCTACTAATACTCTCATGCAAATATATAAATCATAGATGTACAAACATACTTATGTGTGTATACTTACTTGTTACACTACACATGTGTGTTACATGCGTCTCATTTATGGATGGGGTTTCTGGAAATTTAACTTTGAATTTTTTTTCCAGGTTACTTGCCTGCAAGACTTTTTTGGAGATGATGATGTTTTCATTGCCTGTGGACCAGAGAAGTTCCGTTATGCCCAAGATGACTTTGTCCTGGATCACAGTGGTAAGGCAGGCCATGGACCATTTTTTTAAAGAAATGGTGGCATGGAACTTAGTCACTAATGTATGATAAATAGTCTGGTACTTAGAAGAGAGATGGCACTGCTGGTACTTTTTGAATGAAAGTAGACAAAATGAATAAAGTCATAAAAAATGAAACAACAACAAAAAAAGAAACTAACCCACCTGCAGGGTTGAAACTTCACATGTGGTAAAGCTCTCTCTCCCTCTATTCCCCCCTCCCCATTTCTGCCTATTCTATCAAATAAAGGGAAAAAAAGGAAAAATGAGGAAAAAAAACTAATTCAAAAAGTTTTCACTTTTTAACAATTTGTTTTTTTCTTTTGTGCTGCTTGTTTTGCCTCTGAAATGAATTTCCTGCCCTTGTTTAGAATGTTGACTTGACTGTGTGACCTTAAATGTAGGGCTGAGTCTGAAACTCAGAGATGGCCCATGTGCATAAAGAAATGTGAAAGAATAGGGTCAGGCGGTAGCGCAGCGGGTTAAGTGCACATGGTGCGAAGCGCAAGGACCGGCGCAAAGATCCCGGTGTTAAGCAAAATTCATCAGAAACGGATTAGAGATCTTTTCGGCTTTATTAAAGGATTTATGAATCGGGAAGCATCTCATACATTAAGCAGAAGGATTTTGCACAAAATAGGAGGTTTTTACTGTCAAAGGATGGGATATGGTTATTAGCTAAAGAAAAGGGATTATTTCAGTTGAAACTCCAGATTGGTTGGCTTAAAATTGCACTTTAGGTATTAAGCTTGGGTGTGCTGTGTCCTCTCCCCATGCCCCACCCTCCACCCCTTGCAGCTGGCCATGAACAACTCCATTTGGGGGATATTGTTTCTTTTTTTATGTAAAAGATTCTTTTCATTACATTGAGAGAAGAGAGAGGGTGTGCTTATCACATGGGACAGAGACAAGCCAGAGCTTCACTGTAGCACATGAGGTACCAGAGATCAACCAGGAACCTCAGGCATGCAAGTCCTGTGCTCCACAAGTGCAGCTATCTCCCAAACTGCTCCTTTAGGGTGCTGTGTGGTGGCGCACTGGGTTAAGTGCACATAGTGTGAAGCACAGGACTGGCACAAGGATCTCAGTTTGAGCCCCCACCTCCCCACTTGTAGGGGGTCGCTTTGCAAGCGGTGAAGCAGGTCTGCAGATGTCTGTCTCTCCCCTCTGTCTTCCCCTTCTCTCTCAGTTTCTCTCTATCCTATCAAACAGTAATAACAGCAACAACAGCAACAACATAAATGGAAAAAAATGGCCTCCAGGAGCAGTGGGTTCATAATACAGCCACTAACTCTAGCAATAGCCCTGGAGGCAATAAATAAATAAATGATAAGTAAATAGCACTTTAAATCACAGCTCTAATAGAAGTGTGGATGAATGCTACCAATTTCTTCTTGCTCAATTGTGATTTACTTAACCTTCTGCAAACTGGGGATAATAATAGTAACTTTTCCCTAAAATGCTGTGAAGATTAGACTCAGTAATTGTAAAAGCCATTAGAAGTCAGCTTGACAGCTCACCTGGATAGTACCTCTGCTTCGTCATGTGACCCAGGTTGAAAATCAGCCATCCACTACACTAGAGGAAACTTCAGTGCTGTGGTATCTTTCCTCTCTCTGTCTCTATTTCTCTTTCTTTCTTTTTGTTTTTTTCTTTTTCTTTTTTTTTTTTTTTTTTTGCCTCCAGGGCTATCGCCGAGGCTCGGTGCCCGCACTATGAATCCACTGCTCCTGGAGGATAATTTTCCCATTTTGTTGCTCATCATTATTATTGTTGTTGTCATAGTTGTTGGATAGGACAGAGAGAAATGGAGAGAGGAGGGAAAGACAGAGGGGGAGAGAAAGATAGACACCTGTAGACCTGCTTCATCACTTGTGAAGTAAACCCCTACAGGTGGGGAGCTGGGGGCTTAAACCAGGATCCTTACACCGGTCCTTGTGCTTTGTGCCACATGCACTTAACCCACTGCGCCACCGCCCGGCTCCCTATTTCTCTCTTTCTAGGTCTAGAACTGTGAAGCTCAGATTCCCCTCCCCCTATTGCTGTACTGTTGCTGTAAATGTACTATTGCTGTTGCTCTTCTTCATAATACTATATTTAAAAAGTTTATGAGAGAAACCAGACCACTCAAGTCTGTTGTATGATAGTGCTGGAAATTAGCCTCTGGGATCCTCAGATATGCAAGTCCTGTGATCTGATGCTGAACTATTTCCCCGACGCTTTTAACAATATCCACCTCACAAAATTTCACAGTGAAAGCAAGTCTAGTCTAATTCTTTTTCACAGGCATCTATCAGATGGCAGTCGTTTAAAAGAAAAGACAGTTGTTTAACTTGCACTACTCTCCCCCACCACTCACCTCTGGTCATTGGTAGCAGTGGAGATTGAACCTGGGATCTCTCACATACAGATCTTTTGCGTAACCACTACACTATCTCCCATGCCTGCCTTGCCCTGTCTGCATTGTGGTTTTGATCAAATCTTAACTGGGCATTTAGACTTCTGACATTATGTTGCATTAAAGACCCTTTCCAAATCTAGGAATTCCAGTTAACTTAGTTTCAGCCAATTAACAGCCTTCCACTAAGAGCTGGATCAGGACTGGCTCCTAGGCCTAAGATGTTGACTAAAGCTCTCATTCCAGCTCTCTACATTGCCTGCTCATAAAGGAGTGGCAGTGCCTTGAAGATGTTTCTAACTCATCCACATACCACTCTTTTCAATAAGGAAACGCTCTGCAACATCTGCAGTGCTAATTACACTGAAATTTCCAGAACCCAGTAAGGTTTGATTAGTCTTGCTAATGCTAATCAGTCTTTGCTGGTGTGTATTCCCTGATGGGGGGGAGGGGTTTGTCACGTGCTAATTGTTGCCCCTGGTGTATACATGAACACTAATCCATATAACCTGCACAAATGGAAGTATTTCAACATAAATTCTAGTCATGATTCCTGATTGAACCTTTGCCACAAGGCTATGGAACAGATTTTACTCTTAATCTAACTTCATGATGGGGAAAATAGTTTACAGCCTAACCCAGATCCCCCAGTTGCTAAAATTAAATCCGTGGTTGATCCAAAATCAACATGACTCTAAAACTTGTGTTGTTAATTTATCAAGATGCAATTATTTTAGATGGGATTAGTTCTGGTGCCCAAAGCACTACAGTAGTGCTTTATTTCTTGATCCGTGGGAAGACCAAAGTTGCTGTTTAAAGCTGGGTTCCGGTTTTCTGATGCACCTTCAGGAAGACATTTCATTGGAGTCTCATATTCTTTCAGACCAGGATTATCAGAGAGTTGAAAAAACAATAAAAATTACTGCTTTGCCTAAGGAAGTTGCTTACAAACTGTGAAACTGTGATGCAGGTGTCTCTTTTTCTCTCTCTCTCCCACTCCACCCTGACCTCTCAGTTTCTCTCTGTCCTGTCGAATTAAAAATAATAATTATTAGAAGGATCGCATGTGGAACAGGGTGGTGTTGTCACTAGATATGTAGCCTTACTAAAGATAAGCTGAGCAGTCCTTTGGGATGGTTGTTTTGTATATGACTGTCCCTTAACAATAATAAAAAAAAAAAATGATCAGGCAGTTGTTTTAGGCAGAAACTTCATTATTTAACCTGCGAGGCAGAAATGTCTTTAACCTGTGATCCACCTCTGTTTCTGATTAAAACCAGATCTATTCAGTGTACTTTCCTTTCTTTCTAGAATGCCGTGTCTTGAAGTCATCTTACTCTCGCTCCTCAGCTGTTAAATATTCTGGATCCAAAAGCCCTGGAACCTCTCAACGCAGCAAATCACCAGCTTCAGGTAGTTTATGGAATAGACAGTTTCCTTAATGTTTATAGACTAGTGCTCTTAGCTATGTTTGTATGCAGTCAGATTATAGAATAACTTTGAAGTGTCATAGTTTGAAACAAACAAATAAACAAGCAAACGAAATTTACACCTGTTTCTCAAAGACTCCTCAGACCTCTTAAAGAAATTGGTTTGTTGAGCACTCATATTGCCTTGTGCAGGGACCCAGATTCAAGCCCCACCTCTCCACCTGTGGGGAGGAACTTCACAAGTGGTAAAGAAGTTGTTAAAAAATTAAAGAATGTTGGAGTCAAGAGAAAGTTCACTCAATAGAATGCAAACTTGATCTGTGTTAGGAGCTGGGTTCAGACCCCCAACCACCACTTGGGAGCACCACGTTAAGGAGAAGTGGAACAGTGATGGGCATCTTTTCCCCTCTCTCTGTCTCTCTGTCTCTCATCCTTTATCTGCAAAAGGGGGTGTGAGGAAGGACCCACCAGGAGCAGTGCAATTGTGCGGGCACAAAGTCCTGGTGGCAAATAAATAAAATACTCATAAGCATCTCGACATTGATTCTGTAAGGTTAATCTTTAGTGGTCATAAACAATTTTGCTGCCGGGATTTCTCAAAAAGGGAGGGATTGTTAAGAAGCCTGGTCTTCCTGCTGGGAAGCCTGGCACACAGGTTGGTCTCAAGAAGTGCTGCCTCGGCTCCAGCATCAGCCCCACTTTCTTCAGTCTTCTCATACTCCTGTCTAGACCTGCTGAATAACTGCTCTCCTTACTGTCTCCTCCTCCTCTTCCTTTGTCTATACTGAATCTGTACAGTAAAGAGGGGTGGCCACTACTCCAGTGTCTATTCTTCAGCCAGATCCCCAGGTGAGCCATGCTTATTATGGCCTTGTCACTCTGCTGGGTTTATGTTTTTGTCCTTTGCCACATTTCTGTTTCCTTTTGTTCCATCTCCATGAGTGTCTCTGGCACCTGTGCATCTACAGAAGTAAGTGCCTCACTGCGTAGGGTGCTTTCTTTGGGCACCCACTGGTCATCATCTGAAGATTACCTGTCTGCCTGTCTGTGTGTGTGTCAGTCGTGGTGCTCAGTGATCCCAGGAAGTACCTTATCCCAAGGAGTCTTCTAGTGAGTTTTAGGAAAAGCATCTGTTTGGGGAAATATTCTTTTGTTGAGAACAGTGGTTGAGTATGAAGATGGCTATGGGGCAGTTGTACTCTTCTGCCCTCACCTCCCTCTCCACCTTGGGGTCAATAAACTCAGCGGGGCCCTCTGGTTTATGGTGGTGAATTAGCCAGTCTGGGATATTGAACCTGGCATTTCAAAGCCTCAGGCATAAAAGTCTTTTGCATAATCATTATGCTATCTTCTTGGCCCTCTAATTTGTGAATCTTTTACAGTCTACTTAGACAAAAAGTTGAGAACGTAGGAGATACCTTAGCGATTAGAGCATATACCCTGACTGATAGAAGATCTGGGCTTGATTCCTAGAAACACATGGGAGCACCGTGGACAGCACCAAGGAAACTACATGGACATTTGAACCATGTATTAGTGCCTCACACTCTTTCTTTCTCATCTCCCTCTTCCCTGCTCCATAAAAGATGTAGAATAAAAACTGGACTGGTGAGGCAGCTCAGATGTACCACACATGCTTGAAATTTTGAGCTCATCCCTGGTACTGCAAAATAGTAAAATATATAACTCTTTCTCTCTCCCCCACCCCCTCTCTCCTCCAAATGGAATAAAGGACTGCTCACTAGGGAACATTTTTAGAACCGTCCACATGCTATCAGAAACCAAGGGCTACTGGTGACTTAATATCCCATTAGAGGAGACTTGTTTTGGGGATAATAATGGACATACTGCCACTGCCACTAAATTCCTAGCAGTGAGTTTGTAAAGAAACAGTACTAAGGTAAGGGGTGTGTTTTTAGGGAGATTGGGTTCCTAGAAAGATCACCATTTTCAGGAATTAATTTTTTGCCTTTAGACCCTGTTCTGTCACTGGTCCAAGGAGGCCTTGGATAACAGTGTGATATCTGCTATCAGTGAAAGCTGTCAGCTGTGTAGGAACTGATGACTGATTGCTGTGTAAAATGAAGAAAAAAGTAAAATTTAGCCAGCACTCACTAATTCATTGCCCACAATTGTCTTTTCTTCATGTGAATTCCCTCTGCCAGTTCCCTTTAAAAGGATTTTTTTCCCCTAAGGAATAGCATTAATCTCACAATGGTTTGCCCTCTTTGAAATTTAGCTCAGTTGAGAAATAGTCAAGGCAATGAAATAGTCTTGAAAATTCTAGTAAATTGTGTAGTTACTTGTGTTGCATTTTCACCCAAATACCTACATATGTTGGTTAAGAAAAATCTAGGCAACTCATTCTTAACTGTATAACGAGTAACTTTTTAATTAGAAAGATTAACATTTTGTCATTTCAGAACTGGAAAACTTTAATGATCAATATATAAACACATATGACTTTATAAGCCCAGGTGTCCTTGTTTAGAGATGATTTCTTAAGTCTTAAGTATCCGCTGATCAAAGACTGGTGTTTGCTCCCCCATACATAGGGCCTTCACTTCTGTATTTGCTTTTCATACTTATTAGTATCTTTTAAAAGAAAATTTGTCTAGCTGCCTATGCCTTGTTTTTTCTAGTACCAAAAATAAAATAAAAGCAAATAGACTTTGCTTTTCTTTCCTAAAATGAGTGGCAGTTTTCATCCACCTTGGGCAAAAGCCTTGACAACAAAGGATAAAAGAGGTTATAAACACTCCTTAAAAGAGAGCAAAAAAAATTATACCAACACTAAGTGTGAACTGCCAGCTTTGTGAAAATCACAGCAGAAATGTATCCAGGTGACATTCGGAATACCCATGAGTCATAAATCCTAATGAAGTGCTTTTGCTAGTATAGAAGCTGCAGACACCCTGACTAGGCTGTATTCTCCATAGTACAAAACTCAGAATTAAAGTTTCAAACCCAGAAGTTAATGGAAGTTAGGGGATGTTGTAGTAGATAAAAAAGCCACCAAGATTTGATAATGGGGAAGGTAAACAATGAAAAAGAAAATGGAAGGAATGAGAAGTAGTCTCAGTAAAAGAAAGTCAAAGTGTTCAGGGACAGGAGGTACCTGGAGGGGACCGCCTAGGAAATTGGAGTGGTGACAGGTGTGGCTTAGGAAGGTGGAGGTGGGGCTTGGGTGTTAAAAGCTAGGCCTGTGAGCTTCTCTCTGTAGATTCTATTCAGATCATTATGTAAGTAGTAACTAGGCCCCTGTCTCTCTCTCTCTCTCTCTCTCTCTCCCTCGGTCTAACATGGGAACATTCTCAATTTTCCTGAATAAAACTTAAAATTCTTGAAAATCATGCTCTCTCCTCAATTCTTTATTGAGATAATACATGAGGAACTTTTAAATTGGGGGGAAGCAAGCTTAGGCACCCCTTTTCCTCAAAAAAAAAAGAGTTTAAGTCCTTCAAACAAATAAGTAGATATGAAAATACATAGACAGAAAACAATCAGTAATTTCCCTTTTCATTAAGAATATACTTAGAAACTTAGAACTATAGTGGAATAGGTTTAGGAAAGTTATACGAACATCCTGGTTTTCAGGTTGGTTTATACCAACATATAGAGATTGGAGAGTATGGAACTATTAGAAAAACAACAGTCACTGTCCTACCCTGACTAGCAGGTGGGACACATTGTATGGTCAACTTCTTACTCACATTTCTAATTCCATAGTGTTTTATATATTTGTTTACATCATCTTACAAAAGCTTATTAAAGATGATTCTTGTTTCACTCTTTGTCTAATGCTTTGTCTGTAATGCAGTAAGATGCTTTTTTTTTTGCTTTGGCTTTTTTGCTGACTTCCATCTGCTTTGGGCTTTGAATGAACTGAAGCTTCCTTGGAGCTATGTGGTGCATGTGCTTGGTGCTATTTACACAAACTGATTGCTTTGAATGTTAATGGATTTTTCTTTGTTTATTTCCTGGTCAGTGAATGGAACTCCCAGCAGTCAGCTTTCTACTCCCAAATCTACAAAATCCTCAAGTTCCTCTCCAACTAGCCCAGGAAGTTTCAGAGGATTAAAGGTATGAAATAGGATATCTAGAACACTTGTGTTAGTTTTGTTATTTTGAGTCATGTGCAGGTACACTTTATTCCCCTACTTTTGCAGATTTTGTGGGTTTTTGCAGAACGAAGTTTGTAGCAACCCTGTTTCAAATAACTCACTATTTTTTTCAACAAATCTGATTGTCCTTAGATTTTCTCAGGCAGTAAAGTATGTACATAACTTTTAAAATACATGCTATTGTCCACGTAATATACTTAATATAATATAAACATAGTTTAAAGGAGTTGGGCAGTAGCACAGCAGGTTAAGTGCAGGTGGCCAGCGAAAGGATCCAGTTTGAGCCTCTGGCTCCCCACCTGCAGGGGAGTCACTTCACAAGCAGTGAAGCAGGTCTGCAGGTATATATCTTTCTCTCCCCCTCTCTGTCTTCCCTTCCTCTCTCCATTTCTCTGTCCTATCCAACAACGACAATATCAATAACAACAGCAATAATAACTACAACAATAAAACAACAAGAGCAAAAAAAGGGAATAAATAGACAAATAAATAAATATTAAAAAACATAGTTTTAATAATGCACTGACCAGACAGACAGTGTGTGCAATATTTGCTCTATTGTGGGGTCTAGAACCAAATCTGTAGTACCTCTGAGTTATGCCTGTAGTTTAGTGGTTGAATTTGCTCAGAAGCAGGGGTGTGATTAGAAAAAAAAAAATAAAAAGCCCAACTTTTGAATCTGGAACCAAGAAGATCTGGGTCACTTAATCCTTCTGAACTGAAGTGCTCCTATCTCTTTAGTGAGAATATGTAGTTGTGGGATTGGACATGATATGGTAAAGTCAGTAAATAAATTCTTATTAATATAAAATGACTCATTTTATGCCATGGTTTTAGTATTGTTACAAATATTTAATATTTGATATTGGAAAGTCTAAAATATTAATACTACACAAATAACAAGAAAAATGTGTTTATTTTGGTGAAAAATAGAAAAATCTTAAATTTTAACAGTATGACTCTTAAAATATAAACAGTTATTTAATATGCCTAACAACTGGTTGAATGAGCATTATATCTACTACAGAGGGAGAAGAATGATGAGTGGAATGATGAGTTTGCTGATTACCTTCTATCTATCTACCTACCTACCTACCTACCTACCTATTTATCTCTGCTACTCCTAGTGACTTTTTGTTAACCTAAAGTCAAAGACATAGACACCACAGACACCACAGAACCATTAAATGAGACATTTCCCCTACAGGAGCTCCGGGTGGTGGCCTAGGGCTTTGAACCAGGATCTTTGTACATGAGAATGTGTGCTTTTTATTGGATGAGTCACCTGCCAACAACCCCCTAAATGTGCAGGTTTAATTTGATTTAGTAGCTCTTAATAATTAACATGAGCAAAATTTGCCATTATTATCCTAAGTTAGCTGCCTAAACATGTCATATATCTTCCAAGTAGTTTTCTTTACCATCAGGATGTTAGAAAATATTTCTCATGGGGGCCAGGCAATGCCACATAAGGTTAAGCACACATAGTATGAAGCTCAAGGACCCGCACGAGGATTCAGGTTCAAGCCCCCCAGCTCCCCACCTGTATGGGGGGGGGGGGCGGTCACTTCACAAGTGGTGAAGCAGGTCTTCAAGTGTCTGCCTTTCTCTGGCCCTGTCTGTCTTCTTCTCCCCTCTCAATTTCTCTGTCCAATGGAAAAAAATGGCCACCAGGAGCAGTGCATTCATAATGCAGGCACCGGGCCCCACTGATAACCCTGGAGGCAAACTTAAATAAATAAATAAATAAATAGAGAAAATATTTCTCATTCAGGAAATGAACTCTGAGACCAGGCAGTGGAGCACTTGGTAGCACTCACCCATAACCATATGTGAAGGCCTGGGTGCAAGGCCTTGGTTCCCATCTGCAGGGAGGAAGCTTTATGAGCAGTGCTACAGGTGTCTATCTCTCTTTCCCTTCCCCCTCCCATTTCTGTCTATTAGAACAAAAAAATCTGTGGCCATTAGGAATGGTGGAGTCATTGTGTAGGCACCTATCCCCAGTGATAACCTTGGTAGCAAAAAAAAGGAAAGAAAAATTAAATGAACCCTAAGAGCCCCACCAACCCTGGGTGACAAAAATGAGAGAGCGAGAGCCTACCAGAACAGTCAAAACTCAGTGCCCACACCTACTGGAGCGCCCATTCTCTTGGCTCAGGTTTGCTTGCCTAGCCCTGAAGTTGTATATCTAACTCAGAGTGAGTCTCCTCCAAGTGCCTGAAATCAGAAAGAGAAATCGCTCCCAGGACTGGGCAGGTTGTCTGTATTGTTGCCTATTTACTTCTGACTGGTGGCAGAGTCTAAACTGAATTAGAAGGAAGGTGCTAGAAGCACTTTCTTTGTCGCCTAAACCACCTGTTTTCTGCAGTGCTAAGTTGACAAATCATATTATGATATCAGTGGCATACTTCCTCTCAATTCCAAAACAAAATACAAATAAAAACCAGATAAATTAAAAAATAACTAACAAGCTGATTATTTTCATCCCCCTGAACTTTTTTTTTTTTCATCACAGATTGGAAGTGCACTTTTAATCCTTATAATTTTCAAGAGAATGACCAAAGTAAAATTCATCAAGTAGATTCACCTCTTCTCCAGTTTCTTCATTTGTGAAAGCAAAAGCCAGTGAGTGCCTTCTAGTGCTGGGAATTGTCAAGCTGGGCAAACCCAACAAACTTTGTAGGAGCCACTGGCAAAGGCCCTTAACATTTCTCACCAAAGCGTTACTGTGGGCAAAGCTGGCATCCTTGATCTAGGGCTTCCTGTGACTCCTGGGTGGGCCCCTGAGCCCCACTTTTTGTTATCCATTGGTAGCCTAGGCTCCCAGTCCTTCTTTACTTCTCAGCCTCAGACTGCTGTTAATATTCAGAGTACACTCACTGCTTAACACCTGTGCATAAACCTGCAGAATATCAGTCACACTGATGGCACAAAGATTCATGGACTTCTGTAAACGTGAAATAGTATTATTATTATTATTACTGAAACACTAGTACATTATTTTCACTAAGCCAGGTGTCTTTATTATTATAAGAGTCCCAGTCTATAACTACAGTGAGTGCTCAAGGATTTCTTACTGATGTCAAAAAGGATCAAGAAGATGAAGGGATGTGTTGCTTACTAGTAAGATTATAGATGCAATGTTAACTAGTGTGCCTCCCACCTCCAGCATACACCCCCGATCCGATGAGCTTCACTGGGATCTCTTCTCATCCCTAAAGTAAGGGTGGAGTTTGAATGACCCCTAAAGTGCTAGGATTACGTAGTTCTTTTAATTTGCCAAAGCAAACAAACCTCAGACTATATCTTGGAAATTGGAGAGCTTTTCCTCTTTCTTTAAAGTTGATGTTGAAGACCAGCAGGATAACTCACTGGTAGGTCATCTGCCTTACTATGCTGTTACCCGGAGTTGGAACCCCAGTACCACACAGGGGTGCCGCAGCACTGGTGGAAGATCTGGTGCTGTGATACCTCTGTCTTATTCTCTATCTGAATAAAAAAAAAAAAAAAACTGCCTGGGAGTGGTGTATGCATGAGTCCCCAGCAATGAAAGGATGGAAGCATCGATGGATGGATGGATGGATGGATGGATGGATGGATGGATGGATGGATGGATGGATGGATGATGGGTGAGTCAAAGTAGAGAATTTTACATTAGATATTGGTAACTAAAGGAGTCTCATCCTTACCGATCTGCTTTTAGGATCCAAGGCTAGTTCTGCCTGTCCCTGTGGACTGTCCCTTGTGTAAACCTCATTTCCATGTATACTACAATCTCTAGTTTATATTGTCCTTGAGATGAAAACCTGCCTTTGAAATACTGCAACTTAGTCATCTTACTTACTGTACAAAATACCCTAATTTGGATGTCATTATAAAGCTCTAGTCAGCATCTATCTGTGTTTGCATTCTGTTCTATATTCTGTAGCATTACCAATGGAGAATGACAGATAATTACCATGTGTTTGTGCTATGCTTTTTCTCTTCCTTTCATTGAAAATAGCTTATTAAAACCAATTAAGAGGGACTGTCTGACAATGGATGACTGTTTTTCATGGGCAGAAACTCTTTACCACTATTTATCCTAGTTGGATGCTTTAATAGCTTTGGGGATGGAGAGCCTTTTCCTAGAGAATCAGGAAATTAACAAAAGCGAGCAAACCACGCCAACACAGCAGGGAACAGTTGACACTCAGTCTCCCTCTGCCAGGACACAGCTTTCGGCAGATGGTGTTCTTGCTGTCTGAGTGTTACTTGGTAGGGAATTCAGCATAGCTAGGTCAGAGGTGAGCAGAATTTAATATTCAGTCACAATTTTCCCTCCCTTTGTGCCAGTTTCTGGAAATCATTTTGGTCTTTCAGTGGGGGATGGAAAAATGAATGTAGAGTGAGTTTGCCATTTTAAACTCTAATCATAGTGTGCCAGGGACTCTTTTGTTTGCTTGTTGAAAAAGATGCAGAAAATGCAGAAGCAGCCCACTTTCCTAAAAAAAAAAAAAAAAAAAAATCCTCATGGTTTGCTCAGGAACACTCTTGAGAGGAAGACAACTCCTGTGCTTCCATAAAAAAACATGTTCTTTGAGCAACTGGAGCAAAGCCAAAAGAGGAAGGAAATGGAACTTTCTTTACACTGGGAATACTTTTTTGTAGCATGTAAAAGGAATAACCAAGCATTTCTGTTTCTTTAACCCTAAAGCTAAAAATTGTTAGGAGAACTGAGAGTTAGTTATAGCTGATTTTTTTTATTTGTGTGTGTGTGCATTTGTTTTGCTCCATTGTTGCATAAAATCAGGGAAAGCTGCAAGAGTGTTCAAATTGTCTTTATTTTATAAGGAAAGAATGGAGATTCAGAGCCAGTTCCTGTCAGTGGAACCAAGTTTGTGTCAGGAAGTTCTACAGCCCCTCAGGGCTCCTGTTTATTTTTCTTTTTATCCTCCCTAACTACTAAAATTTTCAGTGGCCATTCCAATCTACCTCAGTGAAACAAAAAGAGGCCCGACCATACAAGACTCTTTGGTGAGAGGATGAAGGCAGAAATGGTGCCCTCCCCTCTTTATCTGTTTACACAGAAAAAACATGGAAAAGTAATGCAGCCCGTGTCCCCTCATAAAGCCCAGAGCTTGGCTGCCTCCACTGTGTGGGGACAGACACAGAATGATGGTCCAGTGGTTGAAAGAATGATCTCTGAAACTAGAGTTTCAGATCCAGGCTTGGCCGTTTTTTTTTTCCCTGTGTGCCCTTAGGGCAAGTTACACAGCCTTTTCTGTATAACAGGGACTAGTAGGACCCACCACACACCCTCAGGACTGAGTATATAAAGAAAGCATTTTGAATGCCTTTGCTGTTTGTTGCTTTATTATCTTGGAGTTTTCATGGTCAATTTTTAATATAAGGAGAAGTTCACTTAAATATGCAGTCGTATTCAAATGAGAATGGTTTAGTTTAAGCAAGAGAGTTCAAACTCTAGATTGTCTTGCCTTCTTTGTTGTTGTTGTTGTTGTTGTTTTGTAATCTATATGATGAGTTTCCCTCCCACCTCTTTCCTTCATTCCTGCTTTCCCAACCCCTTTACAAGTAACAAACCTATTGGTAATAACTATATTTGTAACAAGATACCTCCAAACTTGGCAACCTAAAATAACAGTAAAATACTATTTTCTCACACTATTCTTGTGGGTCAGGAATCCAGGATCACCTTAAGCAGGGGTTCTGGCTCAAGCTCTTTGATGAAGCTTTGAATCAAGTGTACCCAGGGCTGTGGTCCCTCAAGGTCTTAGCTGGGGATGAAGGACCTCCTTCCATGGTGACTCCATGGGCAAGTTGGAGCTGATTGTTGACAGGAGGCCATTCCTCAGTCTTCACCCGAGGAGCTCTGTGGAAGTTGGCTTGAGCATCCTGAGAGTATGGCAGCTGGGTTTTTCCAGAGCAAGTGATTCTGAATGAGTGAGAGCATGCCGCACAGAAGCTCTCCTCTTCATGACCCTCCTCTTGGAAATCAGACACCATCGTTGCCACACTGTCTTTTTTTTATCTCACACAGTAGGTTCTTGAATAGAATGGTTTTATTCAGTGTGATTTTGTTAAAATACTGATGGGGGAAATTCCCTGCCAGGTGAGTCCTGTGTGTAGAGTTTGCACATTCCCTCTCCTGTCAAGGTGTGCACCCCAGTGGTCACCTTTGGAATCAACATGGGTGTGTATAATATGCCCCTCAATAGGAGGGCATCCTGTCCAGTATGAGTCCTACCTTGTGCCCTAAGCTGCCAGGATGGGCCAGACATTGCCAACCCCACACTGGAGTAAGTGGGTTGAAAATGAATAAGTGAATGAATGAAATGACAGTTAACTATTACAAGTGTTAGGGGTCTTGTTTGAGAAATCTGGTGATGCTTTTGTAGCCAGGAATACGTAGTAGGAAGTTTGTGTGTGTTTTTTTTTTTTTGCATTAACTGACCTCTACTAGAGTAGCTTCATTATTTGTAGTCTCACTGAAAGTCACAGCTCCCAAGATCCTGCCAGTCTCACTGGGTGTCAGCCTAGTTGGGTTATGAAAGAGACTACACCAGGCCTTGAAAATCACTGGGTGGGGTAGATGCCACCCCAAGTTTCTTTCTTAGGCTGCCCCTGCCCCCCAGTAGCTTTCTTCTTTTTGAGGTCTATAGGATCTTCTCTCCTTATGTACTTGATTGCTTTGTTCTCCTTCCAGTTCTGTTGTTCCCCAGAATCATCACTGCCTGCCCATTCTTCTCTCTTCTACAAATCCTAGAATCCCACCACTCCCAACATTTTCTTTGCTTAATCCCCCGGCTTCCTGATTTCCCCTTTTTTCTTTGACCTCAGCCCATGATCTCCTGTTTCCTCTGCCCAGGCCCTCTCAGCCACACTTCGATCTAGCTGATAACTTTCCCTTTGGGGATATTTACTATTCTTAACCCACAGCATTTTCTTAGGGACAGATAGGCAATAAAAAGTCCTAAATGTGTCATCAGCTGCCAGATGGATGAAGAAAGCATTTCCCTGAAACTGAATTCATCATCTATGTCCCAATGTTAAGACTTTCAGGGCTGCAGTAGCAGTCAGGGGCACATCTGTGGACATTGAGAGTCGCAGCTCTGTTTATTTGAAGCTGGAGCATATGCCCAGAGGCTGTCCGCCTCCAGTCTTCTAGTTGTTTGAAAGAAGAAGGAAAAAAAGTACATTTGGAACATTATCCAACATCTTGAGATTATAAACTGTCTGATGTGCTGATGTTTTATCTGCTCATGTCTCCTGGGTCTGCTGGTGGTGAAAGATTTTCCAGATTTGTGAAGTGCGATGAAAGGGCTGGCAGTATCTCATACTGATTGGCAGAGCTAAAATGTAACTCTCTGACCTTTTGAACTTCAAGACTTCTTTTCGAAGCTGTGAAATGTAAATCCGCGGTAGCTGCTGACCTTAGACATTTTCACTTTCCCCTGGAGCTTTGACATTTCTTTGGTCTTTAAAACTAGTTAATAGTCTTAAGTACAGAAAGAGGACTGCTTTTATACTCCTTTTACTACTCAAGAAATGTTGGGTGGTGACTTCATCTCTGGCCATACGTAATTGGTTTTGTTGGCAGGAACAAAAGCAAAAGAGGGACTATGCTGCTTCGGGGACTTCAGGACAGGGTGCCCTGACAACAGTAAATCATCCAATGAGCCAAAGACTCCATTAGAAGCAGGACAGAGAGTTGGGCAGTGTAGTTGCTGAGCAAACAGAGGCATTTGGCAGGAAAAGGCTCAACTGGGCTGAAACTCACATTGGTGGGCATAAGGCGGAGTTTGCCAAGCATTTAAGTATAAATAACAGGATCAGGTGCAAGCACTTTTGTTTGATATAAGCAGTATACATGTTAACCTGAAACATCCCTTATTTATGAAACTGGGTCACTAGAAGTTCTTTTAGTGCTTTTGTGGTGATTGGATGAGGTTAAGACTTAAAGCTGGCAAAAGGAATCGACAGAGGTCGCCTCTGAGAAGTTTGGCATCTGAGAATTCCATGAGGCCTCCTCAGTGACAGTAGGCGGACATTTCAAGCAAATGATCATGCTCCTCCTTCCTGTCTGTTACTCAGAATTCAGTAAGCCCACACTTTGCTTGAAAGACTTGTGTGTGGGAATGTGCTGAGGTTCCCTGCTGGTTTGAGGCAGCAGCTATGCTTAGAGAAAGAGAAAGGCAAAAGGAGCTGGCTCCACACTGCCCTTCTCTTGAACTAGTCACTTGGCTGCCATGTCAGTCCTGTCCTGTGTAGACATAGTTCATTTACCTCTCTTAACTTGTCACAAATCTGAATCTGAACTTGCCCAAATGAAACCAAACCTCTCTATGAAAAACATAGTGATTGCTGGAGGTATAGGGAAGGAGTGGGCATTAATGGTTACAGCCAGCTATTTTATAGTACGGTGGCTGGAAGGCTTTTTTTTTTGGGGGGGGGGAGGTGGTAAAGCTAGCTTCTAAAGGTGTGAAACTCTTATCTCCAAAAATCCTTTTTTAAAAGTTTGTTTTACTTATATGATAAGATGGAAAGAAATTGAGAGGGAAAGGGGAGAAAGAGAAGAAAAGAGAGAGATGAGACAACTATAGCACTACTTTACCACTTGTGAAGCTTCCCCCCTGCAGGTGGTGATTAGGAGCTGCAAGCTGGGTCCTTTTGTATGGTAATATGTGTGTTCAACCCGGTGGCCACCAGCCCCTCTGAAATCTTAACAGTATTGTAAACCAATGGTAAATCGATAGAATATGTTTTTTAAATAATAAATTGAAAAGGTAAGAGTGAACTCTAGATAAGGGAAGGCCCATGATGTCAGACAGAGAGGTGGTAAAAGCCATTTATAGAGAATAAATTCTATTCTGTACTTAATAGCTAGAAGAGAAACCAAATCTGATCTTGTGTCCAGCTAAGATTTCTTTTGGCCACAACAGGTTGCTACCAACCTGTAAATACTGGTTCAGATTATTTGCTCTCAGTCTGTTACTAATACGGACATGTTTCCTAGTGAATTATCATAGATCCAGGATAAAAGCAAAGTTCTGTTTTAAAATAAGTTCTTTACTCAGCATTCGTGGTAATCTGTACTGGTTTTCATTCTAATAATGGAATTGATGCTTCTGACTTTTTTTAATAAAAAAAATGATAAGGAAAGCAAATCTTTTTACAAGTGATATATAATAGACTGAGCTTTAAAAATCTTCATTATGCTTTAAGGTCACATTTTTTATTTTTTAATCATCAAGGCTTTGCTCACCAAGACATCATGGTTGCCTGCATGTCTCCACTGCTTCTGGTGCACCCATTTTTCTTCCTTTGAATTTATTATAAGATAGAGTAGAAGGAGAGAAAGATCAAAGGAAGAATGTGTCTTAGGAAGTACCTCCTTTGCATAGATGTTCCCATGTGGTACTGGGGTCTTGATCTTGGGCCTTTGCACTTGGCAAGTGAGTAGGTGAACTATCTTCCAACTTCTGAGGATGGATCTATTTTTCCCCATCAGGGTTATTGCTAGGGCTTGGTGGCTGCACAGTGAATTCACTACTCCCGGTGGCCTTTAAAAAAAATTTTTTTTTAATACAACAGAGAGCAGTTGAGAGAGGAGACAGGGAAAGCTGGGTTTCAATTCCGAGTCCCATATTTTGCTGTGGTGCTTGGGTAAGATGTCTGATACGTTTTGAGTTTTTGCCTCTACACAAGTCTGTGGACATGATGATAAATCCCAATTCATAAGATATAAAATAGTTAAGGACTTGGCAAGGGAAAGCATTCAGTAAACTCTACTATGTCAATGCTTTCCTTACAAAGAGAAGGTTGTTTGGCTATGGATGACTTGCAGAGGTCATATTAGATGAGTGGTAGAGAGAAGTAAAGGTAGCTAAGGAATAGCAGTTAGTAAAGGTAGCTAAGGAATAGCAGTTGCTGAGGCTTAGGGGGTAACACAGAGATAGTGCACAAGACTGTATGCTTAAGGTCCTAAGTTAAGTCTCATGTCTTCTCTGTCATTGATGAGCAGGATGGGGGAGACTGAGCATAAGTGAGGAGGCTTTTGTTTTTGCTTATTTATTTATTGCCACCAGGCTTTATCACTGGGGCTCAGTGCCTGCATTATGAATCCTTAGCCTCTGGTAGCCATTTTTTTCCTTTCTACTTTATTTGACAGGACAGAGAGAAATTGAGAGGGAAGGAGAAATAGAAAGGGAGAGAAGATAGACACCTGCAGACCTGTTTTACCGCTCAGGAAGTGTCCTCCCTGCAGGTGGGGAGTGGAAGCTCGAATCTAGATCCTTGCGCATGGTGATATGTGCACTTAACTGAGTGTTCCACTGTTGGCCCAGTCAGGAGGATTTTGGTGAGGTCCAGAGAGAAACTCTAGGCAGGGACCAGGTCAAGGCTGCAGCTATGGAAACAGGATGGCAAGTGCCATGGTCTCCTTTCCAGCTTCCCTTTAGTTCCCATTAAGTCACTGGCTCTGATTTTAAATAGTCTAGTATAGAGTTCACCTAATATTGGAATTTCCATCAGTTTCAGTGGAAAAAAGGGGGGAAATTGTCCATCAAGCACCTTGTATCATGAGGAAGGAAAGTGACTGGACTCTAAAGGGCCAGGTATTTGTTTAGCTGAATGCAAGGTTTCATGTGTGTGTAGAACTGAGGTCATGGGTGTGATTTCACTGCTGAGTTTGAGAACAGAAACAGAGAGGAGACACAGCAGCACTGAAGCTTCCTCTGTTGTCATAGCACCTCCCATGTGGTGCCAGACCTCACCCCTGGGCCACATGCATGCTGGTGCGAGCACCGTACCAGGCGAACTCTCTCTCTGATCCTGAGTACTTTATGGTGAGGTGGCAAGAAAGGGACCCCCACACACCCATACTCCCAGGCAGTTTTGCTCCATCTGAGTGAAGGTGACAAAAACTCGGGCGAGAAATGCAGGCCACTCAGGACATGAGTTGATTCAACTTTGTTGAGTCAGAGCTTAGCTTTTATTTCTCTCCAGATGATAGAATGTTTCAGAGGAATTCCTGATGCCCTGGGGTGGGTGAGGAAGGTTGAGCCAGGGCTGCACTCTGCACCTAGCATGCCCAGGGGGGTTGAGGAAGGATGAGGTCCTGGGGTGGAGCTGGAGTTCCAGAACCTCAGCAGGGACTGAAGACCTGAGGTCCCCCACCATGGAGGCACTGACAGTCTTGGGACCATCTGACATTCTGGCAAGTACGGTTTAGCTGTGATGCCGTGAGATCTCCTGTATTTCATCAAAATCAACACAACACTATCAAAACCTAGCACACTGTCCACTTTCCTACTAATTGAGTTGAAAATGCTGTGTCTGAGGAAGAACTGCATTGATCTGATAGGCGTTGGGAGCAGTGTGAGCTGGAACAAAAGCCAGTGCACTCTCTTCTGTGTGATTACACTGTCGCCTGCTGTTCTCAGTGCCTTAGATCTAAGGAGTAGTTAGCCAGCAATCTGTATATTTACCCTGATAAATAATGGTCCTGTTCCTCTCTCAACAGATTTCTGCACATGGCAGATCTTCCTCCAGTGTAAACGGTGGACCTGAACTCGATCATTGCGAGAGTCCTGAAGGTAGTTCTCATTCTGTTACTTCCTAGAGGAATCCCATGTCCATCCCTGTGAGCTTGGTGCCACCCCAGTGCCCGTCGTGCTACATTATGGTCTTTTTAAAGAGCCTGTGATCATGTTGGCCAGTTCAGCTGTACAGCTTTAGTGGACAAATTATATGAAACCCCACCGGTGTTGATTAGGCTATCCCAGTACATATTTTGAGCTAGGACCTTCCTTGTTTTCTGTTTCTGGCTGCCTGCTCATAATTCCTCAGTGTTAGCTTTCCATCCTCCCAAGTGGAGAGTAAAAGTGTGACTGTTTGCTGTCTGCTCTGGGTCCATTGTGAAAAGCAGTCCTTCTTAACCACTTCCAGCTCTTGCCCTATCTTAACATGACATCTTAGCTGCTTATAATTTTCTTTTCCAGGAAATTTTGAGGAGGAATCTTGAAGATACTGCTAGTACTTAATACTTAACATCATCCTCGCCCTATCTCAGCATATGGAGTAAGCCTGTATGCTGAGCTTGGGGCCACTTTTTACCCAAATAATCACTTATTTCAGCTGACCTTTCAGGAGTTTAAGTTTTTAGGAGTTCTGTTGGTTTTAGATTACAGGTAATAATCAAAAGGAACACATTCTGGTGTGTTTCATTCAGAGAATAAAGCTCAGAGATGTTCTTCAGTTTCATTATAGCGTCAGAAATTAAAAAACAAACAAACCCTGCTCTTTCTAATTTTATGGATGTGTAGAACTCAGGATGGAAGGCTGCCATGCTCCTTTGATTGACTCTGTGCTTACTCCTCCTTGTAGGGCTGAATGGGAACAGGTGCTCCGAATCCTCCACTCTGCTTGAGAAGTACAAGATCGGGAAGGTTATTGGTGATGGAAATTTTGCCGTGGTCAAAGAGTGCATGGACCGGTGAGCGGGGTAGGGGGCTGTGATCACTTGTTCACTACAGTTAGGTTCTCATCTGAAAGAAGGAAAATACTTTCTGGAAAGTCCTTCATTCCCTCTTCCTGAAGAGCTTTATCCTCAGGGCCAGCCCTTTTTGAATGCCCACGAGCAGTGATTTGTACAGGAGAAACATGCTCTCCAGAGGACAAGACTTCTCTGTGTAGCTGGGCTGAGAGAGTAGGTATCACCCAGGAGACAGAAAGGAATGGAGAAGAATGAAATGCATTTTAGAAAATTACTCTCACACTTTTCCTGTGTCAGGTATTGTTCTCAGTATTAACTTACCTAAACCCCAGAGTAACCCTCTCAGTGAATAATTCATCATAAATGCCTGTAGTTCAGGACACATGAGCTCTAGCTCTGAAATTAGAACCAGCTAACTTTTGACCTTTATTAAAATTATACTTTTGTTTGTCCAGCTTAATCCCAAGGTTTTGATTTCTCAAGTGACAAGAAATCTGTTCATTTAAGCTCTTCTTCTCTTGCAAATAATATTAAAGCCAGTTAGATTAGGTTAGATTCTGTTGGCCACTACCTACTTGCCATATCTTAAAATATATATGTGTGTGTGTGTGTGTGTGTGTGTATATATATATATATATATATATATATATATATATATATATATATACATATATATATTACATACTAGGGAGAAGTTTTAAGTATATATATGTGTGTGTGTACATATATATATATATATATATATATATATATATATATATATCTTTTAATTTACTTTTGGAAGAGGGAGAGGGAACCAGAGCCTCACTCTGGCACATGCAGTATCAGGGATTGAACTCTGGACTGCATGCTTGAGAGTCTAACTCTTTATCCACTATACACTGCCTCCTAGTCACAGTCCTATTTATTATAGTCTTTTTTTTTTTTTTTTTTGGAGGCTGCTGTTTTTATGAGAACACTATTCCACTCTAGCTTAGAGTGGTGTGGAGTACTGAACCTTGGACTTTGGAGCCTTAGGCATGAGAGTCTCTTAACATAACCATTCTGCTATCTACCCCAATCCTATTCATTTGAAGTGTTAACTTTATTATTTGCTGGGGATTTTCCAGATAGTCCTAGTAACTTCTGGTTTTCCACTTTGCTGCATCTCTAGCAATATTGCCACAAGGTAATGCCCTGTCTTTTAACCCTTTCTACATAAGTCTGACACACAGAAGTAACAAATTATCTTGTATTTAACCTCTGAAGACATTTTATAAAGCTGAGACAGGGACTGGTTTACATAATGGGGAACAAATGAAGGAAGGCTCTTCTTCCTAGCAAGGTCTCGTCAGGATGTGTTGTGACCATGTGGTGAAGCAGCAGCACTTGAGGTAACTGCTTATTCCACAATGATCGCAGTGTTCTTTCTCGAACTGTCTTCCTTTACTAGAGCAGATAGGATTTGGGCATGTTCAGGTAAAATTATGTTTCAAAGTCAAGTAACAGTGTCAAGGTTCTTGTGTCAAAGTGAACTGTCTTTCTAGGACCAGAGATAGACATTTAACAGTGTGATTAAGGACTGAGAAAATATCCCGGCGTCTTAGAGGCTGCAGGTTCAAACCCTCTCTCCCCTCCACCATCACCACCTTATGCTACAGTTGAGACATACTCTCTCCCTTCTTTCTTCATAAACAAACAAATATTTTTAAAGCTATAAATTTAAAGTAAAGATGTGGTTAATAGGATGACAGGTGGTGGTGCACTTAGTTGAGCATTCACATTACCATGCACAAGGTCCTGGGTTCAAGCCCCTGATCTTCACTTGCAGGGAGAAGCTTCACCAGCAGTGAAGCAGTGGTGCAGGTCTCTGTCTGTCTGTCTGTCTCCCTTCCTCTCTCCCTCTCTCCCTCCCTTCCACCTTCTCCCCTCTCAATTTCTCTGTCCTATCAAATAAAGGAAAGCAAACAAAAACAAACAAACAAAAAAAAAATCATGGCAAACCTAGCTAGAGAATCAGTTGAAGAATTGATATTGAAAGTCTAGGACCTTTTCACTTTGTTACAGATTAATTGCAGACAGATGGGTTAAGATAAAGACATTGATGCTAGAAGATATTCACTTGTATTGAGTTTTCTTAATCTTAACCTGCCTCGTAAAATAACTCTTCTGAGTTGTATGTATATATGGGAACTGTTTGAGATTTGCATTGCTTGTCTCTGATACAATCATGTTTTAGTGTGTTCATGAATTACTGACTTAACTTTATAATTACTAGTATTTATAAGAGATTGACAACACAGCTTTTAGTTTTTTTTTTCCATCTTCATCCCCTTCAGATCACCTTTCTCTGTAACCCCTCTTAAAGGTGTCTCTGATATACAGAGGAGAATTCTCATCTTTCTTATCTAGGTTTGTGCTGCAGAGTATTTCAGGAATGGTGCTGTCTTAATTTGCATCTTTCAATGGCTTTCCTCTGCTTCTCCCACAGGTGCACAGGGAAGGAGTTTGCCCTGAAGATAATAGACAAAGCCAAATGTTGTGGAAAGGTACAGTGGAAATAACTGCTTTGTAAAAGAAATTGGAAAAAAAAAAAAGTGGTGAGAGGTTTGCTATGTTTAAGGAACTTAAGGACAGATTCGGCATTGGCCCATTGTTGCTCTATTTTGGAGGAGCTAGAGGAAGGTGGGAGAAAACAGCACTGTCAGCTCTGGCATATGCAGAGCCGAGGATCTAGCCCAGCACTGCAGGCACACGAGCCACTCTACTGCTGAGCTACCCGCTGGCCCTTGACAGAACAGTAGTGAATGGACCACCAAGCAGTGGGAGAAACACTATCAAGCCTTTGTGTTCTTTCCTGTCATTTTCCAAAGGCTGTACTCGTCTAGTTGATCTAGGTACTAGCTATGGAATACCAAAGTTCTCTTCCCTGGGAGATGCTGATTCCTAAGTCTGGCACTGCTGGAAAGATGTATTAAGGCTGAGACTTCACCCTGCTTTCAAACTAACATGTTAGCTTTCCAGTTTTATAGCTGTTGAGAAAAGCACAGGATTGCCAGGTCAGAGAAGAAAGAATTTGTTACTTGTAGCATCAAAGGTAGCGTGAGTTCGGTGTTGCCCCTTAACTCCTAAACCCCACAGAAGTGATAGATACCAAGGAACCCTGCTGGGAGCCGTACCCGTAAGTGGGTGTGTGGTGGCACAGCTGAGGATCCCCAAGCTCAGGAAACCCTCAATCTTGTGAGCAGGCTGTCAGCAAACCTACCCAGCCTTCACTCAGAAGTGACAGTTCTGCCCAAGGGAGACATAAACACCTCTGTTCATTTTTTCCATGGTCTTACCTTCTCTTCGCTTCTCTTCTCTTCTCTTCTCTTCTCTTCTCTTCTCTTCTCTTCTCTTCTCTTCTCTTCTCTTCTCTTCTCTTCTCTTCTCTTCTGAGTCACACTTACCACCTATTACTACTTCCAAGGGCCCTTCTTTTACCCCCTCTTCTCTCTGTGGGTCCTGATGGAATTGGGGTTCAGAGTCCTCTGGTCATCTTCCCCTAACATTTCTCCCCCTGTGGGAGTATGGATCAAAATTCTTTTTGGAATGCAGAAAGTAGGAGTTCTGGCTTCTGTGATTGCTTCTCCACTGGACAATGGTGTTGACAGGTGGATCCATACCCCCAGCCTATTTCTATCTTTCCCTAGTAGAGTAGGGCTCTGGGGAGGTGAGATTTTGGGACACATTGTTAAGGTCATCTGCTCAGGGAAGTCAGGATGGAATTATAGTAGCACCTGAAACTTAGTGGCTGTGGCTTAGTGAGTCTCTGAAGAAATCCTGGTTGTATTTGTTGTTTTCAGGTGATTTTTTTTTTGTTATTTTTTCTAGTTTGTCAAGAAAATAATCTGAAATGACTCCTACTCCTGCCTTTTACAGTTTTAATATGGTTAGGTAATGTAGATTTATATGTGTAGATCACATTGTATTTCAGTTAAATAATGCTGCTAAAACCACATTTTACATGGCTTGATTATGCCTCTTCTTATCTGACTACGGGAAAATTACTTAACCTTACTTGGCCCTCTAAACTGTGGCTATTAATGGTACCTAAAATATCAAGTTAGTAATAGGTAGCCAGGGAAATAGTTCAGGGAAGAACACTGAACTCATATACCTAAGGCTTCCATGTGTTGGAGCAGTACTAAATTATCTCTCCCTCTTACCCTTTCTCTTTCTTCCTCAATTCTCTATCTCATAGGAAACTAATAAATAGAAAAATAAAGGAGGGTCGGATGGTAGCGCCGAGGGTTAAGTGCACATGGCACGAAGTGCACTGACCATTGTAAGGGTCCTGATTCGAGCCCCTGGGCTCCCCTCCTACAGGGGGTGGGGGGGTCGCCTCACAAGTGTTGAGGCAGGTCTGCAAGTGTCTGTCTTTCTGTCTCCCCCTTTCTGTCTCCCCCTCCTCTCTCGATTTCCCCTTGTCCTATCCAACAGCAAAGACAGAATAATAACAACAGTGATAAACAACAAGGGCAATAAAAGGGAAAAAATAGCCTCCAGGAGCAGTGGATTTGTAGTGCAGGCACTGAGTCCCAGCGATCACCCTGAGGCAAAGAAAAAAAAAAAAAAGAGAACAAAAGAAACCCCATTGTTAAAAAACAAAATATTGGGAGTCGGGCTGTAGCGCAGCGGGTTAAGCGCAGGTGGCGCAAAGCGCAAGGACCGGCATAAGGATCCCGGTTCGAACCCCGGCTCCCCACCTGCAGGGGAGTCACTTCACAGGCGGTGAAGCAGGTCTGCAGGTGTCTATCTTTCTCTCCCCATCTCTGTCCCCCTCCTCTCTCCGTTTCTCTCTGTCCTATCCAACAACGACGGCGACAACAACAATAACTACAACAATAAAACAACAAGGGCAACAAAAAGGAATAAATAAATAAAATAAATAATATTAAAAAAAAAACTTTAAAAAAAAATTACATTTTATTGTGAGACTGGGTTGAATTAAGATCTGAAATGCATGTAGAAAAACACTTGTAAGATTTTAACATTGATTATTAGCATGCCAAGGGGATGGAGAGTTTGCAGTTAGTAGGGTTTGATAGTTTGCTATAATAGTGGTTTAGATTTATGTAAGTCCTTGGCTAGTCTTCACTGGGCATTTATAAATTTATGTGTTTTTAATAGAAAACTTAAAATATTATGGCAAAGTTTTAGAAAAATTCCAGAATGGAAAATCCAAGAGATAATTTTTTTCTTACACTTAAAAAAATTCATACTGTCAGCTAATAAATCAAATCCTGTGGGGAAAAAAATCATATCCCTGAATAAGGTTTTTTTCATTTTAATTAAAGATATTTTTTGTGTTTTTAATTATTTTATAATTTTCTGCACTGAAAAAGCCTTTTCCTTTATGTAAGTATTGAACTTTTTTATCTAATGTCATATAATGTAAGTAGACTGTGTAATTAGGGGAGCTAAGTTTTGCACAACCCTAACTTTTTTCCCATACAGCATACAAACATTTGTGTTTACTTGATTAAAATGTAAGCAACCATTTCAGTTATGAAAAGAAAAATCTTTATTATTATTATTATTTATTTTTATTAGTGTTTTTATTAGATATTGATTTACAAAACTGTAAGATAATAGGATAATAAGGGCATAGTTCCATATAGTTTTTACCATCAGAGTTCGATGTCCCATCCCCTTCATTGGAAACTTCCCTATTGTTTACCCCTCTGGGTGTATGGACCAAAATTTTTTTTGGGGGTGCAGAAGGTGGAAGGTCTGGATTCGTAATTGCTTCTCTGCTGGACATGGGCATTGGCAGGTCAATCCATACCCACAGCCTGTTGAGATAAAAACCATTATAAGCAAAAATTATCAGTCTGGCACACTACATGCGGATGCAAAAGAATTGGTCACTTCATGCATTTGAGTCCTTGGGTTTTTTTGTTATTGAACATTCTGTTTTTGTAATTCATGATTATATATTTATTTCTATCCTTACATGTTGCTTATTTAACTATTTTCACATGAGACTATATATAAGTTTATCTTGTCAAGCTTGATTTGCCTCAAGTAAGTTTATTTACCTATTTAACCTTATTTTTACAGAAAAAAATGGTATAGACAAATTGTCTTAAGTTTTGGGGAGAGATATCCAGCCACTTTTGTGGTGCAGTGTTTGACATGTTTAGGAGGTTACTCACAGAAAGTGACTCATGCTGAAAATTAATTCTGCCAATTATTAGAGTGCATTATCTCTTTAGACTTGAATGTGTTAGATAAAGAGACAGAAATCTAGCTAAATAATTTCCCAAATTAGGTAAGAGTCAGAGCAGTGATTTTGGTTTGGGTATATATGCTTACACAACTTGTGCACAAGCCAGTGTAACATGTTCCTCTCTCAAATGCAGTTTGTTGTTTTTTTTTTTTTTTTCACTCAATAAAAGAAGCCTGGGGCACTAGCTTCTGTTGCCTTCTGCTTTACTGTAATACATTTGAGCATATTAGATTAATTTACTTGAGGTATGAGAAAGATATGATGCTAGGGATAGAGTCCAATTCTGCAGAAAGTGTTGGGAGTTCAGGGGTAGCATATGGGAGAGAAGCAAGAAGCATCAGTGCATCTTGTGCTGAGAAGGGGTTAATTTACCAGAAAGGCAGAAAAGTCTTCTGGATAGCCAGCACATGAGCAAAGGCCCAGAAACCAGATTTGGCTAAGGAAGAGGTTCTTGCAAGGTCTGCTTTGGGGCTAGATTTGTAGTTTCTTGAGGTGATGTGGTATTTATAAACTGAAGAATTCTCCTGTGTCTGATATTCTCTCATTCTCAATATCTGTATGCATTTGCTGAATTCACACAGGGCAGAAGCCCTTGAGTATTCTGCAGTGGCCCTCAGAAGTGGGTCTACCTTTTCTTCCCCTAGTCTTGCATTCATTGTCTGTGTTATAGACCCAGTAGAACATATATCCAAGCATATATTATTATTAATTTCCTGAGACTTTTAGAATAGTATTGCCCCACATATAGTGACTTGCAACAATAGGAATTTATTCTTTCATAGTTCTGAGACTAGAAGTTTAAAATCCATATTCCCTTTGGGGAGTCTAGGGAAGAATTTGTTCCTTGATTCAGAATAAGTGGTTGGCAATATTCCTTGGCTTGTAGCCACAGCACTCCAGCTCCTGCTCCCATCTTTGTAGCGTTGCTGTCTTGAAACCTTCCTCTTGTCTCTTCCTCACAAGGACTGTTGTTATGTATATAGATAACTGAGTTATTCACTTCAGTCAGCATCTTTTGCTATATCTGCAAAAAAAAAAAAAGTTTCTTCCAAATATGGGAGCATTTATAAGTTTCAGGCAATAGGACTTGATATCTTTGGGTGTCATTATTCTTTTAAAAATTTTTTTTAAAAAAATGGAGCCAGGCAGTAGCATACCTGGTTAAGATCACACATTATAGTGCACAAGGGCCCAAGTTCAAGCCCCTGGTCCCCACCTGAAGGGGGAAGGCTTCATGAGTGATGAAGCAGTACTGCAGGTGTCTGTCTCTGTTTCTTCCCCTCTCTACAGACCCCTCCCCTCTAAATTTCTGTTTCTATCCAATAATAAATACTTAATTATAAAAAAGGTTTATTAATGAGTGGGGGGAGATCAAACCAAAGCACTACTCTGTCTTAGGCCATTCTGGAGAGCAAACCCAAGAACTCATGCCTTCAGGGCACACTGCATGCTGCATAACTTGCTGGGACAGTGGATATCATTATCCAGGGGACCACAGGTATCTACCACAGAATCAGCTATAGGGATTTGAACTTTTCTCTTACTGTATCTTCACTATTATTGATTGTGCAGTGGCAGTAGCAGTTGTGAAACCACTATTGGCCAAAAGCAGTGCACTGTGTATGCATTCTTTCACTCAGGCACTTAGACCTTAACTGCATTAGTTTCTGGAGAGCAAGGTAAACAAACACTTAGATGGCGGCAGGGTGAGAGCTGTGGTTGGAACCGTGCATCACCAAGGAGACAGAAAAAGAGAGATAGGACTGCAAATAGGACTACACCTGACCAGCTGTGGGTCAGCAGGGGAGTCTGCTTAGAGGAGGTGAGGTCTGATCTGGTTCTGAGGAGTAAGGGGGGGGGGGTTACAGAAGTAAGGAGAATTCCAGGGAAAACTACCAGTGCAGATATATAATGTAAATGAGAGATTAGGGAGAAGCGAGTGGCTGGATTCACAGGGTTTTGAGAAAGCACATCTGGCAGAGAGTGACTGAGCTAGATGGCAGGCGAGGGAAGGAAGGAGGATGGGGCAGAATTCTCATCTACTTTGAGGAGCCAGGTTCAGTGAGACAAAGGCCAAGGGAGAAAAGATTGTTTGGTAGTGAAAGTGGAGACAAGATGATTAGTTTTGGTTCTAGAGAGTTGTTTATTCCTTGATCTATTTACTTTCCATTCTCCTTTATGCATTGAAACTCACCATGGCCAAAGATAAGCAGTGTCCTTTGCCAAGTTAGCATTTTTCTTTGTCATCGACTCACATGGAGCCATGGAACACTGCCATAAAATGATTCATATGTAAATTATTTGGAATTCTGAATCACTTAACATAAATAAGGGAAGATGATTGACTAAAAATTCAGTATAGCTCAAAGCAAAAGTGATGCCCATACTTAAAAAATAGTTTCCTGGAAAATGGAATCTAGAGAGAACTGTTTTTAGAGTATTTTTATATTTTAGAAGTAGAAATTATAGATGGGTTGCATGAGAAATAGGAAGATATATTTGTAAAGATGTTTACACACAACTTTTGATGATCAGTTTGAAAACTTGTTCCTTCATAGACATAAAATCTTACTTTTTTTTCTTTCTTTTTTTTTTCTCTTATCACTGGAGCTCAGGCGCTAGCACTACAAACCCACTGCTCCTGGTGGCCATTTTTTCCCTTTTTTTTTTTCTTTCCTATTTTATCCAATAGGGCAGAGAGAAATTGAGAGAGGAGGGTGAGGTCGAGAGGGGGAAAGAGAGATAGACACCTGCAGACCTGCCTCACTACTTGTGAAATTTCCCTATTGCATGTAGGACTCAAACTTGGGTCCTTGTGCAGGTCTTTACATGTAGTCCTATGTGGGCTTAACCAGATGCGCCGCTGCCTGGCCCCTGGCATAAAATTTTAGAGACATCTTCAGAGGTTAGGGAAAAATAAAAGACTTACAGCTCCCACACCCAAACAAAAATTTCATAATGTGTTTAAATAATGGTGGAAGAATGTTACCACAATACTCACTGAGTATTTGAAGTGTAACAGTGTCCATTGTCCTAAGAGAGGTCCCATAATACAGCCCAGAAGACTTTCTGCTCTTTTATGAGAAAAGTTAACTTAGACAACTTTTTCTTTTCAGAAGACCAAAATTTCTTTTAAATCTAAAAGCATATTTTGGGCTTTTTTTTAGTTGAGAGGGTTAATGGTTTACAGTGTAGTCATTGGTACATGGATACAATTTCATTCTGCACCAGGACCCCGAAGTTCTCGTCCACTCCTTCCTCTTGCTCCTCCCCAGAGTCCTCTTCTTTGATGCAATACAGCACACCCAGTCCACATTCCACTTTGATTTCTCCTTCCCTGCCCCTATATATATATTTTATTGGGGGGACTAATGGTTTACAGTCAACAATAAAATATAGTAATGAACAATAAAATACAGTAGTTTGCACATGTATAACATTTCTCAGTTTTTCACATAATAATTCAACCCCCTCACAGTCCTCTTATATCATGTCCCAGGACCTGAACACCAGCCCTTACACATACACCAGAGTCCTTTAACTTTGGTGCAGTACACCAAACCCAGTCCACGTTCTGCTTGTGTTTTCTTATTTTTCTTTTCTTTTTAATATTTATTTATTCTCTTTGTTACCTTTGTTGTTTTTATTTTTGTTGTAATTATTATTGTTGTTGTTATTGATGTCATTGTTGGATAGAACAAAGAGAAATGGAGAGAGGAGGGGAAGATGGGGAGAGAAAGATAGACACCTGCAGACCTGCTTCACCTCTTGCGAAGCCACTCCCCTGCAGGTGGGGAGCCAGGGGCTTGAACTGGGATCCTGACGCTGGTCCTTGCACTTTGTGCCCCATGCACTTAACCCACTACGCTACCACCAACTCCCTTATTTTTCTTTTCTTTTTAATTCTTAGACAACTCTTTAGCCATCTTAACTCTAGTTGAGTTTTAGGAATGCCTTGATGATGGGAGTTATTTTACATATCTCACAACAAATTAGCATCACAGACAGCACCCCTGATTAGAGGTAGATTCATAGATTCTCCCAGCTTTGGAGGAATCAGGGAATAGGGAGGAGAACTGCGTGAAAGATTGATTCAGCTTTAACACAAAAGGCCTGTTCTATCTTTGTCTTCTTGGCTTCAGAATGTAAAACAGTCATTTCTTGTCTTTACGTATTTCCAAAATACATGTAACTCATTGGGTAGTAAGATAAGGATCTGCTGGGCACTGATGATCCAGAGGCTTCCAAAGGGCTGTGCACATGGGAGGATGTGCCTAGTGTTTGCTTTGTGACCAGAGGGTTGAATGTGTAGCAGCTTCCCTCCGCAGGAACTGGTGCAGTCTCCTGCTTTGTGCTGTGCCTTGGATTACAGGATTCGACACAGGGAGGAAACACCTGTTTCTCTGCCAAGATCTATTGGGGGGTCTGAGAATCTCTCTCTTTCTGAGAGATTCAAAAACATTTAGTGAGTCCTAAGCTGATCAGAGACTTCCTAGCCCTGCTCATTTGGGGTATAGAAGGTCTTCCCTGCACCAAGCCTGATGTCAGCCATAATGTTGCTTCTACTTGCTGTCAACATCTTTGACTTTATAGTTATTGTCTTCATTTTGAAAAAGTTCCAGCTTCACTTTTAACCAAAGCATTCCCTTCTGAAAGGTGATGCTGTCTGCCATCACACTGAGCTAAGTTTGCATTGTCCCTCAAAGGATTGTGCTGAGGTTAAATTGCTAAGATTACACAAATACTGTGAAGGAGACTGACTAGGTTCCTTGGAAATGTTGACTCTTCTTCCCCCTATTTCTGTTTTGCATTGGCACCATTGCTTTCCAGTATTTCTTGAGTGACTGCTTGGACAAACCCTGTGCATTTGACATGGAGAAAAGTGCAGGAATTTGCAGCAGATTTTTTTCTGCTTGTTATTTCTTCATTTTCTATCTCTAATACTGTTTATTGTCAACACGGCTTGAGATGGTTTAGAGTGAAAATACATGTACATGCAAATGATGAAGTAAAGACAGGAGTTAGAAAGCATATTTTGAACTGGAGATAATTGTCTTCTTACTCAATTGGAACACCAAATTTAGTTCTGAAATTTGTGATAGCAAGGATGGAAGAAGCATGGAACAGTTACACACACACATACAGAGAGAGAGAGAGAGAGAGAGAGAGAGAGTGGGGGGTGAATGTAGGGAGAGGGGTTTAGGTACTAAAGTGAGCCCCAGTAGCCTAATGGATAAGGCACTGGCCTCCTAAGCCAGGGATTATGGGTTCGGGTCCCACCTGGGGTAAAAGCAGAAGGTACTAAAGTGATAGGTCTATAAAGTAAATTTATGTTTAAGTTATGTTTGAAGACCTAGAGTCTGTAAGAGAGAGAAGTCAGCAAACTTTAGAACATGCAGCCAGGGAGAGGACCCAGCAAGTAGAGCACATTGTTTGTGTATGTGAGACTCTGGGCTTGATCTCCTGTACTACATATGATAACACAGTGCTCTGGTATCTTTCTTTATCTCTTATAAATGGACAGGTCTCCTGAGGCCTTTTTCAGAAGAATTTCTAAATTCAAGATAATCTCTTACTAGTTAATGAGGCTTACCAGATGTGACATCACTCAGAGGTTTTCCCATCTGATGAAGTAGAACAGTATTTGTTCAGGATTTCTGCTAGTGGGGTTGAGAATAGCTCCTGGACGTTGTGAACAAACATTGGGTTACCGTACTGATAATCAGGTGGTGTTTTCAGAAAGTGATTAGAATGATTCTGGTTCCTAATATTCACAGTGGTAAGGACCAGCCAGCTGGTGAACGATTGCTCCCAGTCATAGGCAACAAGAACTCCTTTTCCAGGAATTTTATTTGATGTGAAGTTCAAATTCATACTGGTGATGACTTAAAGCTAAAAATAAAACTAATGTCAGAAGTCGTGTGCCCTGAACCTACCTAATTTCCTTAGATGCCTCATCTTATTTCAGAGTGTATACTAAAAGTGAAAAGTGGCTTCAGCTGAACTACAAAGCATGGGGCTGTGGGCTGCAATGTTCACAGCCTCACAGCCACTCAGGGTGTTGGGAGTAATGAAAAGACAGAAGGCAAGGCAGTGTGTGTTAGGTGCCCAGGCAGCACCACTAAGCCCTTTTGAGGCTGTTTTGAGGGATGTCTGTTTCTTTCTCTTAGTGACTCATCCTGTTCCCATGGAAACCGGAGAGCCAAGATTTGTCTCTGCCTAGAGTAGTGCTTCTTTTTTAAAAAAATATTTATTCCCTTTTGTTGCCCTTGTTTTATTGCTGTAGTTATAATTGTTGTTGTTGGATAGGACAGAGAGAAATGGAGAGAGGAGGGGAAGACAGAGGGGGAGAGAAAGATAGACACCTGTAGACCTGCTTCACTGCCTTTGAAGCTACTCCCCTTCAGGTGGGGAGCTGGGGGCTCGAACCAGGATCCTTAGGTCAGTCCTTGCACCTTGCGCCACGTGCACTTAACCTGCTGCGCTACCGCGCGACTCCCAGAAATGTTTCTTTAGGCATCACTTCAGCATGACGCCTAGAGACACACAGGGAGGGAATGGAGAGCTCTGGGCTTTGTGACCCTCCTCTTTAACTCCCTTCCTTTGCCAGGAACACCTTATCGAGAACGAAGTGTCGATATTGCGCCGAGTGAAGCACCCCAATATCATCATGCTGGTCGAGGAGATGGAAACCATGACTGAACTCTTCCTGGTGATGGAATTGGTCAAAGTAAGAAGATAGATCTCATTGGTGCCAAGTTCCAAGACCTAACATTCTCAGTTAGCTCTCACTATGAGTAGTGCTAAGAGTTAGACCTGGGACCACTTATAAGCAAGTCCTGTGCACTTCTGTTGTACTATCTCCCTGGCCCAACTTAGTGTAGTCTTGAAGAATTTAATTAGAAAAGTATTTCATGGACCAAATAAAGCTCCTCTAGTAGGACACATGCCATCCCACTCGCAAGGCCCATGTTCAAGCCCCAACAGCACATAGGAGGGCCGTGATAACTGGCAGTAGCTGTGTTGCTATTGTGCCGTTCTTTATCTAAAAGGAAAAAAAAAACTCAGCTCTGTAGATATGTGAGGCCCCAAATTTACAAAAACCAACAGTGTTTTTGCTTCTTTGAAACTTCCGTTGTGTGTAACCATTAATTTTAGTGACACCTGTATTGTTTTCCCATCTACTGTCTGTTACCTTCACTCATTGACAGTTGTGTCACTGTTGACAATTGTGTGTCCTCCAGGGTGGAGATCTCTTTGATGCAATTACCTCATCAACCAAGTATACAGAGAGGGATGGCAGTGCCATGGTGTACAACCTGGCCAACGCCCTCAGGTACCTTCACAGTCTCAGCATTGTGCACCGAGACATCAAGCCAGAGAACCTCTTGGTAAGTGCACCATCCCTGCTTTCTCCATCCCAACTGACATCTTTCTTTCTTCAAATCCACTGTGATTCACTTGCAGACACATGCACACAGTGACTTTAAAGTCTTTGCCACGCCCATGGGAGGGACTGAGAGAATTTAAACATAGAAAGTCAGCGAAACTCAAGTCAGTGGCCATAAATTATTAATAGTTTTTTGAATCCACCTGTATTTATTTTCACCAGACATTAGAAAATATATTTTCATCTACATTTTGATAGATGGTACTGACTGATGAGAGAATAGGAAATTATTTTATGGAGCAAAAAAAAAAATTCTGAAGGATACATTGGAAGTCAGACTAGACGCTGGTGGGGTGCAGATGTAAGCATGTGGATTTGTGGGTGTCAAGAACTCTGGAAACGATCTAACATATTTACCTGAGCTTTGCCAATACGAAAGTTGAGACCCACAGATGTTGATTTTTATTTATTTACTTATTTGTTTTACTTTGAAGTCTCATCTGTCCATTGTTCTAAGAAAGTCTTATTTCACTATGGCACTCAAAGTCCTTCATCAGCTGGTCCCAGCTTGCTTTCCCTCCTGTCACCAATCCGCCTGCCCAGGACACTCACCTGCAAGGCATATTCACACACTTTCATGTTGCTCTTGGCAAATAAACATAAGCAGGAGCCAATCCTCATGACTACATGACAGAGAATTTTGGGGAAAGTGGGGTAATCTTCATGCAGCTCCCCACCCCTCAAAAAAGCTCTCTAACAAGACAGTTGGCTTCCAAATTTCTACTTTTCTGGGCTGAATGTCATCATTTTCAGTGTTGGGGAGGTAAGCTACTACTCTTCTGGATGATGCTAATCTAATACATATTTCTCCGTCTTCTGCATTTGGTTAAGACAATTATTTCTTTTCCCTTTTCTTAAAGCCAGTTTTATAAAAGACCTCCCACCTCCAACACTTGTCTCTGTCTGCAGTGTCCACCCTCCCAACAATGTGAAAACATTGTTCTTGCCATCTTACTTGCTTCTTTGACGTTAGCCAGGACTCCATGAGCACAGTTAGTCATGGTCTCCTGTGGTTTCTGTTACACTTGTCCTGGTGTGTTGATTTGTCCACTTCCTGGTCTGTCTTCTTCTCTACACCATAGATCGAATTGGGGGCAATGTTTGTGGATTCTCCAGCATAATGAGCCCCCGGTGACCATCCAGTGTTGTCTAGAAGCGTGTGGAGTCAGGATTCAGAGTCCCTTTGAGCTACACATATCCAAGTAAAAGCAGTGTCTGCTGCCACAGGCCTGACATGGCCACTCATTGGTTTGTAGATTTAATTAGCAGGCTGATGTCAGCCACAGATGAGAAAGTGCCACTGAGTGAATCCACAGTGTGACCATGGGTTTCTAAACAGCAGCCCATTCAGACCTCCATCTGCATCTTCGTCCCGGTGGCAGCGTGATAATTTAACGCCTGCCTGAAGAGATGTATGGGCCGCCATGTCGGGGGGGCACGGGGGTGGCCATTCATGCTGTGAGTTACGGGCCGTGGTGCCCCATCAAAGGCGACTCTGAGAGGCCAGTGATAAATTCCACTTCTCCAAGGGTTCTGGAGAAGAGGGCTGGCTGCTCATATCTGGAGCCCTTCTAAATCATGAGGCTGACGTTTTATTTAGAGAACATGCAGCCCTGTCCCCTTTCTATGTGGGGTCTGCATTCTTGGCATTTTTTAGCTTGCAGTCCATCTGACAGAAGCATCTCTGTGGGGCTGCTGGGGCTGAGTTCTCGCGTTCCTGGTCACTGGGGTCTGCTCTGGGGGTCTGAGCACATCCAGGCTGCAGCCAGATCCCCACCAGGGCTACTCGTCTGCTCCCAGTCTCTCACCCACCGGCGGGGCCCTGGGATAGCCCCAGTCCTTAGCTACCTACGAGTGATGTGAGTGCTCTGTGCCTCAGTTTCCTCACCTGTCCCTGTGCTTTTATTCACCTTTTTCTTCAATCAGCCACATAAAGCAGTGCTTTCTCTGTGTGTGTTAGTCCCTTGAAGCATTGTGTGCTTGTACATAGATTTATAGCCATCTATACACAGGCATATAGGATTTTTCCCTGCTTTAAAGAAGATCTCCAGCTAAGATTTGAAACTGACATATTATCTTTCACATATTTACCTCTGTTTGGCATGGGGGAGAGATGAATCAGGTAAAGGGTTATTTATTTCAGACTCGTCTGACCCCTATGACACTTGTCTTTTGATCTTTTGCCAAGAGCTACCCACTTGCTGGCACATAAGTCAGCAGATATAGAGACTGTACAAACTCCATTTGTGCTCATGTGCTTGATTCTGAATTCCTTATAGGGAAAAACAGGACTACTGGGACCTTTGAATACCTGACAGAAGCCCTTAAATGCCCTTAGGCATCCTTCAGCTGAAGTCTAAAACAAACACTATTTTTCAAATAATATACCTAATGAGTAAATTTTAATTTTGTAAAAGCAAAACAGCAGTGACCTTAATAGTAATTTTTTTTTCTCTTTCATGATAGACATTTAGAATTATAGTGTTCTTATCACTGCAATTACTTAGGGAATTTCTAAGGTCTGGATTTATGTAAATGCATCATTAATTTTAACTGTAATTCAAATTACTAATATTTACATTAAACATTATGGATGGAAAGTCACCCTAAGAGCATGGTATGAAAAGAACCCAGTTTCTGTTGCTTTAGGCTAACTCATTAGTACTTTTGAATATGTTTTTTCTGACTTGTCTCAGAATAATAAATAGCTGTGAGGGACTCAGTCTTCACTGTCACTCCTGTAGAACTTAAAAGATATAAAGATACATGCTGGGTATCTGTGTTTGGCTTGTAAACATGGCCAGTTATTAAGATGCCAGGATGGAAAACATTCTTCTTAAACTGACCACAGGTAAGAAAGTTCTTTCTGTGTCATTCTTTTTAAATATCTGTGAACACTGGAGATCACTGAATGAAAGAGCCGAGGTCTTGATGTCTTTAGCTGATGACTTATAAATCATACTTCTCGTTAAGTGTCAGACTAATGGATGACATTACATGCTTATCTTGAAAAAACATAATATTCTAAAGTTTGCCTCTTCCTTTAGTAAACAGTGGTTGATTGAAAGTCTGGTTCAGTTCATAGTTAAGATATGAGAAAATGCAAAATAAAAGTGTCCCAGTTATAAAAATAGAGAAAGATATTAAATGAGTGCAGATTAAGTCTCTAAAGTTATTCTCCTCAAATTCGATGTTTTCAGAATGGACATTCAAAAGGCAAATAGATAACCAAGTAAAATATTACATAGTCTGACTTAAATTACACACTTATACACACTGTGTGCTTCCAAAACTATCCACTAAGAATATGACTTTCAGGGGCCAGGAGATAGTGCAGTGCAGGTTAAGTGCACATGGCGCAAAGCACAAGGACCAGTGTAAGGATCCTTGTTCAAGCCCCTGGCTCCCCACCTGCAAGGGGGCTGCTTCACAAGCAGTGAAGCAGGTCTGCAGATGTCTTCCTCTCCCCTCTCTGTCTTCCCCTCCTCTCTCAACTTCTCTTTGTCTTATCCAGCAATAATGACAGCAATAATAACAACAATAGTAATAACAACAATGATAAACAACAAGGGCAACCAACGGTAAAAACATGGCCTTCAGGAGCAGTGGATTCGTAGTGTAGGCACTGAGCCCCAGCAGTAACCTTGGAGGTCAAAAAAAGAGTATGACTTTCATAGTTTTCCCCCTAAAGAAAGTTTGCATATGTAATTAATTTTCACAACTATTAAAACATGTTAATTTTAGATGCTTTAGAGACTGTTGAAAAATATAAAGAAGAAAATTACTTATAAAAGCTCCCACAGAGACATAAAAATAATCTTCTGTCATACTGTACATGTAACTTAATTTTGACTATTCCTTTTTATTTTATATAATATTGAATTTTCCCATTTGATTAATACTTACTTGAAAAGTACTTATTACTGTTTAATGTCTCATTATAGGGATGTCCTGTGACTTATTAATTCATAACCCTGTTAACCGTTTATGTTGCCACAGTATTTTAAAGACACACAAATTTTGAAATTAGTATCTTTGTGCATAACAACTCTTACATCCATCTTTTTTTCTCCTCAGGTAGGTTCTGATAACTAGGTTTTTTGGGTCACAGCTTATAGAAGAAACTAACACGTTGCCAGGGAGATAGCATAATGGTTATTCAAAAGATTGTCATGCCTGAGGCTCAAGAGGTCCCAAGTTCTATCCCTGGCACCACACTAAGTCAGAGCTGAGTAGTGATCTAGTAAGATGTGAATAAAATAAAGGGGTTGGGTGGTGGCACACATTACCAAGGTTTGAGCGCCGGCCCCCCACCTGTAGGGTGGAAACTTCATGAGTAGTGAAGCAGGCCTCCACGTGCCTATCTTTCTCTCTCCCTTTCAATTTCTCTTTGTCCTATCAAATAAAGTAGAAAAAAATGGCTGCCAGAAGATAGGGATTTTTAGTGCTGGCACCGAGTGCCAGAGATAACCTCGGTGGCAGTGAAAAATAAACTAGAATAAGAAAGAGAAAATAAACTAACATGTTACTGAAATGCTCTCTTGAAAGGTTGTTTCAGTGAGGCAAAAATCGCATCTTCATCAGTGTTAGACATTTTCTATTATGACAGCTGTCTGGTTTCATCATCCCATACCCTGAGCAGGGAAGAAACTGGAACCGCCCCGTCGCATTCCCCACACCAACCCCGTAAGGCAAGCGCTAGTGTCATTCCCCTTCACAGCTGGAGAAACAGGCTCCAAGAGAGATTTCTGTGGTGACGTGACCAGAAATCCAGTAAAATGTTTAATTCTTCAAAGCCAGGCTATCCCATCCCAAAGCTCATTTGCTTTCTAAACTTTTAAGATCCCTCACTATGTGATGTTTATATTCAGTCCTGACTTTGTAGATTTCTTCTTTTTTTTTTAATGTTGCCAGGGCTTCATGCCTGCATGATTTTACCACTCCTGATATGCATTCTCTTAAAAAAGAAAAAGGTATTTATTTATTTAGGAGAAAGGGAAGCAGTGTATCACTCTGGCATATATGCAGTCCCAAGAATCAGACTTAAGACTTGATAGCCAAGTGCTTTATTCTCTGTACCACCTCTTGAACTGCTGGGTATCTCCTTCCTTCCTTCCTTCCTTCCTTCCTTCCTTCCTTCCTTCCTTCCTTCCCTCCCTCCCTTTCTATTTCCTTTTCTTATCTTTTTTTTAGATAGAGATGGGGAAGAGAGAGAGAACAAGGGCAGAAGAGACACCACAGCTCTGTTCCACTCCTGGAGCTCCCCTCTGCTATGCTCCCAAGTGCCAGGGGCTCAGATCCATTTTCTTCCAGCATGGTAAAGAGTGCTTTGTGGGTGAGGCCTCTCCCAGCCCAGTTAGCACTCAAGTCTTCTTGGAGGACCCCTGGTGCTCCAGTGGAGATGTAATAGACACCATTCTGGGGTCTCTAGTCCCACACACAGTAAACTCATTGTGGAGGTCAGCTTGCTGCCTCCAGGCTTCTCTTGGGTCACTCTGTGAGGAGCCAGCTGTACCCCTAACTGCTGGGCAAACCTGCACACATGTTCATTACTCTGGTAGGTTAGGCGCTTTCTGCAAAGGGGGAAAAAACCTTCCTTTTCAAGTTTGACAGGCATGCAGAATTAGAGCTAAAGTAAATCACTGTGCTGTCACACCAGAGATTTCTTTCGAGTTCACTAGTGAGTGTAGCTGCTTGTTTTCTGCCTGTTCCCAGGGCCCCTTTGAAGTCACCAAGAATTAAAAAGCCAACTTCTTTTCTGATGGGTGGCCGACTTCTGTTTCAGGTATGTGAGTATCCTGATGGGACAAAGTCTCTGAAACTGGGAGACTTCGGTCTAGCCACTGTGGTGGAAGGTCCTTTATACACAGTCTGCGGCACCCCAACCTATGTGGCTCCAGAAATCATTGCCGAAACTGGGTAAGGCTCCTGGTGGTTTTGCTCGGTGCTTTAGCTCTGGTGGGAAAGGGAAAGGGAAAGGGGCGTTTGTGTGTGTGTGTGTGTGTGTGTGTGTGTGTGTGTGTGTGTGTGTAGGGGTGTGTGTGTGTAGGGGTGTGTGTGTGCAGATGTGTGTATGTGTGTGTGTAGGGGTGTGTGTGTGCAGATGTGTGTATGTGTGTGCAGGTGTGTGTGTGTGTGTGCGCAGGTGTGTGTGTGTGCAGGTGTGTGTGCATGCAGGTGTATGTGTGTGCAGGTGTGTGTGTGTGCAGGTGTGTGTAGGGGTGTGTGTGTGTGTGTGTGTGTGTGTGTGTGCAGGTGGAGGTACCTGGAACTCACCTTTGGGCCCCTCTGTTAGTCCTCAACCTGGGCTCTTTCAGTGTTGTCATTTTGATAGCTGTCCCCAAGAATGTGGTGTAGTTAACAGCAAAGCAGATGCCTTTATCCAAAGGGCAGTGAATCTTTCTATGTGAAAGGAACAGTTTGACTTTGGAAAGACCCTTCTCCTTAATGGTGGAGTGTGCAGGGAAGTGTGTGTGTGGGTCCCGAGAGTGGGTTTATTATTTCTCCCCTTCCCTCCCATCTCATTTCCCCAGCTATGGCCTGAAGGTGGACATTTGGGCAGCAGGAGTGATCACCTACATCCTCCTCTGTGGATTCCCACCATTCCGGAGGTCAGTGAATTCTCTCCCTTTGATCAGGGAACAGGCATGTTACTCCCAGCAGTCAAGTCCAGAAACTGGTCAATAAAAATGTCAGTTCAAAATTGTATAAACATACCTTTTATTTTTTATCTGAATTTACAGCCGATTAGTATATTTTCCCTGACCACACACTGGCTGCAAGGCCAAGTCCTTTGTTTTATCTATGATCTCCAGTTTCTTTTTATAGAACACAGCTTCCAGCCCAGGTCTCTTTTTTAAAGGACATGAGGCTTAAAGATCCTTGTGAGGCTGGGAGTATGGATCGACCTGCCAACACCCATGTCCAGTGGAGAAGCCAGACCTTCCACCTTCTGCACCCCATAATGATCCTGGGTCCATGCTCCTAGAGGGATAAAGAATCGGAAAGCTTCCAGTGGAGGTTTTAGGATATGGAACTCTTGTGGTGGGAATTGTATGGAATTATATCCCATTTATCCTACAATCCTGTCAGTCATTATTAATTCAATTTAAAAAAGATCCCTCTGAAACAATCTAATTCTGCTAGATAAAACTGATAGTTCTTAATATCTGCCCCTTCTGTTGAATTTGACAACAGTTTCTTTTTTCCTGACTCTCTGATACATACAACTTAGTATTCATAGAAATATGGACTCATTTCTTTATCTGTCCATGTAATGTCTCGTTCCACAGAATTTCAAATACTTTGAGCAGCGGTAGGCATGTGAATAAGCAGACTGACTCATGGCAGCCATACAGCTTATCCACATGCCTACCACTGCTGGTTGGAGCAGAGGGGACCATACTTGGGGCTGGGTGACAGGGAGGGTGCAGAGCAGACTCTCTTCCTAATGGTCTATACATGGGTTGGGCATGGGGATCCAGGCAAAAATCTTTTTTCTAAGGAATACCATTTTTTATCTCTCTATTAAAACTGAAGTAATGGGAGTCGGGCGGTAGCGCAGCAGGTTAAGTGCACGTGGCACGGAGTACAGGGACCCACATAAGGATCCCAGTTCAAACCCCCGGCTCCCCATCTGCAGGGGAGTCGCTTCACAGGTGGTGAAGCAGGTCTGCATGTGTCTGTCTTTCTCTTCCCCTCTCTGTCTCCCCTCCTCTCTCGATTTCTCTCAGTCCTATCCAACAACAACAGCAACAACAATAATAATAATAACAACAGTGATAAATCGACAAGGGCAACAAAAAAGGAAAAAATGGCCTCCAGGAGCAGTGGATTGTGGTGTAGGCACTGAGCCCCAGCAATAACCCTGGAGGCAAAAAAACAAAACAAAAAAACATGTAATGAATGTTGGTTGTGACATTATAAAGATTTCAGGTGTGTGGCCTTTAAATCAGTACATACTACTTTATGTCCATTCTCAGAATTCTAGCCTCTACTCTTCATTGCACAGTGAACCACTTTTACTAGATGTCTCTTTCACCCGTCTTCTGGCAGCCTCTCATGTAATCTTACATTCTAGAAGTGGCTTCGTTTCATTTCATTCACTCTTCTGATTTGGCTTCTATGTGTAACATAGAAGTGAAATCATGTGGGTGTGCCATCAGAACTAATGTACAAGTAAGTTAACTTTTCTTTCTTTTTTTAAGGTCTACTCATTGCATATGAGAGAGCATTTTACATGAGAAAGATAGAGACAAACGCAGGATCATTCTGACACATGGGGCATGAGGGCTCCAACTAGGAACCTCAGCCATGTTCTGCCAGTCACCAGTGGAACTCTTCCCCTGGCCTCAGTTAGCTTTTCTGACTAGCCAAGTACCCCAGAAGTTAGGCACATCAGCCAGGTATGTGGGTGGATTGGGTGCTAATTCTGATTTGTCACTCGCAGTTGGCCTGGTGTCTGCTGAGGGCACAGATACATCTTTGTTATGTGCCCTGAAGCATCCACTAGGCTAGCCAAGGTCTTACATGTTGGTGGGTACAGGATCCCCAGTAGCAGCCAGCGAGGGAACTAGTTCCATTACCTCAGCATGTGCTGAGTCTCTGCTTGCCTCTCATTTGTTAGTGTCCTGTTGACCTAATAAAGTCAGACAGCTCAGCCTGGTGTCAAAGTAGGAGGAGATTAAGTATATATCCAGAGGGAATTGCCCTGGCTGTTTCCCCTATTTGGAGAATTAGTTAAGTGTAGAGGGCAGTGAGTTTTAGGGCAGGAAATCTTGGGGCTAGTGGCAGCAGAGTTCCTAACCTTGGTTCCTTTGGAAAAGGGAATGAGGGGTCAGTTTCAGAGGAATGTGTGCTCATAACTCCCTCTAGTGTTCCTATATGCCAGTGCAGCTCAGAAGATCATCCTTTGAGCTGGCTTCTTACTTTTTTAACAAAATGAGACTCAGGTTGAGAGCAGTATACATTTATGACTTTTACTGGGTAGAGAGAAGATTCTTTGTGGGATCTGGAGAAAATTCTGCCTGTTGAGAAGTATCAAAGCTACATTCTGCAAGCTGCTGCCTATATTTATTTTGCCACCAGGGTTATCATTTGGTGCCTACATGACTCATCACTTTTCAACTTTCTTTTGCAGAGGGTGAGAGAGAAAGAGGGAGAAGGAGAGATGCCTGCAGCACTGATAGACCCCTAAAGCAGCTTTCCCTGCAGATGGGGGTCGGGAGCTTGAACCTGGGTCCTCACTTGGTAACGTGTGCGCTTTACTGGGTGCACCCTGCCCAGGCCCAGCCACTGTCTTATGTTACAGGTGAAGGCTGGTTCTGCACCTCTAGTAAGCAGACTTGTGAAATTTGCAAAACTATCCCCCCTTTACATTAATGTTGTGATGAAAGAGAATCTGTAATGTTAAAAACAGATTACAGACGCATCTTCAATATATCCAAAGATATTCTAGGTGGACTTCATATGAAACATATATACATATATATAGTATTTCTACATATAAATTTATATTGGGTTAGCAGAAAAATTATTTATGCATGGAAAAATACATGTTGTGACTTTTCTAACAACCTAATATATGTATAATAAAAACTCATTGTATTTCTTAGAATATAAAAATATCAGACTGTAGAAATGGTACTTTAAATAATCATAAATATATGGTATCTATACATTTATATTATCTACATCTATACCTAAAAGTTATTCAAACATTTCAAAATATTTTCTTTGTTAAAAGTTGTTCAAACATTTCAAAATATTTTCTTTGTTTTACACAAAAGATCATCTTTATTTTATTTTTAGATAGAGGCCCAGAGAGAGTGAGAGAGATCACAGCAGCAGTGCTTCTTCAGTGCAGTGGGGGCTGGGTTTGACTGGCTCTCGCGCATGGCAATATCGCACACTATGCAAGTGAGATATTTTGCCAGCCTGTAAAGCAGGGTTTTAACCCCAGACTTTTAAGTATTAATGTTTGGAGTTTACAGTGTTGACTTCTGTGATTGTAACCCCTCCCCTGCTTTCTCCTTTCAGGCTTTAGTCTTACTTGACCTGCATTTTCTTCCAGTTTTTTCAATACCAGAAAAGACCTTATTTTTTCAGCAGCAACTGGAAATTTTTAATCTTGTTAATTGCTTAAGTCAATCTGTCCCTCAGAACACTGAGAGAAAGTGACACTGACCTGCGCGGTGGTTTTGCTATGCATCTTCAACACACACATTCCCAAGTGTCCTATCTGGAGTTTTTGAACATCATTTATAAAAATAACTTCTAACAGTTTCAGGTGAACTTTGCCTGACCTTTACGGACTTGTCATTGAAAATAAAATATACTGGGGGTGGTGTGTTGCACCCAAACGAAGGAGTGGAAGAGGGGGGCTTGTGGGGATAAGAGTCTTTTGTAGACACCTGTATTGTCAACCATTAACTCCTACCCCCCAAAAAAAATTGAGGGGAAAAAAAGAAAGATTATATGCCAATTCTGTTATTTCCAGAGCTTTCCTCAATGAACAGTTTTAGGTTTGCAGCACCTTGACCCCAGGGCTATCTTGTAGGTGCCCAAAAGCACAGAAACTGCAGCCCAGGACAGTTCATCAATCCAATGTCAGCTTAATCAGAATGGCTTTTGCTCAGAGATGACTAAGAAAGATGAGTTCAGCCTTGGCTTTCTGTTCCAGGGAGGAAGTTCTCCAGGCTGTTGCAGATCACAGCAGGGATCTTGTTGGGGTACCTTCTAAATTCTAAGACATCCTAGGGCTTTATTTGTAGCTATTTGCCAAGTACCTGAATTGACTGCTACAGACACACTTTACATTTTAGCAGTTTGTTAGCAAAACGAAAGCTGCATAAAGTAGCAAAACGAAAGGTGCATAAAGTAGCAAAAATCAGCTAGTAGAGATTCCAGAAGAAAACAGTAAACAGAAGAGAGATGGGGGTGGGTAACAAAGATGGCCAAGGAGCCCTTGAGAAAATAGACATTCCTCTAACAGTGTCTCCAGGAGCCCTCTGATTTTCTGCAAGTTTCTGTAAAAATCTCATGTGTCCTGTGCACTCTTCTTTCCTTTTGAAGAACTGAACTGTTTTCAGTCAGTAGGGGAATATCAGTGAAAAGAAAAATAAAACATCTAGAACCCAAAAGAGTGTGCAAAGAAAGCCAGCAGTGTCTTCAGGTTTCCATAGCAACCTCCAGCAAAAGTCAAATCCTCTTTTAGTCATGAGACCCCAGCAGTGTGTGTGAGTGAGAACACCTTTTGAGGGGAGACTGTTGGGAGGTCAGGGAGGGATGCCACCCCTCTGGCCCTGGAGGTGGGTCTGTGTCCTCTCTGATGCTGGGGCATTTTGGATGTGTGTTCTCTCACAGTGAGTTGACATGAAGTCAAGTTCAAATGGGAAAACTGATTATGTCATGGATGTTTTATCCAGATTCTGAACTTCTAATGACTTTTTCATATGTTGGCTATCCCACTGGGCTTTGGCTGTTTTACTGGAAAAGGACAAGGGGGGACTGACAGGGGTTTTCCACTCTGATTGGCACAAGATATTAAGAGCAGATGCTGTGACTATTCCTGAAATGAGGATTTACATTATCCATGGATTCCATCATTTCCTGAGTCTTTTTGACTGCGGCAAAAGAGATGTAACATAAAGTGTATCACTTCCACTACATTAAGTGTTCATAGTGTGGTGGCATTAAAGACACAGACCTTAGGGTTCAGTCATCACCCCCATCCACCTCCAGAATACCTTCATCTGTCCAGGAGGAAACTGGATGCTCTCAGGCACTTTCTCAAGTCTTGGTCTCAGCTTCCCCTCTCAATTCAACCTAGACAAATATCTTTCAGCTCATTGCCTAAAAGGAAAAGTGTGTTGTCACAAATACACTGAAGACACACTAAGAGACACGAGTGACCTCTGACATGTCCACGGCACTGAGAGGGGCCTTTTCCCTACTCTTTCCATGAACATTTTATTGAAAAGCCATATGGTGACTTAGATGCTGCTTCCATTTCTTTTGTCACTGACTTAGTGAGAACAATCTCCAGGAAGATCTCTTCGACCAGATCTTGGCTGGGAAGCTGGAGTTTCCTGCCCCCTACTGGGATAACATCACAGACTCTGCAAAGGTACCCACCTAGTCTGTGTCTGTGGGTTGCATTGTGTCTGGGGATACTCTGCTGGCCTGTGAGATTATAGCTCTTCTTGGTATTGAGCTCCAGGTCTGTCTCGACTTTTTAAATATTTATGTGGTGCCAGAGCCCTGAACCCAGGGCCTCGTGCATGCAAGGTAAGTCCTCTGGCCCGGTTAACACTATTCTGTGGAGCTGGAGCCTTGTACATGCAATTTCCCTCTCCTGGATAAACTTTTTTTTCCCCATGTATAGAGAGACAGAGAGGGAGAGATACCATAGGACTGGAGCATCCTGGGCATTCTTATGTAGAGCCAAGGTTTGAATCTGGGCTGCACATATGGTGAGAAACTTGCCCTATCCAGTGAGCTATCTCTCTCTTCCCATGATTTCATTATTATTTTATGAGACCAAAGTATCACCCCACCACCCAAGGCTTTGCTCTTATTTTGTCTTTGCTGCTCTCACGTGGTTCTAGTTATCTGAGCCCAAGGTATGACTGATGCAAAGCACAAGCGCTGCCACTGAGCCACCTCCCTGGCCTTTGTCCTGACCTGCATGGTTCTGTAATGTCACTGCACACTAAAGTCTCTGCAGCTATTCCCCAGATCCTGAAAACTGGAGCAGCTGACACTTGCTGCTTGCCCCCGCCATGACCCAAAGCTCCTCTAAGCCCTAAACATTCCTTCTCCCACTTACTCAAAAGGTGTGTACTCAACACCCATCAGACTATTGAGTGGGCTTGTGGGCCAGTGCTCTGCCAAAAGGAGCAAGTGTCCAGTTTTCCATGGTGGAGTGATAATCATGGGTGACCAGCACTCCTGGCTACTCTTTGAGTAGCTGCTGCAAGCCGGATCTCTAGATTAGGCTAGAATCAGCTTTTCTCTCTTTTTGTGCTTTCTTTCTTTCTTTCCAGGAATTAATCAGTCAGATGCTGCAGGTCAACGTGGAAGCTCGGTGTACTGCGGGACAAATCCTGAGCCACCCCTGGGTGTCGGTAAGTAGTGCGTCTGTCTGTCTGTCCTGTGGCCAGTGGCCTGCTTCTCACCGTGGCTTTCACATGGCAGCTGGAATGCCTGGCTTCTCCAATGAGCGAGTAGTTGGAAGGTAGCTCACTGGGCAGCAGCGGTCGGCACCAGGAGTGTCTGAGCTCTGCCAGTGACCCAGGCCAACTGCTATGCCCAAATCTGCAAAGGAAGGGCTGGTCTGGGGTCACTGGTTCCCTAGTTGGTGGCTGAGGAGGACCCATTTGGGGAATGGGGAAGGGTTCAGGAATTGAGGCAGTAATGTAGAAAATCATTGTCTCTAAGCAATTAGAGAAGCCAGACCTTCCACCTTCTGCACCCCACAATGACCTTGGGTCCATACTCCCAGAGGGCTAAAGAATAGGAAAGCTATCAGGGCAGGGGATGGGATACAGAGTTCTGGTGGTGGGAATTGTGCAAAGCTGTACTCCGCTTAGCCTATGGTTTTGTCAGTGTTTCCTTTTTATAAATAAAAAATTAAAAAAAGAAAAAAGAAATGACCAGGGAAAGTCAGGGTGGTAATGGTGACAGAAGTTTACTTGGTGTTACTGGATTTCTTCTATGCGTACAAAAGATGTTACTATTAAACTTCATTTTGAAAGTTTTCTCTTAAAAATGAAATAAACTAAATCTGACTTTTAGAGCAGTCAAAACTGTCAATGTTTATAAAACCAACAAGAACGAGAATATCCTTTTTGAAAGGACTTGATACAATTTTCGTTTTATGAGCCGCCTTCTTACATCTGACCATTTCATATACACCTGTCTATCCAGCTTTCCTATTGATGTTGTAGACAGGCCATCACCTTATTCTCCATTACTCATTGTTACTTTATCTGTCAGTAAGAAACTCTAGTCTGATACTAGCGCATAATGAAATTTTCTCAAAAACTGCACTGTAAAGTATTAACCACTTCAATAAAAAAAAAAAGAGAGAGAGAGAAAAGAAAATCATCGTCTCTGATTCTTTCCTTGTCTGTAGGACGACGCCTCCCAGGAGAACAATATGCAAGCTGAAGTGACAGGTAAACTAAAACAGCACTTTAATAACGCACTCCCCAAGCAGAACAGCACCACCACCGGCGTCTCCGTGATCATGGTAAGTGGGACGTAGGGCCTGCCTGCTCAGCCAGCACAGCAGCTTTGAAGTCCACAGCTGATGCTCCCCTGCACCCTCCCACGAGGAAGGTGGCCCCTCCATGCTGCTCCTCTCGAATCAAGCTCAGCTTGGTGGGGAAGCATGCCAGCTGGCTGACTCCTGGCCTTGATTTCCTGGGTAAGAGGGCTTCGTAGGTACGGGGGACCCAGCACCTTATCCCAGGAACGGGGAGCCCTGGCTTCACCTCAGCAGCTGCTTCCACTCCTCTAGAAGATTCCCCAAGCCTGACACTGATGGCAGAAGGGGGCAGCTCTCCTCCTGCCCAGGGTGTCCAGTGCAGGCTGTTACTATCCTGAATATCCTCTCAGGACTTGGGATAAGAAAGTCCATGTTAAACAGATGCAGTTTAAACACCAGTGTTCTGTGGCTGTTGAAGCCTTAGTCTGTTGTTCTCCTGTGCCCAAGGAGGCTGTGTCTCCAGCAGTCTTTGAGTCCTGGAGCCTCCCTACCCTTCCCTGCTGGGGGATACATCTGCCTCCCAAAATCCCACCCCCAGGCTTCCAGGCTGGGTTTTTGTCACACTGCAGGACATTGGGGTACTCTGCTCCAAAGTCCTGGGAAGACCCTTGAGTTGTGGTTTTCTCAGCTTTTCAGTGTCTCTGCTGGAAGCCTGAGAAGGGTAGAGCTGTCCCAGAATTACAGCTGAAACACTTGGAAAAGACTCATCCTGTTCAAGTCAGCAGCCTGAGTAGGAGAGGAAGGAGGGGACATGGCTGTTGGCTGTATTGTGTGGGGCTGGAGCCTCTCACGTGATTTCACCATTCTGGGCCACTTTCTCCAGAGAGAGAGAGGAGAAGCATAGCACCAGAGCCTCCCCAGGTGCCATGGCAACCCCTGTGTAGTAGACTGTGCACCTGGCCAGGCATGTGGCCCACCTGGAGAGCCCTCTCACCAGCCCTGCTAGGAAAATTTCTTTAGAAAAGAGTCATATCTAAAATTGACAGTCAATAAGTAATGAGAAATCCTAGGGAGAGTGAGCTGTTAGCATCCGGACTCAGAACCATCTATTGAACTTCACAGTCTGTAGTCTGTCCATTGAATCACCTGTCCACTCAGGGCTCAGAGGAACTGATGGCTCAGGGCCTGTGACCAGCCCAGGTTCTGGAAGGAGCCAAGCTTCTTCTGGCACAGACTGTTGTATAGATAACAACCCATAGATCCCCAAGACAGCTCTTTTATTTTTTAACATTTTTATATATAGAGAGAGAAGTTGAGACAAAAGATGTGGAAAGGGGGAGAGAAAGAGAGAAATACCTGTAACACTGATTTACCACTCATGAAGCTTCTACCCCCTGTAGGTGGGGACCAGGGGTTTGAACCCAGATCCTTATGCATGGTAACACAGGTACTGCCACCCAGCCTCCAGTCTGTCCTGCTGTTTATAAGTGGCGTTTCCCATCTGCTGATGGGATTCAACATTCGCCTCTCAATCCCGAGCTGTAACTAGATGTGTTTGAATGAATCACCCCGTCCCATCTGTAGTTGAGGTGACTGTGAAAGCTACTGTCTGCTCTTGTCACGTGGAGCAGGCAGCCAGGGTTCCATCTAACCCATGTTCCCTACACAGCTCTGCCAGTTGAACTCTGAGGAGCCCTGAGTGGCATGGCCACCTTCAGGCCCTGCAAGGCAACTCAGTTGTGCTTGTATCTGGAGGTAGCGGTTCTCAGTGGCCCAGGAGCTGGCCTGTCCCTGAGGCTGTGGCGAGGTCTCCCTGGGGAGGGCATGTATCCCCAGGCACCGTTGCCTGGGATCCATTTGCTATGCTTTGTCTCCATCCTCTTCATTGTGGTCTGCATGTCTGTGTATCTGTGTGTCCTGCTCTTGGGAACAGTTTTCAACGTTTTTCTCTATCTTACGAATTTACATGTTTTAAGGAGCCCGGGCCTTACATATGTGTGATTTCCCTCCTCCTGGGTCACTTTTTCATTCAGACAGACAAAGGGAGAGAGAGCACCTCCCATGTAGTGCTTAGGCTTGAACCTGGGCCAGGTATATGATAAGGTATGTGCCCTTGCTACTGAACTCTCTCTCCACCCCCAAAATGTCTTATTTTATATATATATATATATATATATATATATATATATATATAGAGAGAGAGAGAGAGAGAGAGAGAGAGAGAGAGAGAGAGAGGTTTTGTGACAATACTTCCTTTCCCTGGTGCATGAACCTCTGGGGCTCTGTGACAGAATGATTCCCCAGATGTGTGGGAGTAGAACGAGCCTGTCCTCTATGGGGTCCTCAAAGAACATGCCCTCACTGTCCTCTCTCATCCCGCCTGCTCTCCTCTGAGCCCCAAGTCAGCACCAAAAACTCCAGTGGGAAGAGGGCAGGATGGGAATCGGGAATAACAGTGACAGAAGCCAAGCTGACGCTGTTGTCTGCCTTTCATCTGACAGTTTGATTTGACCGTTTGAGAGCCACCTCAGAGTTTCACTCTTGGCCCTGTTGAGACTATGGGGACCCTGAAGCAGAATTCTGGTATCCACCCTGCTGGCCTTCATCCAAGTAGCTTCTAATCCATCCACAGCCCTTCCTCAAATCCGCATGCTCACCCCCAACTGACTCCAGCTCCATCTCAGCTTCTGAGAAGGCTGGGTCTTCTGTCCATACTGACACCCTTTCAGCTTGCTGGCACATCTGTCATTTCTCAGCTGCCCCCCGCCACCACCGCCTAGACTCAAAGTTGGTGAGGTCACGGGAGGTAGCTGAGTGTTTTTTTTCACTTGGATAAAAAGATTACACACACACACACACACACACACACACACTTTTATTCTTTTCCCTCTCCAGAGAGCTGCTCAGCTCTGGCTTCCGGTGTTTCTCAGGGTTGCACCTAGGACTCTCTTGGTGCCTCAGTCCTGAAAGTTTCTTTGTATCACCATTAAGTTATCTCCCCAGCCCAAGGCATCTTTCTTGTGAATGCCAAAGTGAGGCCTCCCTTCTGTTCCTCTAACCACCTTTCCAGAGACAGTATTCTTATCAGTAAGACAGAGCAGGGTCAGGTAGTCTTGGGTTAAGGGAAGAGAATGAAGAACATTGGATTTGATTTGGGGTGAAGATAGGCCTGAGATTTTGGGTTACCTTTGCATTTAACTTGTCCTGGGCCTAGTTAAGAAAGGACTGTGCATGTACAGGGCAGGATGCAGGGCTCCAGTTCACCCCATGGGCTCCTCCCAGCCTCGAGAGGCCATCTTGTGGCAGGAGAGAGAAGCCCCTCCTTCCTGTACCCATCTTGTGGATGGTTGAATTCAAATGACTAGTGCTCCCTGCCCCCCCAGGGGGATTATGCTTCTTTCAGGGGGCGTTTGGTGACTGATTCAGGCTTCACTTAAGATAGACAAAACTATTTCAATCGTGTTGCTTCTGCTTAAAGTAAGTCTAGTTTCTGTCCCCGCTTCTCTCCTCCCTCCTGCCTCTCCTGCCACTGCATTGCTTCCCTCTGCCTAGGTCCAAGGCGATGGTATGTACTAACCGCACGGCGATGCTTTGTGTGATGCTTTGTTCCACTACACATACATGTTCTCTTGACAGGAAGAGAAAAGGAGAAATAACTATGGGGGGATTGGTGTTTTCTCCATGCTTAGTGCGCCACTGAAGAGAAGCTCGGCCTCCTCTCAGCTGAGGAGCTGAGGAGCTCAGGCGCTTGAGAGCCAGGCCAGCTCCTGACTGACTCCTCAGAGTGACTTTCTCCCCCATGGTAGAAACAGTCTTTGGAAACTACAGAAAGGTCATCCTTAGCTCAGAAGGAGAAGCCACACCCGTCTTTCTTAGTCCTGTTATTGCTCAGATAGTCTGCAATTTTTGTTTTAGTCAGAGCAAGAGTTTGCAGAGCTCCTCTCTCCCTCAGTAGTCAGATCACAACAAAAGCTCCTGATTTGGGCCTTTTCCCTAAAGGGGCCTGAGGGCTGGCATTTCCTGTATTTGGAAAAGACAGTGAGATGGCTGTTGGCCTGGACAGACAAGTGGTCAAACTGAGCAGAGGAGTGGACAGGAGCGAGGCCTGGCCTTCCAGGTTGCTGCTGAGTGGGTTTGAGCTGGGCTGGCGAGGGGCTAAAGATGTGAGGCTGCACCACGAGTTGCTGGGACATTGCTGCAGCCACTTGGACTGGAGAGGGACATTCAACCTGTCATCTAAGAGAGACCCACAGTTTGCTGATCACCTCAGGATATTTGGGGCTCCAGGTCTAGCTCAGTCAGGAAGAATGGCCCCGGGCTGCTTCACAGCCAGCTGACGCCCAGGGGGAGGACAGGCCATCCAGGGTGCCCACCGCCTATGTTTTTTCTCCTCTTCTCTCTCTGGCTCCCATGCATGCTCCTCTGTGCACTGTCCCCGCGGCCAGGTGGCCTGAGTCCGGCCAGGCTGACCTGTCTCTTGCTGCTCTCTCCTCAGAATACGGCTCTAGATAAGGAGGGGCAGATCTTCTGCGGCAAACACAGTCAGGACAGCAGCCGGCCTGCACTGGAGCCCACCAGCCCTGCGCCTCAGGAGGCCCCTGCCCCTCCTAACTCTCCCTGCGCCTCCTTCCCTCCTGCTGCTTCGGGCAGTGAGCGGGCAGGGACCTGGCGCCGCCACCGTGACTGACAATGGCCACATAGGCCTGTACCACCTGGAAGCCATTTTGCTGGGGCCTCACCACCACAGCGCCTCGCACCGAAGAGCCTTCTCTGCCAACTGCTGTTCTGTTTGGGGGGGGGGGGGTGCCTACCAGGGTTTGGCTTGGTTTTGTACTCTAGGCCCTGCAGGTGGCACAGGTGGCATCAGCTTCAGTGACATATTCTGAGTGGCTTGTGTGAAGTCATCTGTGTCTCCAGTTCGGCTGACACTGGAGGGCATCACGAGGAGAATGGGTGGCCTCCTTACTCAGCATCCCATGACGTTAGAGAAACACTATGGAAGGACCAGGATTGCTCCCGTACTGAAGTGAACTTAGTGCTCCCTCTCCTCTCACGACGGGACAGCCATGGTGGTCCCTCCATGCCAGTGGCCGAGGGGCTGGACCCAATGGGAGAGAGGCCAAGTGAGGATGGCATCTGGGCATCGGACACCAGCCCCAACTCAGAGGTGTTCCTGGTGACGCAGCCACACAGCATTGGGGGGAGGGGGCCGCTGGGCTCCCCCAAGACCACACTGGTTATTTATCTGTATGCTGACCACAGGGAAGGGGACTTTCTCCCCTAGAACTGGCATGTCCTCACCTCTCCCCGCCTCTGTTAGGAAATGATAAGAAAGTCGCCCTTTGGGTTTCTCACCGAAAGGCTTGGTGCATGCGGCAACTGCTGGCGCAGGCCTGTCCTTCTCCAAAAGCCACAGCAGAGCAGAGTTCCTGCAGCAGCTGCTGGGCCCTGGCCTCCTTCATCTGGAACCAGAAACAGCCGAGGGAGCGAGGCTGGAGGGAAGGTGCTCCCTGGACACCCACTGTTACTAACCTTCTGGAAGGCTGCTGGCAGTTTTTCCTTGTCTCACCTCCTGCCCCAGACCCCTGCTCTTTTTAATGGTTGTACATAATCCGTGTATTTGTTTTACCTGCTCATCGACACTGGTGGGCCTGTAGTTCACTCTCCTTGTTAGATATCTGCCTTCTACAAGTGTACCCAACCTGCAATAAACACTTCTTGAGAAAGAGCACTGGGGGCGGGCATGGTCTCTGTGTGGTTGTTTGGCACGGGAGCTGTGGTTGTAGCACACCTCTTCGGCCCCGGGTTCCAGACTTGGCAGTGCTGATAACTTTTAAAGTCCCAGGCCCTTGTGGGAGGGGACAGTGATGCATTTGGGAAGGGCAGATGTGTGTGTCTTGGTTGAAGTGAAGCTGTGCAGGTAGGTATTCTAGGAAACGGAGGCGGGCAGCTGCTTCCTGTGACTGCCTGTCTGTCTCTCTCGGATGGTGTGGGCTCCTGTCTCTGCTACTTTCAGAGCATTCCAGCTTCCTGTTGTTTTTTTTTTTTTCTCTCATCCCACCTGCTTGCCAGTGGGTCAGACTGGCCGAGTCTGTGCCCAGCTTCCCCAGGTGAAACCCCTGTCCACGTGTACCCACATGGGTCTTAGGTCACACGGCCCAGGGAGCAGAACGACAGTCTGGTGGAAGCTTTCTCTCAAACCTGGTGCCTGGGCCCACCACAGAGATATAGGCTTCAGGAGGGGTGAGTACTTCAGCAAAAGCCATGACATGCACGTCTAGATCTTTGTGCATTGCCTCTCTCCTCGCAGACCAATTAAGACTTTTACAGAGCTTTGTGCGTGTGAGAGAGGAGAGGTGAGAGAAAGGTAACAGCACGCTACTCCGCTCTGCCACGTTTCTGGGGACTGGGCTCAGGCTTAAGCTCACATGTGCTCCTCACTTAGTCTCCTGCCCCAATGGGAGTATTTTTGCTCATGGGAGGGAATTGTCAGCAAAAAAGTGAATTGGGAGAAAAAAACTGGGAAAGGGCTATGGCACTGACCAGAACCTGAAACCTGGTCCCTCCCTTGAACCATGAGGCTCAAAGACTTACTGAAAATAAGTTTCCAGGACAGTGCACCATGGGAGCTGAGCGGCCACAGGGAGAAGCAGCATGGGCGAGTCCCAGCCACTCTCTTGGTCTCAGATACCTAGACTAGCAAGTCAAGAAGTGAGTTGCTTAGCCTGGGTTACAGGGCCATGGAGCAGCTTTGGATGCTGCCGACTCTGTGCTCTCTGGAGGAGCCTGTCTGTGGGTGTTCACCCAGATAATGACCCAGCATCACAAGCAAACTGTCTATTGGCCTAGTACTTAGCAAACATTTATTCTTATTTTCAGAATACAAATTCAGTGCAGGTGGTCACCATAGCTGGTTCTTTGGATCGCACAGTGTGAATGGTATGTGTTCCTTTTATGTTCATCCTCTTACAATCTGGGGCTCCATATCTAAAGAAACTGACCTCTGGAAAAGGGAGAAAAGGAAGTGGTGACTGGTCTGAGCCATCGTGGGAGCTGCTGGGTTTTAGGGCAAGAGCAGAGGCTCCGTGTGACTGGCAGTCACTCTGGATGTGGCCCAAGGCCAGGAGAGCACAGGAGTGAGTAAGGGTCTAGGTGCAACAACTGGAAGCAGAACTAGCTATTTTCTACCTTCCTCTTTTGATAGGGAGAGAAGGGGTCAGAGAAAGACATCAGAGCACCAAAGGTTCCTTCAGTGCAATGGGGGTCAGGCTCAAACCTGGGTTGTGCACAGCAAAACAGCACTACCTGAGGGAGCTATCTCACCAACCCAAACGAGCTGGCTTCTGAGGGAGTGATGATCTAGACTTGAGAAATGCTTGGGTACTAAGTCATAGCCATGGAAGTTTGCAGAGTCTTTGCTCCCAGCTCACTGGAGCTTCACCAGGAGCTGTGACGAGATGGCGACATGGTGTCCGTAGGAGAAAAAGGTGCTGCCGCACCCACGAGGCTGCGTTCTCCTGACGCCCAAGGGCGGTGTGCTTAACTCTGAGCCGCCCCTAGAGGTGGTCAGGGCTGCTTTGTGGTGGAGTCAGCTAAGTATCTAAGGCTGGACATTTGAGTTCAGCTGGAGGAGGAAAGCAAATTTCTTTGCAAGGAACTGTGTGTCCGTCTGTCTTTTTGGTTCATCCTGGCCAGAGGCCTTGAAGGAGTCAGGATAATCCCTGAGTGGGTGAGAGGAAGGGAAGAGTGAATTTGGCAGATGCAGTCAGTGTCCCTTTCACTTAGGGCATCAAGCTGGGGGCCCCAGCCTCTGTGCAGCCTTGATTTTTCCGGAGCTGGGCACCTGTCTGCATCAGGGCTGACGTCCACTCTGGGGACTGTCTTCCAGATGACCCAAGTCCAGTGCTGCAGAGCAGCGGCCTATTCCTACCAGCCTCTACCCAAGCCCTGGTTTTAGCAAGGACAAATATTCCTGAGCTTTGAGACAGAGAAAGAACATGCTTCCTGTTCTAGCCATGCAACTGCCTTTTTCCCTTGCCACAGAGCCCAGCTGTCTCAGAAAGACAGTTTGTCTACCGGCCAAACCGCTCGGCCTGCCCCCTGGTAAAACAACCTGCCGATCTGGTTCAGGCAGGGAGTGACGCTTACAAATCACCACCTTGTGGCTTTTCAGAGCTGCAGAAATGCACTGTAGACCCCAGTGTTTTCAGTCTGCACTGAGGAAAATGATCCTCCTTTGAGGGAGGAGGAGAGAGTTTGTTATTTGGGATTACTGAGTTGCTCTGGTGTCTGTTTTCCTTATTTGAAAGCACCAGTAACTTGTGAGGTAAAAAGGAACATTATTACACTTTCTACTAACAAAAAAAGGGTGTGTGTAGAGGGGCAGTAGCTGGGCTAGTAACTCTCCAAGTTGAAATAGAACCCACCCCCCACCCCCGCATTAGAGCAGGAAAACAAGCAGAAGGCTGGCGTGTTGGCCAGCTGAGGCGTTTATGCAGATGTGACACTGGAGTGGAGCCTTTCTTCCTCTGTGGTGTCACTGCTGACAGGAGGCCGAGGGACGGGCTGACCCAGCACAGTAGGATCTTTCCAACTTGCTGACTAGGGGGCCGTGTGGTCTGGAGCAGTGCTGAGAGAGCAGGACTGCTGTGGCGGCAAGCTCCAGTGGTGTTTCTGTGACTGGGAGCAAAGATAGCTAATGAAATTGCTCCACTAAATTTCTTGGTAGACGTGAAGAGCTCTTTGCTGGAAAGGGGGGCAGAGTGGAACTGCAGCCTGGCTGTGTCCCAGGGTCCCCTGACCCTTAGGGCCCACACAGCTTCTCAAGAATCTTCCTAGCCTGCATGCAGGTAAGTTGAGCTCAAGGTGCTTTTACTGTAAGGAGCAGTGCTGTTGCTTTAGATGGAATAGATCTTAGCGTGGAAACCTGACGTCTACCTAGTGATGCTGCTTAAGTTACAGAGGCCCAGGGACTTGATTGGGGATGTTTTAGTAAGAATCATTACTTTCAGGGAGGCAAGCTGTAATTTCTTGAGGCAGTGCATTTTAGTGTTTAGGCTTTTTTTCCCTCCTTCTTACCAGAGCACTGCTCTGGTTTATGGTTGGTGCAAGGGATTGAACCTGAGACCTCAGGCATAAGAGTCTGTATAATCATTGTGCTACCTGCTATCCCCCCAAAATAATTTTTTAAAAAGTTAAAACTGGGCAGTGGTGCATCTGCTTGAGCATGTTACCATTCAAGCTTTGCTCTCCATCTGCAGAGGGGAACTTCACAAGCAGTGAACCTGCTGTGCCAGCATAAGACCTGGTGGCAATTTAAAAAGAAAAAAGTTAAAATTGGATATATAAGCGAATGCTGACATCTGCTGTATTTGTTTTATAAGGTGTTACTTATATTTCAGTTAATTTGCCCTTTGTATGTTTGAAAAGCAGTTTTTTAAAGGTTTGCTAACAGAGAGCTGTTGAAATACCACACTAGGCATGTGAGGTGGCTATTCCTAGTTATCTTCTACAGTTTCTTCAAAAGGTTGTAATATGTGGTGTCACAGGTATAGTATCAATGAGGACTTGGGTATTTCTATAATGCCATGTGGTGGAGAGAAGATTATTTTCATTTAGAAAACTAGGTGCTTGGTGCCTGTACTACGAATCCACTGATCCTGGAGGCCATTTTCCCCCTTTTGTTGTTGCTGGATAGGAGCGGGTGAGGAAAATAAACACCTGCCTCATCACCCGAGAAGTGACCTCGGGGCTTGAACCTGGATCTTTGCGCCATGTGCGCTTAATGCTCTGTACTACTGCCTGGCCCCCCACAACTATCTGCACTTAACTTTTCAGTGGCTAATTGTCAGGGATGAAAGTTTCCTTGAGAAATCTTGGCTTTGGTGCACGTGGTAAGGAGCCCAGTTTGAGCCCCCAGCTCCCCACCTATGGGGGGAGGGGATGTCACTTCACAAGTGGTGAAGCAGGTGTCTTTCTCTCCACTCATTCGAGGTAAAAAAAAAACTAGCTTTTAGAGGTGTATAGTCAAGTCAGTTGTAACTCAAAGTTCACAACTTACAAAGAATTTATTTATGCAACACAGACCTTTTCACACAATTCCACACAGCAATCTACTAGAAAAGTAGAATTATACAACGCAACTTAGTACAAATCGCTAATCAGAAAAGGAGACGTGAAGAGAGTGTTGCTTCGTCCAGCACCTGGTCCCCGCCTCAGTGCGGGGCTACCATTTCATTCTGGTATCAGGATGGAGCCGCCAGCAGGTCAGGAAAACATTGTCCAGACTTCACGCTAACCACACACAGAGCAGCCTCTCTCTCCTAAACCATCATTTTCTAGGTCTAAAACATGCTGGAAGGATACTATTGAGAGGAAGAGTTCATTTCCGATGTTTTAAATTACATTTGTCATAATTTAAACCCCAGAAATATCAGGGCTGAAGAAGCACAATTGTTTGGGCCCAAAGTATAGCATAAAAATCCCCCTGCCAAAAAATCACATATTTCTCAAGATTATAGATGTATGGGAAGTGTTTTTCCATGATGGAGCTAGAATAACTAGGTTTACTAGTCCCACTGTGTTTTCACAATTGGTGAAAATAGACTTATTATAACTAAAAATATAGATTTTTTTTTTAAACTACAGAACCCAGCAGCCAATTTTCTGCTTTGCTCTTCCCCCTCAAAAAAGTCAAGCAAATTCTACAAAAATAGCAATTAACTTTAAAAAATATTTTGCTCCTTTGAGCACATTTAAGTTACATTCAGATGGGATCGTTGTGGTCAGCTGTCACTATCAGTAGCGGGTCTGGTATTCGTGATGCCACCGGTTGAAGTCGTTGTAGAACAGGACGATGCTTCCTGAGGCCATGCCAGAAATGATGCACCTAGGACACGTATGGAGACAACTTTGTTACAAACTATTTGTTTCCTGAGGAACTCTGGTGCGACTTTGAGGACTAAAATGCAGCTAGGAGAGCCCCCACAGCTTGCCTTTTCCTGGAAAAGTGTAGGGTTAGTCAGTCCCTGGACCCTAACAGGCCCGCCAAGTGTAAGGAAACTGGGGTGGTGAAGCAGCACACAGCTGAGTGACAGAATAGTGTTGATTAGACTTTGGGCCACCTCTGTAGAAATAATTCTGTCCACCATGCTTTGAGGATGAGCGGCTGCTTACTCTCAGTCCTTGAGATCAGGTAAGAGGAGTCTCACATCTTTAAGATATGGTGAGAACCACTCCTATTCAGTGTCTAGTACTTCCTGGCAACATTAGGAGCCGATATGTATTAGCATAAAAAATTCAAACACATAAGACAGTTTGGCAAACATGATCAAGGGGGCCAGGTAGTGATGCTCCTGGTTAAGTGCTCACATTACAGTGCTTAAAGACCCAGGTCCATACCCCTAGTCCCCACACCCAGTGACAGAAAAGCCTCATCCATCTTAAGTGTACAAGGAACATTATCTATCTACCATGTGAAATTACAAAGTAGGTCTTAAGAAATTTCATAAGACTGAATTAAACTAGAAATTTTGCAAGTAACAGCTGTAAGCACACTGCACCTTCAGAGACTAGTGCTCACATTACAGTACGCAAGGACCCAGGTTCCTTGCGAGGGGTGGGGGAGGAAGCAGGTGTCTCTAATAAAGTATATTTTAAAAAATCATAGACACAAAAGAGCAAAGGAAATAGTGATATTGAGAGGCTTTAGAAAATCAAAATTTGAGGAAAGAAGATAAAGATGATTTCTCCAAAGCTGACCACTTTGGAAACTTCACATCCCTTAGTAGACTCTTGGACAGAGATGCAGTTTGACAGGGGAGGGTGTCTGGAAATACAGAGCCACTTGTACTTACAACCTTTTATTTTTTGCACAGGTGACCCCTCCACGAGCCTGAATGCCACCACCTATAAGCCACGATTATTACCTCTGGTCGTAAGATAGGGCCATGGCCCGGATTCCGGCATCACAGCCTGGATAGGCAAAGAGGTGCTTGAGGTCGGACACCTGCCAGACCATAACCACACCATTGTCTCCTCCTGTGAGCAGGTACTGCCCGTCCCGACTCAGCTGGATGGCCTAGGGGCAAAGCGACATACAATACAGAAGTGGTTTTAGGAAAACTCCCGATTGGCACAGCTGTGTTTAATCCCTTCACCAGCTGGCTGCGGGGAGGGGGGATTGTGAAAGATAAAGTGGTAAGCTTTTCCTGTTTTGCAAATGATCTTCCAGCAGTGCGTGTGGATGTGCTCAGCTGTCTGACTGCTTTTGGGAACTCTATTTACACCCCCAGAAGACCGACAGCTTCAGCACTTCACCAGGCAGAGAGCGGGGATGCAGCTCAGTGGAGGAAAAGAATGCTAACTCCTGTTACAAGAGTTCTTCATTCGTCAGCTACACCCACTAGCACACAGAAGGTGCTAGCTTCTGTTACCCTGAACTCAGCTTTACAATAACTGCTTTAAATCTTTTTCTTGCCTCTGGGGTTATTGCTAGGGCTCGGTGCCTGCACAACGACTTCCCTGCTCCTGCGGCCATTCTGTGTGTGTGTGTGTGTATATATATATATATATATATATATATATATATATATATATATATATATATATATATATATAAGAGAGAGAGAAAGATACCTGCAGACGTGCTTGTGAATCAGCCCCTCTTACAGGTGGGGATCTGGGGGCTTGAACCCAGATCCGTTTACTTAACTCGGTGTGCCACCGCTCAACCCCCACTGCTTAAAACCTTTATCAAGGAGGAGAGACACCTGTAGCCCTCATGAAGTTTACTCCCTATGGGTGGGAAGCAAGCAGTTATCTTTGTCCTTCTAATAAAGAAAATGAAAAAAAAGCAGGAAAGCTTACTTTGCTAAGTACATGACCCAGGGGTTGAGCCTTGCCCCCACCTCACTGAGAAGCCTTAGTGCCAAGGTATCTCTTACTCTTGTCTGAAAAAGTTGGCCTGGAGCAGTAAAGTCCCAGGACTAACAAAAAACAGTCAAGAAACGGCTGGCTTCACAGCCATTCAGTCACACACATATGCCAGCTTGCAGTGGTCTGAAATACAGCTCATTTTCAAGAACACCCAGATCCAGGTACAGAAGATAGTAGCCAACAGCAAATAGATTTTTCAACATGAGCAAAAAAGTCAGTATCCTTTTCCCTCATTCATTTCACAAATTACAGTCTCTAGGGGGGTATTTGGGAACTACGGTGAAGACCAGGACAAATAATTATTTGCGATACTTATAAAATTCAGCTGATGAAAGAAAATCTATTAACCTTACCACTGTGGTTCACTTGAGCTTTATATTTGAGGATTTTCACTGGGTATGTGCTGTATTAAAATAAATTAAAGCCATTAATCTTTACCTCTTTGTTCTAGTAAAGAATGTCTAGTCATCATTCTGCCTGGACTTTCAGAACCTCAGTTAGCAGTGGCTGCCAAGGTCAAAAGCTATTTTGTTGTTGGCTTTTCTCCTGAAGAACTTTTCCTTACGAATATCCTCTCTGCCTTCCGCACCAGCATCACCAGGCCTGTTTCCTTCCTAAGGCCCCAGAGACCTGGTCTCTCTCTCTCTCTGGCAACGACCTGGTTGTAAGGACGGCACTACAGCCTGCCAGGTCGATCACATCTCCAAAAGTAGCCTTCTCCTCAAAGAGACAGGAGTTCCTGCTGGTGAAGTGGTACTTCTCCTTTGTTTAGGATAAAATAACTTCGCTGCTCTGTCCAAGCTGCTGACTTAAACTGAAGCTATTCATTAAGACATCTAAACACCCCCTAGTCCACGTGCCAGTCTTTGTTAACCAAAACACCCCTGAACAATCTGGCAGTTAAATAAAAACAGGTGGGAAGCCCTGAGCCGTGCAGAGGTCCCCCCAGGCTGCAGGGTTCTCAGTTTTCGCAGCTGCCTCCTTTCTAGATCTGAAAGGATAGCCTGTCATTCCCTTAGTCTCCTCACACAAGCTCCAGAGAAGTATAGGGCCCAGAAGCACCACTTCACCAGTAGGAACTCCTGTCTCTGTGCCTTCTTCCTTCCCGAGGCTGTGGCCAGGGGCAGGCAGAGCCCATCTGAGGCTAGCTCCTGCAGTCACACAGTTGCCACTTGCAAGTTAGTATGATAAAGTGCAGGCGTACTGGGGAAAGGGCAATGGATTGCTTAATCCTAAAAACCCAGTGGGAAATATTACAGAGGGGGGAAAAAACACAACAATGGCCCTGAGGCAGTCAGGAATGTGTGTGTGTGTGCCACAGAACTGCGAACGTCCCCAGCCTTCAGTGCTTGCTGAAATGCCACCGAAATAGGTTTAGCCAGCAAGGGATTTAAAATGATTTTACAGCTTTATTAGTGTAGCTGACAATATAATCGCAGCTCAAAGTGACAGGTTATCAACAATATTGTTGTAAAGAAGGAAGGAAAGGGAAATCCTCTGATGTGTGCTTGGTTTAAGTGAAGGATTACAGGGGTGGGGGCAGCATGTAGCATCTGTCTGTGCCCCTTCCTGATAGAGACAGGTCACTGTACCTTGGGAGTTCTGTTCCTTCCTGAACCCCAAATTTGCTTGAGAGAAAGGCTAGTCAGAGTAGGTGAAAGGAAGCAAATAAATGTATGTTGCCTATGCTGCTCTGTCGGAGACCAGTGACTCAAGTGTCCAGAGCTGGCTCAAAACCACGATTGGGCAGGGACTTCTGAAACCCTCTTCCCACTGTGGCCAACTGACATGAGCCCTAACTTCAACACAGTGAATGGCAGGAACTCCAACCTCATTTCCCTTTCTGCTGCACCAGGATGTCTGGAGATGGGAAAAGGACTTTAGAAAACACAGACCCCAGACAATCACATTTCTTGTACACCAAGTGAGAACAAAGGATTGTTTGATCACATTGTAATTCGCCCAACCATCCCCTGGCAAATTCTGGTCTTTTCATCTAGGAAGAAATACACTCTACAATTAGATGCCAGCCCTAAAGAGTCATAATCCCCACCATGCCCATCACCACCTAGCCAGGTGGAAGAAGGGGCTGGATTTAGGTGTATTCTGCAGCCCTATTTTAGCTCTGAAGCCCAGAACACTGTGCTGTTTAATGATTAGAAAGACAAAATACAGAACAGGGCCTCTGAAACCTCTCCTGCTAATGGTTTCACACACAGCACCCTGGCTGGGCCTGAGGGCTTCCTAAAGTTTTCCCTATGTTGTGGACAAGAGGCCTTTGCAACTGAAAAGCCCAGTTTCTACAAACCTTCTCCCTCACCACACTCTGAACTATCAAAATGCCTCTCGTGCACTCACCCTTATATTGTCATCTGTTTCCATCGTGGCCTGGAGTTTTCCATTCACACTGAAGGTACAGAAGCAGCCATTTTCATAGAATATGACACAGTGGCCTTCTCTGGAGGCCTGAAGGAGTTTGGGCTTCAGGCAGTTCTCAGGCCCCTCCAAAGTCCTCAACAGGTCTCCATTCATGGAATGTATGAGGCACGGTCCTTCTAAGAATGGAGGAGAAACAAAAGGCAAAACTGAGTTTTTTTAAAATAGTCTTTGAGCACAAATCTGATGGGATTACAAAGCCACGTTATACTTGTAGAAAAAGTCTTTCAAAATTGTATCTGCGTTACTTTGCAAAACCACTTCTGTGTGCTGGCCAGAGCTCCCCAGATGTTCCCTTTCATATGGGGGAAAGGCAGCCATCAGGAAGTTATTTCATGAAATATGCTGAGGCCAGGTGATGGTGCACTAGTTCAGCACACGTGTCACCACACTCAAGAACCCGATTCAAACTTCTGATCCCACCTGCAGGAAGGAAGCTTCAGGAGCAGCGCTACAGAGTGGCAGGTGTCCCCCATCTCTTACCCTCTGTAAAAAAAGCTGCCTGGGATAGTGGAGTCATGCACGCACCATACTCCAATGGTAACCAGGGAGACAAAAAAGATATGCATTGTTTCAAGAAATGATAAAAATGAGTAGTTCAGAAAGAAACAGGACACATTTCAAATTCTGGAAAAGCTTCTAAGGAGACTGTGATACACTGAGAGAAGGCTGCTGGAGCCCACCTCCCCCTCATCTCTCAAAGCAACTGACACCTACCAGTCCTAACTCCCCAAGTAGACCACCCAGCTGAGATGCTCAAAGGACTGGGAATCACTAAGTATCCCACGAGCATAAAGCTTTGTCATGCTGCGTGCAAAGCAAGTGGGCTGAGTCCTGAGCTGGACAAGAGAGCAGCTAGAGCACAGGCCTTGCTACTCTCTGGCTCCACTACTCCCGGCTCCTCCACCCTGCATCAAGCCAGCCCCTGCGAACTTGCAGTGCTCAGCATTTCCCTCGACACTCAGTGTTTACCTCACTAGTGCTCTCAGAAGATGCATAAGCCAGTCTGGCTTAGATTCCAGCAGCACAAACTGCAGTTATCAGTTTAAATGAAACCAGTGACTCAAAGCCAGGGTTCAAATTTCAGTTATCAAAATAATTGCCCCAAGCACACTTCATGGCAAGCCCCTCAGTCCACAAGTGACTGTGTAAATAACTGTGCATAATGACCACAGACTAACTCCATCTCCTCTTTTAAAGTCAGTGAGTGGTCACTACATGTCTGCTACTCAGTTTGTGCAAAATGAGGCGAGCCTGTGATGGGACAGGCTCACTTCACGTGTCCAGTTGGGATCACACACCATCCAAGAATGTATACTAGCTCAGGATATATGAAATCATTGGGCATTAAAAAGTGAAAAATATTCAGTAGTTATAAAACTGTCATTATTACTATTTGTTTTTGTCAACTTTGCAATATTTAGCAAGTCTCCTTAGTTAAACTGCGGTTCAAGACGCAGAGATAATGATTCATACACTCTGCTTCCCCATGTGATAAGCCAAAAAGACATGAGATTTTAAGCCTGCATTCATTATGTGTTCAGACCTCAACTTGGGCAGAGAGATGGATAGACTATTAAGACGGAATAATCCATGAATTGGAAACAGCTTTGTCCCTGGTCAAGTCCTGATTTGTTGTGTGTGCTTTTGGAAGCTTGCTTAATATCTTTGGCTGAAATATATGATGATGCTACTTGGGCAAAGCTCCCAGCCAACAAGCTGGACTACCTTTCCAGTCCACTTTCCATGCCATCCTGGCTCCTGCCCTGTTCTGAGGTTGGAAAGTTAAAACAGATGAGGTCAGGAGTCTGTAGGAGATGGAAGGCAGCCCAGTCAAGACTCCAGAAGATTAAACAAATACACAAAGATGCACCTCATTCCTGCCTCACTCTGTAGAGCTCTGCTGTGTGACAGAACTAAACAGAACTTTCTGCAGTGACGGGCCTGCTTTGTAGCTGTACTGTCCAGTATGGCAGCCTCCCTGCTGGTGAGCCCTGAGTACATCAGGTGTGGCTAGTCCCATCATCAAGGTACTGAATTTTATTCAGTATTAGTTAAACACAGATGGTAGGCTAGTCATCGCCACAGCAGACAGCACAGCTTTAGAGAAAAAGGCGCCAAGTCCATGAGTAGTGATTTCACTCATTTTAAGGAAGGAGTCAGACTTGCCTTTAGAGCCACTCAGCACCAGGCCCAGCTCAGCGCAGATGGCAGCACAGGTGATCTCATAGTCGTGTCCTGTCAAAATGGCCCGGGGAGTAGTGGTCTCACCTTGAGGGAAAAAGATGACAAGTGAGGTTCATGCAACAGACGGCCTTCTACTCGGATATAAGGCTCAACAACCTGTTCCTAGTTCCCATGAGTCCTGAACTTTTAATTTAATTGTTCAGAACTCCTATTTTCAGACTAGATTCAAAACATATGCTCTAACTGGAAGACCCCACTTTGCTCAGTGTGCTGACCTTACAAGATCATCATCAACAACAGGTACAATGAGGTAAAAAAAAAAAAAAAAAGTGCATTATTTAGTGCCTCCGATACTTTCCAAAAAGCCTCTGTGAGGTACTCTGTGGGTTGCCATATATACCAGACTGACTTAAGTCGACATTCCAAAGACGGGGGGGGGGGGGGGGGGGGGTAGTGATGCACCTGCACAAGGATCCTGGTTTGAACCCCCAGCTCCCTACCCTGCAGGGGAGCTGCTTCACAAGTAGAACAGCTCTGCAGGTGTCTATCTTCCTCTTCCCCACTCTACCTTCCCCTCTCAGTTTCTTTCTGTCCTGTCCAATAAAATGGAAAAAAAATGGCCATCAGGAGCAATGGATTCACAGTGTAGGCTCCAAGCCCCAGAGATACCCTGGCAGCAAAATAAGTAAATTTTAAAAAGAACAAAGATGGGAGTTGGGCGGTAGCACAGGTGATGCAAAGCTCAAGGACCAGTGTAAGGATCCAGGTTTGAGTCCCTGGCTCCCCACCTGCAGGGGAGTCGCTTCACAAGCGGTGAAGCAGGTCTGCAGGTGTCTGTCTTTCTCTCTGTCTTCCCCTCCTCTCTCCATTTCTCTCTGTCCTACTCAACAACAACATCAATAACAACAACAATAATAACTACAACAAAACAAGGGCAACAAAAGGGAATAAATCAATATTAAAAAATTTAAAAAGAAAGGCAGTCATGCCTCTGCCCCCCTCCCCATACACACACGCAAGGAGGACAGTAAGCTTGTACATTTCATAACATGAAATCAAAGGATATTGCTCTAAGGTTAAAAAAAAAAAACAAAAAACAAAAAACCTTTACATGCAGTTTACTGGTAATGAGAAAAAGGAAAAAAAGAAAAAGAGGTGAAGAGACAGGAGAAATATCTAGTAACTGGACATATTTCAAAACGTTTTCACAGGTGGATGAGAAAAGTATGGTTGGCTGGGAGTAAACCCACATGCTGAATGGTCCTCCACAGGCAGAAACAATAATGAGTGTGACTTGTGCCAAGTCACAGGGATGAACTGAATCCCATATTTAGCCTGAAGAACACTTATTTTAAAACTAAACTACCTCTCTACTTTTATGGTTTCTGAGGGCAAAGCCACAAATAGCCTTTATAAATGGAACTGGAGAAAAGCAGTCTTAACATCTTGGGTTTCTTTCATTTGGATGATACTATGATTGACAGATGGCACCGTGTCCCACAGGGGGAAATGTGCCCAGGAAGTAGGTCACTACCACCAACTGAGGAAAGAGGCCTTGTCACCCCAAACACTGGGACTCTTCAAAACAGTCATGCCCTCTGAGGACAGAGATCTCTGTCAGGTCAGGAGAAATCCAACAGAAACGTACTGTGCTCCAAAGTCATGGATCAATAGGTGCTCTGAGACTTCACGCAAATGCACGTGCATGCTTATGTGTTTCTGGAGCAGGGGTGAGGGGGGGAGGGAACTAGGTATCAGAGAATAAACAGACCCATGACTAGCAGATACTCATGGATCTTCTCACAAGACGACAGGAGCCTAGTTTCTGTGCACCAGCCCCTCTTCACCTGAAGCCTGCTGTTGCTTCCTGTCTGGAGGCAGCACACAATCACCACAGTGCTTGCCCCATGGTGTCCTTCATGCTCTTAGTGACTAGAGGTACTTAGGGAGTGAGGGTTAAGTCACAGGGGACCATGCTGTAGTCAAACGGTGATTAGACTGCTGGCTTAGTGATAAAGGGAGGCCTCAAAGGACAGATAAAAAGGCCAGGGGACAAAGGAGACAAATGGAACCAGGGACTTGGTTTCACTAGATTCTTCTAAGTTTGAAAAGTTCCTTGGGGAGGAATACCTTAATTACAGTTTACTTGGAATTTTGTAAACCAGACACAATGTGTAATAACTTTTCTTTTAAAGAAAATAACAACAAGTTGCTATGGTATATGTACACAGTGGAATACTACTCAAACATTAAGAATGATGAAGTCACCTTCTTCACCTGATCTTGGCTGCAGTTTAAAGGAATTATGCTAAGTGAGACAAGCCAGCAAGAGAAGGATGAATATGGGATGATCTCACTCATGGGCAGAACTTGAGAAACAAGAACAAAAAGAAGAAACACAAAGTGAAACTTGGACTGATGGTGTATTGCATCAAAACAAAGAACTCTGGAGAAGGAGGATGGCAGAAAAGGGGTTGAAGAGAGAGGCAGGCTTGCAGGTCCTAGCACACATTGACGGACCCAACTTGGAGGAGACAGTGTTTTACAGACAACTACCCGGGGAAATAAGAAATGGTACCCATGTGCCAACAATGGTACTGTAAACCATTAACCTCCCAATAAAAAGAAAATTGCTAAAGAAGCAGTTGACATAAGCCAACCTCAATGACTTTAATTTCTGTTAGAGATGTGCTTTGCCAGAAAATGAGAAATGAGTTCTAGAATGTGTGTGGCTGAGGAGGTATCCCATCAGGACATGTGATTTGCATGCCCGAGATCCTAGGTTCAATCCCTATTGTCTCATATGCCAGAGAACTCTGGGTGGCTTCTCTCTTTCATAAAAACCAAAATTAAATATTAAAAAAACAAACACACACACACTTAGGAGTCAGGTGGCAGGTAGCACATCTGGTAGAGAGCATACATTACCCACGCTGAAGCCCTGACCTCTATCTGCAGGGGGAATCTTCACAAGAACGGCTGCAGGTCAGTCTCTCTCACCCCCCATCTTTCTCATATCTCTGTCTCTATCCAACAAAAAGAATGGCTGCTAGGAGTGATGACTGAATCCTGGTGCAAGATACTGAGTCCAAATGATACCCTGGTGATCATGTTTTTCTAGAAAGTTACCAGTGTTTTAACACCACTTGATGGTTCTCCCATCCAAAGATGCTCTATATCCACCCAGCATGCTTTTCTATGGTGTTTTGAAACTGATGTCCAGTTACAGCCAGAGGTAACATTTATAATAACCAGGAACTAAAATCATCAAGATCTAGGAATACATTTCTAGTGTGACTGTTCCTTCTTTTGTTTGTTTTCACAAGTTGTCCCTTTTTGGGATAAAATTTGTGTCTGCACTTGAATTGTCTTGGAAGGTCTCAGTGGAAAGTCAAGTATTGAAGGCAAAAACTGACAGTAACTGAAAGCAGCCCAAATATAAGCCAAAGAAAACAAAGGGCAGATGGAAAATGGTGGCTCCAGAGAACACTGTCAGTGTTAACATTTAGTTTTGTAGATCTAAGAATATATATGTATGTATATACATACATATTTTGCCTCCAGAGTTATCGCTGGGGCTTGGTGCCAGCACTACAAATCCACTGCTCCTAGCAGCCATTTATTTTTTTTAATATTTATTTATTCTTTTTTGTTGCCCTCGTTTTATTGTTGTAGTTATTATTGTTGTTGTTATTGATGTCTTTGTTGGGTAGGAGAGAGAGAAATGGAAAGGAGGGGAAGACAGAGGGGGAGAGAAAGACAGATACCGAAAGACCTGCTTCACTGCCTGTGAAGTGAACCCCCTACAGGTGGGGAGCCAGGGGCTCAAACCGAGATCCTTACTCTGATCCTTGTGCTTCGCACCACCTGTGCTTAACCTGCTGCGCTACCACCTGCCTCCCCCCCGCCTTTTTTTTTTATTCTTGGATAGGGCAAAGAGAAATTGAGAGGGAGACAGACAGATACACCTACAGACCTGCTTCACTGCCTGTGAAGTGACCCCCTTGCAGGTGAGGAACTGGGAACTGGAACCAGGATTCCTGCGCCTCATGCTATATGCACCACACCTGGCCCCTTTCAACTCTATTTTTTTTAACGGAAAAAAGTTGGAAGGGGGTCGGGCGGTAGCACAGTGGGCTGAGCATCCATGGTGCAAAGCACAAGGACCAGCCTAAGAATCCCAGTTTGAGCCCCCAGCTCCCCACCTGCAGCGGGGTCACTTCACAAGTGGTGAAGTAGGTCTGCAGGTGCCTTATCTTTCTCTCCCTGTCTTCCCTTCCTCTCTCCATTCCTCTCGGTCCTATCCAACAATGACAGCAATAATAATAACAGCAGCAGCAACAAAAGGGAAGCAAAAGCCTCCAGAAGCAGTGGGTTTGTGGTGCAGGCACTGAGCCCCAGCAATAACTCTGGAGGCAAAACAAAAAAGAAAAAAAAAAGTTGGAAGAGTGTGACTTTTTTTATGACTGTCAAGTTAAGTTTAGGAAGCCTCGTAATTAATCCCACAGAGTGGGGTGAGATGCAAGCATTCTTAAACCCATGAAGATTCTTATCAGTAAAGATCCATGCAAATAAGTACTTACAATATACTGGGTTCCAAAAATCTCTACTATGCCAGCCACTTTTTCCTTCATAAAACAGAACACACACTTCATAATTTCAAAACTGAACAAAGATTTTTCTTTTCCTAAGGCCTGATCTTTAAATAAAGAACTGTCCAGTGATAAAGCTTTAGGCTTCCAAGTTTGGCAACATGTTCCCAAACCCAGGAAACAGGATAGACAGTTCAGGAAACACAGGAGAGGAAAAGGAAAGAAAAGCAAAAAAATTAAAAGCATAAGGGTAAACTTAAGATCACTGAGTTCTTCTTAAGTAATAGGCTTTACAAACACTGGGTTTCCAGGGAAAAGACTACTACTCAGCTTCCTCCCTCTAGGAAATCAGTGCACACAAATGGCCTCCAGGATGTCCACACACAAGCACACAAGGAGAGCGATTCCTTCTATAGAAAGTTATTTCCGGTCTTTTTCCAAGTCTAAACTTGGTCACTGCTTTATAATATGCTGTGAAGATTCGTCATTCCTTATATTTTCTCCGTTCAAATAAATACTCACTGGATTTTTATAAACTCCAGTAAAACCAAGTGTTTTAAATACCAAAGTTTCACTACAGGAGACAGGATTATGTGACTATGGGATTTAAATCCGACAGATCTGAAATGTCCAAGTTCAAGAGAGATTTGAGAAACCACTTGGAATGAAACTACCAAGGATAGAGAGAATGATCAGAAGCAGAACACAGGCTTTCTGTGTGGCTCACAGAATCCAATTCTCTGTAGTCACACTGTCATACATCATCCCGGCTCAAGCAGAATCTGAGCTCTAACATGCCACAGAAGGGAGAGGCAAAACGCCCTACTTATCTGTATATTTGTTTGGAGTTGGACACCAAATCTGGGAACCATATAGCCCACTCTGCTGCACTCACCTAAATCTGCCCTCACAGAGTTAATACCTAGGGGGAAAGCCAACTGAAGAAGACACTTTTCAAAGCCTCCAAAGCCACTGCTATCTCTCACTGAAACCTCTAAACTGAATAAATATGGGGTGGGGGGAGCCTTCTGAAAAGCATCAAGTTAATTATTTGATAAGCATTTGCAATAGTTAATGGACACAAACACTTTTGCTTTCTGAGATAGCAGGATCTACCAAATGCTAGATCATAAAGCAGAACAGATTCCCTTAAGAACCTTTTAAAGTCTTACTGCTTGAAAAAGCATCATGGCTTTCAATAAAGCTGAGAGAGAGAAAAAAAAAAATCTATCTTGCTGCTAGTTCAAGGGGCTACACTTTAAACTCTTCTTAAAGAAAAATAAAAAAAGAAAGAGGATAGACTTCTTGGACTACTTTGAAAAGCTTGAGCAATTACTTCAAAGGGACGAATGTCTTTGTCCAGAGAGCAGGTTTATGACCGCTGATGCAAATCCTAACCGAGGACTGAAAAGGATACTCAGTGTGTTTGTATGGAAGGCCTTAGAGGAAGACGAACAAGTCAAAGGAGATTAAAGACAGTCCAAATACTGCACTGAACACCAGAGTGCATCAGTTTATACAGATGTGCTTTTCTCAGTCCATCCCGCTGAGTATCAGCACCGACCCTGCACAATGTTAGTTACCCAACATGCATTTAAGCAACCCAAGAAAATAACCATATTTTGTGTTTACACTGGACCTATGTGTATAATGTTAGTTGAAATGCTTTCACACCACTATGCAGAATAGCAATAGTTTTTTGTTAAACACTTTTCTTTGGTGTCTTAGACACATTAACAGCATTTCTCCTTAAAATTAAAAATTATACCTGAAAGAAGAGAAAAAGAAAATGTAATTTCTCTAGTATCCTGCTTACCAATGTCCAATATGATAACTACTTCAAAGTACTTGTCTCCATTCAGGCAAAGGGGATTAATAATAAAAGTTTTTTTTAAAAAAAAGCTAACTAGATAACTGGCATGCATTTATGGCAAATTTTGAGTTGCACTGAATAATTCTTAGTATTTTTGGTATCATCTCTTTGATCTTATGAAAAATTAAACTGCTTTAAAATGACAGCTGTCTCATCAGCAATTTGAATTTGCTGTCAGAAGCAGAAAGGGAATTGTACCTTTTCATTCACCATTTTCTTCATACCATTTTTACTGAAGGACACTTCAAATTTCCCTGTTCTCAGTATTGTAAAACTAAAACTAGGTCTTCACTTACTAATCAGTTTAGAAGACTCCTGGGTCAAAAATTAACATTCTATTTGTTCATTCATTTAATACTTATTGAGTATGTATAATAATTACTGCAGTATGGAAACAAGGAAAGGTAAAAATATGACCTTGTGTTAATAAGCAATTTGATTTTAAATGGTGGTTCAATCAGGTTTTGCCAATCTTTCTATAAAACTACAAATTGTAAATACCTATAGTTGGAAAGGTCAATAACTATATTGAGCTCCCCACCTGCAGAGGAGTCACTTCACAAGCGGTGAAGCAGGTCTGCAGGTGTCTATCTTTCTCCCCTCCTCTCTCCATTTCTCTCTGTCCTAACGATGACATCAATAACAATAACTATAACAACAATAACAAGAGCAACAAAAGGGGAAATAAATAAAAATATCAAAACTATATTGAAACACAAACTATGTAGTATAGTTGAATTTCTTTTTTTTTAATTTTATTTTCCCTTTTGTTGCCCTTATTGTCTTTTTATTATTGTTGTAATTATTGTTGTTGTTATTGTGAAATGTGGATTTGTTAAAAAAAAAATTCAAGAGTACTCATATTGAAAAGAAGGTCTGCTTTTAGGAGAAAAAAAAAAAAACCTAAATCTATTACTAAGAATACACTGACTCATTTAAATATATAAAAATCAATACCTAAAGATGGATATTTCTGTTTTGCACGTGGCTTTTGCTTTATTGTAATCACAATCTACTACAAAATACATGAGAACTGAATACTAAGCTTTCTCATGTGGTTCACCTCATGATAGATCAAGAAAGGAAATGGTCTTTTGGAAACAGATATGAGTTTGGCTAGGAAATCTTTTAAAAACTTTTTCCATTTATTTCCTAACTTTTCAGTGGGAATTACTATATTTTATTATGCAAAGAGAAATTACTTGACTTTTTTCTATTCACTTCATCTTCACTACCCCCCCCCATTGCAAATTAGTGGATTTTATCAGTTCAACATGATCTCTTTGGTGAAAAAAAAAAGTTCATTTGGTTAGACATCTAACTATAGGAAACAAGTCATCACCACATTTAGACTGTGATAACCACCAGGTAGAAAATTTGGTAGCTTCCTCTTGTAAATAGTATTAGGATTATTCATGTAAGGCAAGATGATGTTGCTAGAAATAACAATTCCTGGGTTGTAACTTTTCTTCTATTTGAAAATACTGAGAGTTAGATAGGCTGCATCAAATTATCTACAGGTATTGACCTCATTAAATCAAATTAAAGATTCAGTACAAGGACCCAGTTAAGTGCACACATTATCATGAGTGGTAAAGCAGGTATCTGTCTTTCTCTCTCCCTCTCTAAATCCCCCACCTCTCTCTATTTCTCTCTGTCCTGTCTAGTAAAATAGAGGGTGGTGAGAGGGAAGAAGGGAAGGGAAGAAGGGAAGAAGGGAGGAAGGGGAGGGGAGGGGACGGGGAGGGGAGGGGGAGGGAAGCCACCAGAGCAGTGGATTCAAAGTGATGGCACCAGCCACCAGGCAGGAGTGTCATACAACAGGGAAGCAGTGCTGTGGGATCTCTCTGCTCCTCTTTCTCCTATCTGGAAAGAAGAGTCCACCAGAAGCAGTGGCATTGTGCAGGTGTGAAGCCCTGGGAAAGCTATGGTGATGTGGTGTGTTACCCTACACACACACAAACACACACACACACACACACACACACACACACACACACACACACACACTTCTCTCTCTCTCTCTCTGAGTCTCTCTCTCTTCCTCTCCCTCCCTCCCTCCTCCTTCAGCTCTGAGTTATGAAGCTCTGGTGATGACAAAATAAAAAGCAATGCCTCTGGCTCAGTGTGTCCAAGTCTGAAGCCAGGCTCCAGCACAGGTAGCTGTGTGAGTGGCCTCCCTTGGATAAATTCTCATAGTTGTAGTAAGATTGATAAGGTCTATTTAGTTGCCTTTCTGTGCCTCATCTAGAAAACAAGTAACATTAACACCACACAACTGACAAGGTCAGTAGTGGCAGCCAGCAGGCCTGTGAGCCTGGGTTTATGAAGTGCCTGGGCTAGTGCCCATGTGAAGTGAGCACCCAGGAGCAGTGTTTGGTGGGCACGGTGGTAAGGCAACAGTGGCTGTGGAGTACTGGAGGTACTCCCCACCTCTCTGCAGGCACTCCTCTCAGGGAAAGTGTGCTGTCTAATCCTGTGCTACATAAACGCCGATTACAGATGGTTCAAATTATCTTTATTTCTTATAAAGGAGAAATACACCTAATTTCTAAAAAAAAAAAAAAAAAAAATTACATTTTGATTTCTCCCATTCCTCCTTTTCTTAGACTTTTCAAGTTCCCCTGACACTTCATGTAAATTCTGCTGCAACTATTACTATCTAGGAGTCTACAGAAGGAAGTGAAGGTACATTTTAACAACTCGGTATTCTTCCCCAAAATAAAATCTCATCTCTGATTTTCCAAGTAACACACACTCATTATAAAGTATTCAGAAATTTACTGAATTATGAAGAAAATGAAAGCCTTACTATTTATGAATACTCATGGCTAACGTTTTACTGGTTATTACTCCTGACTTTTTCTTATACATAACTAGAATGCAAAGTGGACGTGTAGTGACAGTTAAAAGACACCACACTCCACACACACTCTGGTGATCTTCTGCATTCCTGTGTATTGCCTTGCAGAGATAGTTCAGCGTATTGGAATGCCACACTTGCATGCTTGAAACTCAGTCCCCAGCACCACATATTCCAAAGCTGAGCAGTGCTCTGGTATCTATCTGTCTGTCTGTCTCTCTCTCATAATAAACCTTAAAAGTAGTTTGTCTTTTCACATCAACATTATAATTTCATGGGTCGGGTGCTGGTGCAGCTAGTTGAGTGCACGTTATAATGTGTAAGGACCCAGGTTTGAGTCCCGTCTCCACCTGCAGGGGGAAAGCTTCACGAGTGGTAAAGCAGTGCCGCAGGTGTCTGTTTCTCTTCCTCTCTACTCCCCCCTTTTGATTTATGGCTGTCTCTATCCAATAAATAAAGATAATTTAAAATTTTTTAAAACAATTTCATAATATGTTGATAAGATGAACATTACTTCATTATGTGGACATATAAAATTAAGCTACCCCCCCCACTCTCTTAAGTCAGTCATTTGCTGATTACTCACAGAGGAACTTGTCTTTGGCCTTAATAGATAGCTCCTATGGGAATATGTGGGTATTTAGTAACATAAACAAAACATTCTGCCTCCAAGAATATAGATAAGTCAGTGAAGTAAAATTTTACCCATATTGTTGATCTTTAACACTAAAAGTAGGATTCTTGATATTGTCCTGTAAACCCAACTCACATAAAACTGTTAGATGTCCTTCTTAACATTTTAAGGTTACTTATTAAAGATACATAAAATAACATCTTGATAAAAAGGACAGTCTTCCTGTCTTTCACTCGTAAATACATCCCGGGTGTGATACCTAGAGCAAAAGCAGGAAAAACAAAAAAACAAACAACTGGGACTACATCAAACTAAAACAACCTCTTCCCAACAAATAAAAGCACCAGCAAAATGAAAATGCAACTTACTAGCCGGCAGCAAATGTTTACAGACATGTATGTGGCAAGGAGTCACTATGCAAAGAGTATACAAAGAACTTATGCAAAATCCAGTAACAAAGACATTGAGGCTGGGATTTCAGTGTCAAGCATGAATGTCTTCCGCATAACCTTAGTTATGCTGTCTCCTTGACCCAAATCTCCACTTTTAAAAAGGAGAAAATATACTGATTGCACTCACTACATGGAAACAAAACAACCTCTCAGTACAGTAAGGAGCTACGCAAAGAAGAGCTAAAAATCTCAATAGTTATGAAGCTTCAAGTTAAGAGGAATAAAAATAATTCTAAGGTTGTTTTTACTAACTAAAAACCACTTTAAATCCAAAGTCTGGAGCCTGACCAAACCCATCTAAATGTAGGAAAATTTGCTTGAAAAAAATCGGATAATTATTGCTTTGTAAAAGAAATCCTCAGTGGCATGTAAGTAACTTCTTATAGAAATGGGTCTCATAAATTCTTAGGAGCAGTGAAAGTATAATGTGAGGTACATGTGGACAAGCTGCCGTACAGACAAGTTTTCTCTAATGAATTAGGGCTTTTCTTTTGAGAGAGGTAAAACCAGGCATTAATATTTAATTCCAGGAGGTCTTAATTAAATTTATTCTTAGTACTTCTCAAGTACCACACATACTATTCCAAAAGTAGAGGACTCTCACTTTTAGGTTTTAAAGAGGAAGGAAGTAGGTTGTCATTTCAGCGCGCACTGTCTCTCAGTTGCAGAAAACGCATTCAGGATTTCCTTTGTGTGGTTACACAGCAAGCTGATGAGAGGGGATCTGTGCCTTCTGAGATTATTCCAGCGACTGTCTGAGAGGGAGTTTCCTATCTGAGAATAAAGTATTAGACAGTAACTGTTTGGGGTGTGTTTATTAAAGTATACATTGGGAGATATTCCATCTCATTTTGAGGAGATAAATCACCAGTTCTGTTCTCGTATTTATATGGCTGCAGCCTATGGGACTGGATGGTATAGTCATTTTTTTCTCTGCAACTAAACAAGGTAAATAAATGTGATATATTGGCACATCACCCCAGCACTCTGCATATGGTGCACATTAAGGCTGTATTCATTTGCCATATGAATATAATTCCTTTTACCACATCTACTATTAGTTAGAAGCAGTAAATACAGAGTTGTTTTGCTGGAACTTGAGGGCCTGCATTACATCACGAAGCACTAAACATCCTGAACCTTCTGGAGAATTTCATAGATGTAGTTTTAATGTCACCTGAACTTGAACACTGCCAACGCACTGCCAACGCACGCAATTTGATGATTTTTTTCCCCAAGGAAATAAGGAAAACACAAGGGAGCCTCAGTGTTAGTGCAGCAATGAACCCCAAAGTAGGGCCACGAGGAACATTCTAATGAGGTGCATACGAGAAGCCATGCTCTCGACAAAGAATAAGATCAGGAGTTGCACAGCAGACACTAAAAAGCTAGTCCTTTCAGACACGGCTTTTACACTGAGGATCCAGTGAGCTTCAGGAACCTGAAACATCAGATTTCCTCCAAGTGTACCGTATTACCTGTAATCAACACATTTATTTCATGGCTAGCAGTGGTGCTTTGTTTACTAGGTATTAAACCATCTTCACTTTCCTCCTGAAATTTATACAGTTCCAAAGCCAAGTTAAGATTTCGGTGGTACAAAGAAGAAAAAAAAAGTTTGTTGTTGTTTTTTTTAGAAACAAACATCTGTACCTATCTTCTTGCTTGTGAGCCATGAGTAACCCACCTCAAACAATTACAAACAAAAGACACCTGAAGAGTACTAGTTTTCAGATTTGCTAACATTCAGTTCCAAATGCATCCAGCAGATGGTGCTGTAGGACACCTCCTATGGAGAGTAGCGCTGTGCTACATCCCACCTCTGTTTTGGCAAGACAAAGAATAAGGATTCCATGGTAGCGTCAGTAAAACATTGCAGGCTTTCGGTAAAAAAAGAACATGATTCCTACATATGTGCAGAAAATATACATATGCATAAGCACATGTGCACAGAGATAACCAGTAAATAACTCACACCTGGACATAGTATGATCCCACTTTTCTTACCGACTTGATGAGTAGTCTGTGTATTTATGGTCATATAGCAAGATCATTCTAAATTCATTAGAAAAAAATTTAGAATGCCTTAAAGTTAGAATTCATTTTTAATTATAGCAGGAATGTCTCATTAGGGTGATACCAGTAAAATTAACAACAGTAGAATTTACGGTAATGACTTAAGTGATTGATGAGAGTACAGCAAAATGAAGTTTTAGACAGAGAAAAAGCAGAGCAGCTATGGCATACAGTACTTAAAAAACAGCTCTGTGGTCTGTTAGTGTTAGCCGTATGCTTAATAAAACCTTCTCTCTAATTAATGGTGCTGAAATATTCTAAAAGAACAAATTCTTGCTGCAATGAAAAAAAAACTTTTTTTTTCAGTAGACGCCATTCTCATAAAGGAGAAAGCTGACATAGATTAGCATGTCTGATTGCAAATAATTTGAAAAAAAATGCCACCTTTCAGTCAAATTAAAACCAGGATGTGAGAATGGAAAACTACTTTACTGAAATACTACACATACACATCTATACAACAGGCAACACCCTTGCCATCAGCCACCAGCCACCATTGATGCTTCTCAAGTTAATCAGTGGTGCTTAAAAAAAAAAACAAAAAACCCAGAAATCTAAAAACCTTTCGTAAGCATTTATGTTTTAATGCCTATGGAGTACTTACTTTTTAAATTTATGACCTATCAATATAATAGCAAACAGTGGATATATATATACCCATTTTGTGTGTTTTTATCTTGCTTGTCAGATCATTTCCATATGTTTTAAATACTGACTGCATGCACCAGGGTACATTTTCTCCAAAATTTGGAAATGTATTGTCTGGCTAGAGTATTCTAGAGAGAACATTTCAGGAAAACTGTGCTGGCTGTAAAGCACAAAGCACAGGGGAACAGAGAGCAAGCTTCCGTGGAGAGCATCTTTCACTGAAATGTCCTTAGCTAATTTTATTTTGCAAAATTCACTATCTGATGGGAGCTTATCTTTATTCACATTAAAAAAAAAAAACTGCACTGCACAAGAGATAACTACAAGACAATAAAGTCAAAGAGGAAAAATTATCCTTTTTATACAGAAAGCAAGACTTTGCCACATAATCTAGGCAGGTTTCATAAAAATGTACATCCTTTTAAAAGTTCCAAGTTAGACCCTGTGTAGGTTTTGTTCACTTTGTATTAACCCAATTTTGCCCAAGCAATGTGCATAATGTCAGATAATATGATTTAAAAAAATCACTATCGACTTTATAGATAGCACTAGTATTAGATTTGTAGAAAATGGCTTAAACTTATGACCCTGGATAGCAAAATTAATAGCTAACACTCATTATTTTGGAAACAACAACAAGAAGCTAAATACATGAATGAAAACTACAAAATGTAAGTGCCAGATCTCCTTCATTTACCCATTTTCCCTTTAAAAGAGAAAGAAAAAGTCAAAATATAAGAAGTTGAGGCACTGTGTGCCTTCTAGACCACTGCAAATGTGTGTGTGTGTGTGTGTGTGTGTGTGTGTTGCATCTGTCTTCGCACACACACATCTGTGTGTAGCTAGATCCTTGTGTTATGGTCACATATCCATGAGAGACAAAACGCAGGACTAAGAGTAAGCCGAACCTAAAATTTCTCATCTTCAAGCTCAGACTTCAGTGGCTATATCGTGGAGTCAACAATGAGCCAGAAGCTTATAATAATCTGAAAATCTGAAACAGCTTGCCTGAATGGTTGAAACACTACTCACAACGTGGTAAATATGTCTGTGTTTTTATTTGTCATTCTCATTTGAAAAGCTTAGACTGCAGTGTTTGTTTTTCCGTTCTAATGTGTGGACATTCTCATTGTATAAAAAAAGTACCTATCTTTCTTTCTACAAGCTTCATCCTTCAAAGCTAACGCCAAATTAAATTGGGACAGCAGACATTTTAAAAGGACCAGAAAGGATGAGGCTCACTTTGAAATGGATAATTTAATTTAGTCAAGATACATTATAGTTTTCTACAAATTTTATTAAATGTTATGTTATTCTTCTATTTTTCTTTTTATTACCAGCAATGAGAGGCTATCGATGAAGCACTCTGAAAAATATAGTATGTATTCTAACGCCATCATGATAGTGTCTGTGGACATCTATTTGCTGTAAGCATTCAATGGGTTTCTGATGACACCTGAAGTCAGTAACTACTGTTGCCTTCATTTTATGGAAGAGACAGAAGAATCACAGTAGAGCTTAGAAGTTAGATCTGTTTTATCTCAAACCCCAAAATTTGGTTAATTCTATTTGGTTCAATTTTTCAGAGGACAGGCAAGATAAACATTTTCTAGGGTGGTTTGTAAAGTGTGTGTGTATTCTGAAAAGGCTGAACATTTCTAGTTTTAAAATATACTTTAATGTATGAAATGTAACAGCAGTTGCAAACAATTCAGACTAGTAAGCCATTAGCTACTTTTTTAAAATTCATTTATAAAATATAGAAAATATCAACAAAACCACAGGATCAGAGGGGTGAAATCCTACACATTTCCCACCACCAGAGCTCCGTATCCCATCCCCTCCACATACAATGGTGATGGTCTCACATAGCAGAGAAAATGATTTGGTCAGATAAGTAAAAAATCTTTTGTGAAATTGTGTGTGTGTGTGTGTGTGTGTGTGTGTGTGTGTGTGTGTGACAGAGAGGGTATGTGTGTGTGTGACAGAGAGAGGGTGTGTGTGTATGTGTGTGTGTGTGTATACGATCTTTGAGCCAAGAGAAAATTTCTCTCTAAATACTTTGAAATAAATAACAAGATGGTATATTTGTGATCTATGTGAAATCTAGATTGTCTGGTATACTGACAATTTAGTGAATCTTAGTTCTTGAATTTATAGAAATCGGAAAACAAGAAATCGAAAGTGGTCACTCATCGTAAAGGATATAAAGGAAGAAGGGCCAGGATGGAGGTCTTTGAGAGGAATATGCTGCACTTTTTGAGGAGAATATGAAAAGCAAAGTGCCTGAAAATCGTATATTTTAAAATACCATCACTTATAGTAAATACAACTGTTAAATGTGACATATACTCAGTGCTATGCCCTCTACCATGTATATCGAAGTGCGATCTTCTCAAACTTAAAATTATTTTTAATAGTCTCCCTGTGGAGGGAATGAACCTTGTTATGATTAATATAAAACATACAGTAGAACTTTAGTGAACAAATGTGGGTCACTCATCCCAGCAAATAAAATACCTAGAAACCAGAAATGGTCCTGAGAAAATGCTTGGTATGTACTTAACTTAAAATCGTACTAGTTTCCAACTAAGATTTCACTCTCACAGAAATGACACACATTTCCTAAGCACAGTTTTAAGAACTTATTCCAAAAGATGATGGACTGCAACAGATTCAGACTGTTTCATAAACAGAGACTATGTGGCAGAAGTCAAAGCCACAGTATAAGGTGAAGGTAAAGTAACCAGGAACAACGTGGCCCGTTCATAGCCAAATACACTCCAACTTGCTTTAGATTAAGAAACCGGAAATATTGAAGAGCCGCTAAAATGCTCTCCTTGATGAAGTAAAAGACTCTAAAGTTATTCTTGCAGGAACTCCTCAGTGCCGCCATAATCATTTTAATTAGATTCTCATTTCTCAGGTGGTCTCTTTTAATTGTTTTTTTCCTACTTTTTAACGTGTTTTTCTAAAGCCATTTCTTTTCTGCAGCTGTGTGCGATTCGTTTTAATGGTAGCTGTTTCCTTTTTTTTGCCTTCTGTGAATTACAATTTTAAATGGTTACACATTGTTGTTTTTACTGCCTTTAGCATAGTTTCATAAAGATGTTAGAGGCTGTTGGTGAAGATTTTCATTTCCCATGTGAAAGACCAAATGCCAATTTGAATATTCTATACTGGCCTTTTATGACCTCGTTTAATCTTTTAATGTGTAAATAAAAGCATATTTTTATAAGGACTGCTTTGTTACCATGATTTTTTTTTCTTTTTTAAAATAAAAATTCAATAAACAGAGTAATACGTGATTAATGTTTTATGTTATGTCTTATTGTTTCTGAGTGAAACATTTTTATCTGGTGATAGTCATTTTCAATGAAGAACTGGCATTTTCAGATCATAAGAAAAGCTTGTAATAAGAAAAATGAGATTTCATGCTTAGATCAGAACAAAATGTTAATAGGGAGGCTGTTTAGAGTTTTGTTAAATCTGAAGTAAAAGAATTTAAAACTACTTGCTATTTTAGTTTCGTTTTTACCATAATGAAAAAAGTGACATTACCACAAAATTTCATATATACATCAGCTGTAAAAAAAAAAAAAAAAAAAAAAAAAAAAGCTTATAAAATAAATCGTACTTACTGCCAGGATTATCTCCAATCCCACTGCTTTTTCCATTCCAGTACCAGAGCAGGAGGGTTGCATCACGTGACCCTGAGAGAATGTAGCAATTTCCCCCAATATATGACTCAGAACGAGTGAGGCAAGTGACGACATCCCAATGGCCAAACACCACTTGGATCAATTTTCCTGAAATGCAGAAATTACTTACTTTAAAGTTACCATTGTGGAAATAAAACAAGTTTCTACTGACCATCTAACTTAGACTATAATCAATCTTTGTTAGCTCAGATTCTGATGTCAAAACTTGAATTAAAATGTGATCTGGTTCAACCTAAAAGTTTTCTTTGAACAACAATAAAAATCAGTGGGACTGTGTAACAATGTAACATTTTCAAAAAATGTAATGCTGTGAAAGGCAAATATTAAAATTATTTCCATGAAAAATATCCAAGGATCATGATATCTTTATACATAGTTACTATAAATTACAAATGAATTATTTCTACCAATTAAAGCAGTCCCAAGAGAATCTTTATTTGGAATCATTTAAGTTACTCTATATGATGCAAAACAAAAATTTAGTTGCCTCTCTGCAAGTATTGTATAATTCAGACTTACTACTATAACTGTCTCTAAGCTAATAATCTACTGTGTGTGTTTCTACTTCTTTCATAAGTAATCAATACAAGATTAATATCACTTTGCAGAATGTCTTTCCCCAATTAGAAAGAAATTTTAATAAAATAAGTGATTTATTGTGGTTGTAGTTTGGACCAGAACATGTTTTCTTTGTTTTGAATGATAACAGCTGCTCTGGAGATGAGGATGAAGCCAAGATTCTGTTAATATACCTAATGGTAATTGTTGAGAAAGGTGGAAAGGGACCCAGTCAACATTATAGACCCAGGGCTTCAAACATTGGATGAACTGCTTGTGAAGTGAGTGTTGTAAGAAAAAGGCCCCCAACTTTTACTGTTGAATCATATATGGTGTCTACATCATTTTTGGTGTTCAGTTACCTGTGGTGTTTATAATTCACACAAGCTAGTGTATAAAGATTCATATATATATCAGCCTTTCTCTGCCATCCCTACTATTTATATCTAATGCTTTTCTTTGGAATATCTATCTATAGAATGTACAAGTGAATGTCACAGGATATCTTTCCTCAGGCCAGGGAGACAGCCTGAGGCTCCAAGGTCCTAGGTTTAACCCTTCTCCCCGTGCCCCTCCCCATCACTACTGTAACCAGAGCTGAGCAGTGGTCTGGTGCTTCTCTCTCCCACTTCTCCCTCTCTCTCTCTCTCTCTCTGTGTGTGTGTGTGTGTGTGTGTGTGTGTGTGTGTGTACACGTGTGTGTTTTCATTAAATGAAATATTAAGAAAAAAAGGATAACTATCCTCCAATGCTCAGCATGGTTTTTTAAAAATAAGAATTTGTGAGGTCATAAATATATAATTTAAATGTTTAAGAAAAATGACCAGTAAGCTAAATAAAATGAATATGCCTAAAAAGTTCATACATTCAACATGGCTTACATCATAACCTGTTCAAAAGTTTAAGGTCTCAAGTAAAACTAAGTGAATTTCCTTTTTTCCCTAGATAATAAATATAACTTAAAAGTGTTAGCAATATTTTTTAATTCTTGATTTTAATAAACTTTAGATACAGACTTCAAATTTAGAAACAAAGTGAAATATATTTCATCAAGATCTGATAAAGATCAAGTAATTTTACTCTGACCTATCACCTACTAAGAGTAACTTTAAAATCAGGTTCATTTTGATCTGAAATTACAAACTTAATAAAATACATTTTTGTCTCCTGTGAATAGACCATTGAAAGCAGGTTTTAAAATTATTAAATGTTAAAAAAATGCCCACTTCTCAATTTCTTTACTGTTTCAAATTAACATCAAAACATCTCTCCGCAAAATTTAGCTTTTATCAATAAAGAATATAAGAAGGACTTAAGGCCTTTTAGAATAAAAAAGAAAAACTGCAAATTAAACTTGAAAAAGTAATTTTCTTATTTCCAGTTTAAGAACAACAAAATGACAAATGAGTGGGGTTAGATAAGAGGTGGGCCTTAGAAAGAATACAAAAGTTAGATTGCTAAATACAAAGAAGGAGGGAAAAAAAAAAGCAACATTCTTATTACAAGGTTAGAAAGTGGAAGGTGAAATCTGAGTTCTTAACCACTGGAAGAACTGAACACACCACACTGTGACAATGTTTTTTGTAGTGGTTATTGTAGGGGGTGCAGGAGGGGCACAGATGTGTGGTGGTGGCAACGATGTGGAACTATTCCCATTTTCTAACAATCGTATAAATCACTATTTAATCAACTATGTCAGGGGAGAAAAAAACATAACTATACTTTTGGCCTAGTATGTACAGTGACTTCTGCCTCAGCCTCTATCAAACTGCTGGGAGCATGGAAACTACAGGTGTGATTTCACTAGGTTCTCTGGAGTTGATCCGTTTAAAATCTTGCTCCTATCAACTCAGAGGGTCATCAGAATGAGAGAGGAGTCAGGTGGGCTAGGTACAAGAGGGAAAGGAAACTCAAGTGCTCTGTTGAGCAGGAGACTAGCAAAGCAGGAGCCTTTCACTTGGTAACTTACTTAACTTCCAACTCATATTAAAAAAAAAAAAAAAAAAAAGTAGATGGATCAAACAGAATGGTGGAATTTTCCAAAATGCAGTTGTTAAATTCTCATTAAGTGATCATGATATCTGGAATGTCAGTGTTAGGGAAATGTACAGTCACTGTGCTTTCTTCTTCTTCTTTTTAAACAACAGCAACAAAGGGCCCTGATGTTTCAATTTTTGCTCCTAAAGTTACTTTTCATCCAACAGACTTTTACTGAACAGCTACTAAGTGCAAGGCACCAGGCCTTCTTGCATGACTATAGTGTGAGCAAACAGACAGTGCCGACCTTCAGCATTTTTACTGTCTAGTCTGGTGGTAAGACACCAGATAACCACGTGAACCATTATTAAATTAACCACAGCGGATATGCAGATAAGAACAGTGGTAAGCATTACAAAAGACCCAGGTAGGATCATAAAGAATCATAAAAATAGAATAAATAGATTGGGCATCAGAGAAGGCAGAAATGAGTGATGTTTCAGTATTTATGTCAAAAAGGTTTTATATTTTAGCATGAAATAACTTCAATCCATACAATTTATACTTTGGGCTCAAAATTCTGGGAAGTTTTTTCTTTTTTTCCTTAAGTTTACTTTTTCCTGTCCTGACAGCCTTCCCCAGCAATATTTGTTATTGCTGTGAGATTGAGGTTCACTCCTCCTAAATAAATCACAGCATATAAATATCCGCTGCTCTTTTTGGTGAATTATTTTCTGATAATCTTATAAGTGTTCCTCAACCTTTATTTTTTGTTTCCTATAATACCAGTCCACCTCTCCACACACCAATATCAAATATTACCACAGGCACTAGAATATCCCTCTTTTGATAGAACACGTTTTCTAGTTACTGTTTTATTTGACAGCTGTGCTACAAATAAATTAAAAAAAAAAACTTTGAGCCAGGACTCTGCACCACGGAATCTAAAATGTGGTCTGAAAATGATTCCCACTGCCGAGGGAAGGTTTTATTGTTGCCTCTGCTGTTCTGGTTGTGTCCCGAAAACATGATTTATGCTTAAAGAATTTCCTGTTACAATCGTGCTTCTCTCCCCCTGCCCCCTCAATCTAATAAGAGAAGGAATTTGGGGGTGGGGGGAGCTTATATGCTAAAATATAATTGAATTCAACACTTGTGATAGCTTTGCTATTACATATTATTGATCATACAGTTTCCCCTTCTTTGCCAAAATTAAGAAAAAAAATCTTTAATATGCCAATTGTCATAAAAACACAAGAACATTACCCTAATTATATTAAGTAAAACTAGCATCATAATCGGTATACAGGAGATAAAGAAAGCTATTGAAACTATCATTTGACATTTTTCTACCAAGTGTAAATGTTTCTTGCACAAGCTAAGTTAGTTCCATTTCTGAAATGAAGTTTAAAATAAAGCTGCTATTTAATTTGGGTTGCTTGTGCTTCATAGCTCCAGGCAAACTTTTTTAAAATCAAGAGGCAGAGACAGAGGGCAAGAGAGACACCACATCACCAAAGTTTCTGCCATTGCCTTAGTACTCCCAGATGGTGCTGGCAGCTCAAGCCTACGCACACAGAAAAGCAAGTGCCCTTCGCAGGAAGGCTATCTTGCCAGCTAAGACAGCGGCTTGTGAAAATGCTTATTAGCATATACACATTTTTAAAAGTAGAGTAGAACGTTTTAAGTCTAATGGGACATGGAAAATATACTAGGAATGTAGTGTTACACATTAGAGCATTTCCCAAATCAGTAATGGTTGTTGGTAATATTTGTATGAGAGAACATGATATAATCACAAAAAAAATCTGCTACATTTGAAACCACAAGATTCAGCTTTAATGCCCAGTTTTATCACCATTATATACACGTGTAAATTTCAAATGTTACTTATCTTTTTCTAAGTCTTAATTGTTTCACCTGAAAAATGGGAATCAGGACAGCTATCTCTTTCATAGGATTACTGAGGTTGGAACAATGTGTGTGAAAGAATTTTCTAAGGAGCAGCATGAATGTCTATCAGTTTTATGTATGTGTGTGTGGCTACATATAAGGTTAGCTTTACAAAATCAATATTCAGTGCCACTTTTAAAAACATACAGACTGCAAACTTAAAAAAGCTACAAACATGTCAAAAATCAAATAATGACAAAACATGTGTCCATTTATATATGACATTCTGGAAAAGGCAAAACTGGATCGGTCAGTTGTTGTGAAGAGGCTCCAGTATGGGCAGTTTGTCAGCAAAGGTGCAGCAGAGAGATCTCGGTGGGGGTTGGCAGGCTGCTCTATGCTTCCACTTTGGCAACAGCTACAGAACCCTGCACACTTTCAAAACTAGCAGAACTGTAAACAACAAATAGAAAACTATCTCTAAACAATATTTGTAATGTGTAAAAAACTACATTATATGAAAGAATGCTTAAGAAAATCTGTGAAAGGACGTTAACAACTTTGAGTCTAATAGTGTGTTCAAAAGAGTACAATTTGAGGTCAAATGCCAGATTGTCACTGTTGTGATAGGGAGCAAAAACTGAACTTAAACTTGATTATTAAATCAGAGAAAATTCATAGTAATAAAGAAAATGTAGAAAAACTTATCGATCCCCAAGGCCATGTTTTAGGGGGTTCTAGGAGAGTTTTAGGTTCACTAGTAATCAACTTCATATTCCTGAATATTTAACATAAGCCCAAACTAATCAGAAAGACTTGAATGATGCTGATCTCTTTTTTGAACTACAGAATAAAGATACAAATTATAAGAAACCAAATTATCAATTCCATAAAACAAAAAGATAAATGAGATCATGCCTAAAATAACTTTAAGGTTTTGTTCTTTGAAATATACATATTCTATTTAACCCTAGCCCTTAACAGCTAAATTGCAATATTGTCATCAAAATACATTGAGAGGGAGTCGGGCTGTAGCGCAGCGGGTTAAGCGCAGGTGGCGCAAAGCACAAGGACCGGCATAAGGATCCCGGTTCGAACCCCGGCTCCCCACCTGCAGGGGAGTCGCTTCACAGGCGGTGAAGCAGGTCTGCAGGTGTCTATCTTTCTCTCCTCCTCTCTGTCTTCCCCTCCTCTCTCCATTTCTCTCTGGCCTATCCAACAACAACAACAACAATAATAACTACAACAATAAAACAACAAGGGCAACAAAAGGGAATAAATAAATAAAATAAATATCTAAAAAAAAATACATTGAGAACCATCTCCTTGACACACCGCATTTGAGGCAAGAACATCAACTGATATTTATAAAGATGATTAACTAACCTGAAAGGTTATTAATGTAAAACACTAACTAAAAATGCCAGTTAAAAATAATTACCCTTCCCTACAATATTTAAACAGCAATTTGTAGATTCTCACTTTAGTTGTGAAATATGCTTCCTTCCACAGTATCTCTCAATATCTAATGTAGTAATATCTAATTTTAATTATTTTAAACATCCAACTATATATGTACCATATTTTCTTTACTAACAGTTTCTAAGACACTTAAAGGGACTACATTAAAGTTGTCAATGTCTCTCAATTCCCATACATGTATGGGCATTTACTGGACTGGTTTTCCAACAATAATACTGAGTTGAACTCAGTTTGTCCCTTCCGGGGAGGCATATAAATGGATATGTAGACTGAAACTTCTATATTTTAACATGAGCTCCTCTGACATGTAAAATCAGTAGTCAGCTATTTTTTTCATGATGGTGTCGCTTTCAGCCGAGTTCTGTGCTGAAGTGGGTGAAGGCAAGATATCAATTCTCAAGAAATACACTTAATGAGAATTTTCTGTTACAGGGGAAAAATAACATTATTTAAACAATACAATGTGGGAAATATTTACGGTTATATAAGTACAGTTGCTGTAACACCGTGAATATACACATCAGGAAATGACTTCACAATGAACCATTCATTCTGTAAACATGGGGCTTGGCAGGCAAACAGCGTGCACAACTAGCTCTTAAAAACACACGGAAATAAACTAATAAGCTATATTAGTAAACTGTTAATGGGAAATCACCTTTTTTTATGTTTCACAAATTTTAGAATTCTATAATTCTGGGATGAAGAAGATGAGAAAAAGCATTCTAAACTTCTCGGTGCAACTTTTATGAAGTCTAAGTTGACTGATGAAGAAAAGAAGTTACCTGTGTCTGTAGAATAAACTCGGAAACTCTTATCCCAGAAGCCACAGATGAGAATACAGCGGCTATCTGAAGTGATGACAAAGCACTGGGGATGGACTCGAATGCTCTGGTCTAAGAGATCAGTGATCTGCCTCCTGTGCATTCCTGCATTGCTGGCTGTGAACAGAGAGAGGAGAAAAGTCTACTAAAACCACATGCACTGAGGAATCCTCTAGCTTGCCACTCTGGGGCTGGGGGGAGAGGACAGATGGCATATTCAAGGACAGGAATTCTTGATCTCTCGCTGCAAACAAAAATAATTGAAAAAGCAAACAGGAAAAAAGTTCTGAGGGTTTAAAGGATGTGGGCAGCTAGATTCGATATCTCAGGAAGAAATTTTGCCTGGAGGGAAGAAAATAATGATGCCCTAGAGTTTTAAGACAATGCATAATCCTCAGAATAGGCTCTCTAGCTCTGTGCAGGGCCAAACCCAATCACAAACTCCAAATTACATTACAGTAAGGTTTGTGTTTCTGACAGTCTCATTGCGTCTATTGTCATGAGAACAGACCCATGTTGTGGCGATCCATTGCCTTTAACTTTTTGTCACAAGGAAGAGATATTAGAATTTGGATGTCATGTATTCTAAATACTGCAGCATCATTCCCTACTTTGGCTTTAACAGGTCTTTAATTTGACTAGGTGTGAACTCCCATGTTCCTTGTCTACAGCTGCACCTGTGTGTAGAGGAAAGGGGAGAATGACTGACTACTGAAGACACTTGTAATTGAAAAAGTCAAAGCACAGCACACTGCCACTTTCTTACTCTTTGGGTAAGCAATAAAACAAGACAGTCTGGCAGTGTGTTTTCAATGTGCTACAGAGCACTTGAGATGGGGCCTGTCACAGGCACAAGGCCAGACACAAAGGGACAGCAAGACAGTGGGAAGAGAAATAATCTCACAATATACTATCCAGTACATAGTTCTCACAGTAGAAGTTTCACTGCTCAGAGTGTAGGCCTTGTATGCATGAGGCCTTGATCTAGAGGCCTGGTATCATCTGTTCTGGTACAATGCTCTGGTTCTCTTAAAATAAATCTGGGGGTCAGTTGGTAGTGCAGCAGGTTAAGCGCAGGTGGCGCAAAGCACAAAGACCAGCATAGATCCCAGTTTGAGCCCCGGCTCCCCATTAGCAGGGGAGTCACTTCACAAGCGGTGAAGCAGGTTTGCAGGTGTCTGTCTTTCTCTTTCTCTCTGTCTTCCCCTCCTCTCTCCATTTCTCTTTGTCCTATCCAACAACAACGACATAGTAACAACAATGATAAACATGAATGGCACAATTCAAAATAGTAAAGTGATACTTAAAGTCACCATCTTAAGTATCAGCTCATTCTGCAGGGGAGGTGCACTGTTTTCAATAAAAAACTAGAGGAAGGTAGCACAATGGTTACACAAAGAAACTCTCATGTCTGAGGTTCCAAAGTCCCAGGTTCAATCCCCTACACCACCCGATAAGCCTGAGCTGAGCCATGGTCTGGTTTAAAAACAAAAACAAAAACAGAGGAGGTTGTAATCACAGTGTCAATTGAGAATAATTTCCATGACAGATGGTTAAAATGGTCATTTAATAATAGGCTATGCAAAAATCTTAACTATATAAATTTTGTCACATAACTCAAGAGTTTTAAAGAATTCAGTGATATTAATAAAAGCAAGTCTCTTTGCTTCCCAATCTGTGCACGTGTGTGTGTGTGTGTGTGTGTTGCAAGGGGTTGAATCCAGGCTCTCACACAGACAAGGCAAGCACTCTAACCACTGAACTATGCCATAGGCTCCTCCCATCTATTTCTTACTTAACATTCCTTGGAGCTTCTATCTGTTAGAGAAAGAAAGAAGGAAGGAAGGAAAGGGAGGAAAGAAGGAAGGAAGGAAAGGAGGGAGGAAGGATAGAACTGTTGACCATTTCTGTCTCGTTCAGTTATGAATAATATTCATCCACGAACACAGGAGGTCAATGGAGGGAAAGCATCCATCTGTTCCACTGAAAACTCATTTCCAACAAATATTTGTTTTTTATGTTGAAATAATGTTTAAGAAAATCTATAATTTTAACAAGTGTTACTAGTGATATTGTAATAATAACTTAATGAATATTAACTTTAAAAAAAACTTACATGTTATAGCCAGAACATTTTAACATTAAAATTTGTATGCATGCATACACACACACACACACACACACACACACACACACACACACACACACACACGTTAAAAAAAAGGGAGTTGGGTGGTAGCGCAGCAGGTTAAGCGCATGTGGCACAAAGTGCAAGGACCTGTGTAAGGATCCCTGTTCGAGCCCCCGGCTCCCCACCTGCAGGGGAGTCGCTTCACAAGTAGTGAAGCAGGTCTGCAGGTGTCTATCTTTCTCTCCCTCCTCGGTCTTCCCCTCCTCTCTCCATTTCTCTCTGTCCTATCCAACAATGACGATATCAACAACAATAACTACAACAACAATAAAAACAAGGGCAACAAAAAGGAAATAAATAAATATTAAAAAATAATAATGTTAAAAATATAGTAGGTAATCACTTTTAAAATTCTAAAATAAAACTATACAGGGAAAGTAGGATGAAAATGTAAATTAAAAACAGATGTAAATTTTTAAATGATGTAAATTTTTAAACATCTTTGTGCATTAAGAAACATCTTTGTGCATTAAAAAAAAAAAAAAAAAAACCTAAAATCACTGTGTTCATGGTGACACTGAAATTCCATTTGATCTATAAAGCTGTATAGTCATTTTATATACTACTATGTAGGAGCAAAGAAACTGGGGAATAGGATGACCAGTCAACCAGAATAAGGAAGAGAAGTATGGCCTCAGGCCAAAGTGGATAAGCCAGCTTTCCTACGGAAAGTTCTACTGGGCCATGGCAACACTCACTTGTTTATATATACTCTGTGGCTGCTTTTGTATTATACCAACAGGATTCTGTAGTGCACACAAAATCTACAGTATTTACTCTCTGCCTTCTTGCCAAAAATGTGTGCCCAGGTCTTGTTTAAAAGTTACTTTACAGTTGCTGAATTCATTGAAATAGGTGTCATCCTATAGGGTACTCACTGTCAAGTTTTAAAGAAAGCAACAAATTAGTACTTCAGAAGTAATGCTTTAAATGACTAAGCAAATGAACTTTGCTATTTTTTGACTTTCAAAATTGTATCCAAGTGAGCAGTTAATTTTTATAATCTATGGCAAATCATGTCTACTTAAACCAAAACAAGATTTAGAAGCCAGGATAGTATTTATTCTTCATATAGTTGCTTCTAAGATTTCTGCTGATGTCTGGGGAAATGGTAATATGGATTAGTTTGAACATGAGGCTGTACTGTCGTCCAGATAATTCATCTGCAAAGGGTAGTCCTAAATTTAAGCTCTCTATGAAACAACAGTCTTAAAGGCAAAACAAGTGTCTTGCACACAGGGAATGCCTGGACTTTAAAGTAACAAATCAACTTATTATGTTTTATTTTAGAATCCTAACAATTGCATTTATGTCAGGGAAGTGGGAGAAAATTACAGGCAAACCACCATGCTGGTAGCATTCTGCTATAGCTAGGCAACTATATGTTTTTACTCTTAAGGTTACTGAGTAGTGCCTTTTCATATCAAGAGTAAGCAGTCATAGGGAAGCTAACAGTCTGGGAAATGCTAACTGGAGATTTTACCTAACCTATTCAAAAGCAGGACACCTATGAAGTATTCTAAGTCATCTGCTGAGGGGGCTCACTTCCATCCCAAGGGCTCCTTCTGGTCTCCTCCCTTTTCTTTTTTTTCACCTCTGAACAAATTTAACCTCCAGTGGCAATTTATTAGGTTGTAGGACCCCGGGAAAATGAATACAAATATCTTAACACTGCCATTGGCTGGGCAATATATTTCAACTTTGAAACTGCTCTGCATTTGCACATTAATCCCCTCTGACTGAACGGAGGGTCCAGGAAGAAAGGATTGATCTCCTTTAATGATGAAACCCTGCGCCACAGTTTTATTTTTCACCACACAGTGCTGCTAAGAGCCCCACTGTTATTATGAAAATTTCCCTAGCAGAGGAGCTCCATCACATTACCAGTGCACCAATTCATCATAAAGTGCCTCGCTCCTGCTCATCAACAAGTCTGAGTGATGAAAAGATCCAATATTATCCTGACAGTACTTCATGCGCATTCTCAATCACACATTATTACAGCATCCATATTAATTTTCAGTGACACGCGTCCTAGGCCTGTTCAAATTAGGCAAACCAACGAGGGGGAGTTGATGAAATACCAGCATAGCCACAGCTCATTGCATTCCAATTTGCATGCAAATGGTTTATCAGGAAAATTCCATTCCCAGCAACCAGCAAGTGAAAAACAACTGTAATCTACACTTCAGGGCCACCATACAGAGCTTAATGAATCGCAAAGAGAGAAGGAAGTGACAGACCTATGAGAGGATCGATTTCCACTGGCAGCTGGTATGGCTGGTCTTGTACAGCACCTTGATGAGCTGAAATTCACAAAAGAAAAAAAAAAAAGCTTTATCCTTCATATACTAAACTATATAACATACATAAGCCAAAAATTATGTAGAACAGTTTCCAACCTCTAGAGCTCTCATATCATTTTGTGAAATTTAAAGAAAAAAAATCCAGGTGCTTTTATGGCGAGCTTATGAAACATTTATTTCCGATTAGTGCTATTCTGAACGTGTGCCATCAGCAGTGGCTCCAGTCCTAGGCCATAAGCTACAGCAGATGCTTGACTGGCAACCTCTGATGCTGCAACAAAACAAAATTAAGTGGTAAAGCGTGCTGAAAACAAAATGTGACAACCATCTGCTGACTGTAGCAAATACTATTTTTTGTTACTTCTTAAAAAGGCAGTTTTGAGTGCTACAGCACAAAGGAGCCACAAAAACGTCAATTTATGATGGAGAAAGGGAAAGCTCTAAGTCAGGGAACATTTAATGTTTCATCCATCACTTAAAATCAATCATTTGAAAGTCTGAATAAAAATAAAGAAAGCTATCCACAGATAAATGTTTTAGTTAAATGCATTTGCCTGAAATGTTTTCTTAAAGACTGGACTGAGATTCTAAAGCTTTTATTAATATTTAATATTTCCACAGTTTCAGTTTAAAGAGACTTTGAGAAGCAAATGTAGAAACAAAAAATCAATCTACTCTAAGAATAGTTAGTTCAGCTCTTTGAGTGGTTTAAAGACTCAGGCATACTTATTTTACAATTGAAAAGGGAATATGTGGGCTATTTCCTTGTGAAACGTGGAAGGACTCTGGGAAGAGGGCCCTATGCAAAAACCAAGGGCTACCACTGGTTGGCTGGCTTGCATCTCCCCCACCCCCATGAAAAGCTTGGAATAGATCTTTTCAGCTTTGTAAATCTAATAGTTAAATCTTGGTTTCTTTGCCAAATTTTCCCAAATGACTCAGTCATCCATCCTGTTCAGTAAGTGCTGAGGAGTCTACAAAAGGCCGATAAATTACTGCTTTATCAGTATTGGAACTCCACTTAATAACATTAGATTTTAGGACAGCTTTCTCATTGTTCTTGAGGGGCTGAAAATAAAAATGGGGTACACTCCAAAGAGTTCACTAGATCATTTTAAAACTAATTTATCATCATTTCCCCTATTAGTCAATAGCAACTTTTAAAGGAGATTTGAAAGCTTATTAATTCTAATAAAATATGCAAAGCCAGCTGTGAGGAAAAAAAGAGATATTCTCTTCTACTACAGCATAGTGGCGACCAGAGGGACTCGTGCGAAGTAAAGTAAACCAGGAAGAAAAGAACAAATGATTCTCAACAAACTCATAGGTGAGACTGAAGAAACAAAGCAAGGATTTCAACAAACCCAAGGATTCAGAAGGAGCTAAAAGAGAATTGGGGGCCCAGTGCCCTGTGGTGGAGGGAGAGTATATATGTATATATATATATATATATAACAAGTTAGGTCGAACTTGTTATATATATATATATATATATATATATATATATATATATTTATATATATATATATTTATATATATATATTTAAATATATATATATATAAATATATATATATATAAATATATATATATTATATATATTATATATATATAATATATATAAATATATATATAAATATATATATAAATATATATATATTTATATATATATATTTATATATTTATATATATATATTTATATATGTTATATATATATATATATATATATATATATATATATATATAACAAGTTAGGTCGAATCATAAGAAACTGTGACTAGTGGACATTTGGACCTACAGGGATGATCATTCTAAACGTACGGTTCAACCTAAATAGGGACCCCACCTGTGAAGGTTGATGGAATTCAGTGAGTTAATACATACAGGTGTTGAGACAATATGTAGAACCCAGAAAAGATATAAGCAGTAGCTATTACCTTATTTTTATAAAGCTTTTGTAAGGACCTTTGAATGAGAAGGTACAGATTTTCTAAATCAGGACTTTCAGACACTGTTGAAAGCAATGGCTGAAGTTAGCTATCCAGTGAATAAGCCATGGTTTTCGCAGATTCTTTGAGCAGATGTGGGATACATATAAACAATACTGTTATTTCTATTTGTTAGTAACACTTTGATATTCATTTGAGGAAAACTACTAGAATTTTCTGACATTTGTTTTATTAAAACAATTATCTTTCTTTATGTGGATAGAGACAGCCAGAAATCGAGAAAGTAGGGGGAGAGAGAGGGTGAAAGAGAAACACCTGCAGCCCTGCTTCACCACTCATAAAGCTTTCCCCCTGCAAGTGGGGACCAGGGGCTTGAACCTGGGTCCTTGCACTCTGTAACCTGTGCACTGACATTTCTTTTAAATCATGACATCATAACAGGTAAATGTAGCCTGAGATAGGGTGAGATAAGACTTGAGTGAACACACCTGAAGTGAGGGATAGGTTTAGTAAGACGGGTGCTTAATATTTGATGGCGCAGGTCTAGCTCAGAATAGATCAGTGTATGAAAAATCACCACCTCTATAGTCCCGTGTGATCATTCTCTGTATGTTTGGTGAAGACCTGCTGTGTCAAAAACTACTAGTGACACAAGACAGACACACAGAGAAGGCTCGCTGGGGAGAACTACAGGCAAAGAACTGGAAGAACAAATGTGGTCCCTCAAACTCTTACTCTGCAGGAGCCTGAGTCTGAGTTGGGAATAGGCGAATGCACCACAAGAGGTTCTCCAGCAGGGGTACTGTCCAAATTCACTTTACATAGCTAACTAGGAGCAGAGGAAAGAACCCCTCAGAGAAAATACTTAGGAAAGCAAGCTTTCCAGTTAGGAAAATGGCGGGTTCCGTGGGGGCAATGTGTAGCACTGTCATCAGTGCTGAGGGAGTGTGTCTAACAACCTGAGCAACAGCAGGGGACTTAGGAGCCCTGCTGGGCCTTAACTCCTTGCCGGTTAAACTGAGGATGTAGGCCGGCTGGAGAGGGCTCTCTAGCAGGTGAAAGGGTTGGCTTCTCTACACATATTCTGTCACACACTTTACACTGAACAAGTGCTCAGAGCTGTCACCCAGGACAAATATCATCTGTGGTGGCTGTGATGTCACATGATGACGACTTTGCAAAGCTTAATCTTCTAGCGTATGTGATAACACATACCACCAATATTTTTTTTCTGATAACAAATGTTTTTATTTACTAATGAATTCTCTAATGTTACCCAGAATCCAAATTTTACATTATAGTTTTTTTAGTCAAAAAAATATAATATGTGGAACTGGGGAGATAGTGTCATGGCTGTGCAAAAAAGATTTTAATGCCTTAGGCTCCAACATCCCAGATTAAATTTCCATCATCACTGTAAGCCAGAGCCAAGTGGGGCATTTTGTATGTGTGTCTGTGTATGTCTGTGTGTGTGTGTGTGTGTGTGTGTGTGTGTGTGTATTGCACACACAGGAACCTCAGTAAGGCAGCTTTACCAGAAGAAAAAAGGGTAATATATATAGGATTTAATAGTAGACATAATATGTGCCTGGTACCATTTTTACCTGTTTCTCATTTTTCCTCATTTTAGCTTTCCAATCAAATATTGACATTCAGTGCATTTCAAATGTCAGGAAAATATCGTATTGAGCAAATTCTGATGCCAACCACAGATTCTTCATGATGGGTACTTTAGTGAGGATGGTCAGTGCACCAAGTTTTTATTTGTCTATAATTTCTATTCCATGCTAAAAACCTCTTGCATTTAATCTGGCATGAAGCCATGTTCAAGAATTTGTACTTTTGCAACCATTTCCATGCACTTTAATGAGCACAGTTTGCAGATTTAGTGACAAGTAAACAGACTATTAAAATCTACCTTTAAAAATTTTCCTACTGAAAACAATGGCTTGGGAAAAGAAAAAAAGAAGCCTATTGTTCTCTGGGACTTTAAAAGAATTTCCTTCTTTAAAAAAAAAAAAAAAATCAAAAAGCAGTGTTAAATCCAGATCCCAGATTCCTGTTCTATTGAGTGACAATAAATCACAGAGGGTGATCATAAAATCGGAGTCAGAAAACGGGTTCAAACCTGACTCTGCCAGCGACTGGCCATATGGAATACTGAATAAGACAAGTTCCCTGGGGCTCAGTATCTCCACTGGTAAATGTGGGGCTAGACTAGATGATCTCTCATGTCTTCCAACTTTGCTGGTCTATGATTCTAATGGTTATTTCAGCACCTTCTCATCAGGTATCCTACCTATTCAGCATTCAGTGGAAGGATAGAATTTACTCATAGGTTTGTAATTATTTTGGTTGTGCAATTTAAGTTCTTTTTTTCATCCATAATACATTTTTCATCTTTAAAATTTTGATCTTTATTTATTATTGCATAGAGACAGAGAGAAACTGAGAAGGGGAGAGGAGGCAGAGAGGAAGAGAGACAGAGAGACACCTGCAGCCCTGCTTCACCACTTATGAAGCTTCTTCCTGCAGGTGGGGACCAGGGGTTTGAACCCTGGGGGTCCTCAAGCACTGTAGTGTGTGTGTGCTTAACCAGGTGTGCCACCACCTGACCCTCACAATACATTTTGCAAAATGTATTGTGACACAAAATGTATGTTAGACACAAAAAAGGCACCAGGTAGACAATTGTTGGAGCTTACAGTGTAAATGAGTGGGAGAAAAGAACATCTGACAAATAAATATATACTGCTCATAAAGAAGATCATATTAAAACCTTCTGTTAGAAACAGCATTTGTCTCCAAGGTAAAAATACAAACTATCAGATACCAACGATTAGTTTTTGTTTAACGTTCATATTATATGCCTAATATGAAACTTCTTTAAACCTTTCAAACCCATAGACACTCAGATTCAGACTAATGTCTGAAATTTTAAAAAGCTTAGATATTAGCATACAATATACTGAAATGGACACTACAGCATCTTAATGCAGTGTTCAGTAGTCTATTTCTTTACTTACCAGGAAGGTTGTGCCACTTGTTCACAGCAAATAGCCTGTTAGCAGTGACTGTGATCACAGCAGGAATCGCCAGACCAGGTTGGGTGTTGGCTGCCACGTGAGTGACAGGAGAGTTGGAGGGGAACTTCAGGACCATGATAACATCCTGCTGGGCTTGCTCTGTGAACATCAGTGGACTCTGCAGGAGGAGATACTGTTGAGTGGACATGACAGGACCCAAAATACAAGGAAAAGGACAAAGAAAGACAAGAAAGAGAGAGGGTGCAGGAAAAGAAGGGGAAGACCATGTTAAGACAAGTTGCAAAGAGAGGAAAGTGAGCAGAAAAGCTTCTACTAGCATCCATTAATTAGGACTTGCCTGTTTTTCATGCCTGGCAGTAGTTGAAATATTTGGTGATTGAAGTAGATTAACAGAAGTATCTTTTTAAAAAACCTCATACAACTTTTTAGTTTCCTTTCCACAAAGAACTTAAAGAATTATTTGATTTAGATTTTAAGTAAGCAAAGTGTTATGGATTACATTAAGCTCTTCCAATCAAGTTTAAAAAAAAAAAGGAAAAATAGGCTACAGATACAAAAGCAAGTCAAAGTATTTTTGCAAAATCATCAAGAGTTCTGTTGAGGTGGCATGAAGATTTGGACCACTAAATAAAGAAATAATTAAAACAGTTTATAAACATTAAGCAGCATGCATGCATTATTACCATACAGAAATAAGTTATGAGTGTAATATACAAACTTAATTATAAAGGTTTTTCAAAGTTATGCACAATTAAATGTACTTGTAAAAATAACGGTCTATATAGTGTATCAAGTCATAAACACTGTCCTGTTATAATGCAAATGTCACTGTTTTCTGCTGTCGATAAGGAGAAAGAGTGTATGTCCCTGTCTCCCAACCTTTTGATAAAAAACTCAAGCTCAAGACTTTTGCTTTCTCCTTTGAAAAGCAGAAAAGTAGCTGAAAATGTTAAATGAAACACGGCTTTAATAACTAGCAGCAAAATAAATCTTGAAGACTGCTAAGGATTTAGGACAGCCCTATAGCCCATATGTCATACCCAAGACATACAGAACACCGCTCTGATTTACTGGCTTTATTTATACTTGTGGTAGTATGCTATCATACAGTAATTACTCTGCACATTTTCAGCAATTCTCTTCTACCATGTCTATTTCCTAATAGCTGATTAGTATCATTCAGAATTGGAACACTTTGATGAAGTGCTTCTGGCTGCTCTCCTACTGCCATATTTCAAAACACCAGGTATATGTAAATGTGTGGCCACATATAGCTAATACATTTATTCAGAACTGCTAATAAAAATTAAATACATTTGCATTTTTATTATCAGTCCTTTTAAAAAAGTTATTAAGAGTACTTAGAAAAACATATTGCACTAAGAATTCCTATTTGCAGTCTTTGCATAAAGGTGTAAATAAAGGCAACTAATAAGCTACCCAGACACCCTTCTGAGCAAGTGGCTAAAAGCCAATCAATATTATGAGTTAATCCTCCCTGGATGCTCATTCAATTAAAGGTGTCAGTAATGCCTCATCTGATGTGGCCTCAATTAAATCCAACTATCTGATGGTGTGAAAACACAGGGGGATACAGCAACAGCAGCAAAACCAGACAAATAGGCAGCCTTCGTGTGCCTGCTAATTACTACACCTGGTGTATATTATGGCTCGTGCACTTAACGCAGCACGAGGTGGCTTTAATTCCTGCTGTGTGTGGAGAGGGTGAATGTGAGTTGGGCTGCACCGGTGGGTGATGGGAGAACACAGCTGAATGTCAGTAAAAAACAACATGCCTCTGGGCCTTTGATTTTTAAAATCGTTGCTATCAGTAACTGATCTGTGTCATATAAAGAACCTTTCATACAATTTTAGGGAATGTAAGGACTCTTGCTCAGAAATGAGAAAAAACGAAAGAACAAAACATCCTATAAGCTATCTTTGAGATACCATGGGAAACAGAAATGCGCATCACTGCAGAGTACCAAGCCTTATTTTTCAATTATGTAGGGTTTAAATGATATTACTAAAGTCAATTTATAAACTCTGAGAAAATCTGAGTGCAACATACATCATAAAATCTCACTGAAAGGAAGTTCACACACATGTTTAGCTTAATAGCCCATACTGTAAATACAGCCAGACTCAAATTGAATAATCCCAATGTTTATGCCCTTAAAAAATCACAAGAATCTTTAATGTGTAGGAAGAATGTCTTGTTTACACAGTGGGCCAAGCCTTAGTCAAATGGCCAGAACAAGCCACTTTCCAAGAAAGTCACAGACACCATATTCAGAGCACCCACTACATTCTTACAAGCGTCTCATTAGTCAGTCCCCCCATATTCCATTTTGACTAGGGCTCTCCCTGCAGGCAAATAACAGGAAACTCCCTTGGGAGCTCCAGCCTATCCTGCGCTAGTAAGTATAGAATCAAGGGTAACTGAAATGAGAAAAAGCACACACCCGAATAATGGGCTAGTTGAGCTAGGGAAGCAGCCATGATAAGCAGAACTGGAAACTTGGGTGGAGGAGAAATATACCGTCACCTAGTGCCAGATGCCTCCGTGAGCCAAGCCCCAGGCAGAAGGAAGAAAGCACTACCCAAATTTCTTTCTGCTTTCCCAAGATTAAGTGCACTCATGTCGACAACTCTGGCTTCTTTCTAACATGCCTTTCTCTCCCAATCTCCTATGTACAAGATATGAGGCACAACTTAGAATAGTCTGAAAAGGAGTACAGATGTTTCAGAGGATAAGGGGTATAGGAGAGATCGTCTCTCCTCCGGTGAGCATTTGCCTCCCTAGTCTTCTTATACCAGGGACAGTAAAGCTGATCTCTTTCCAGGAGCCAATGAGCCTTTTGCCATAGAAGAAGGCTTGGCAATGGCAACTCCCTCATTGTCCCAGAGACCAAGGCTGTGCAATGACCCAAGTAGAAAGCCAGTGGACAGTGGACAGTGGACAGTGGAGCTTCCATTAGCCAATACCCAAGAGCCTGATTCTCAGTGACATGCTATTACTAAAACTAATTCCAAAGCCCCAGCATAACTCATTCTTACTATGTTTATGGCATTATCTCCCACTAATCTGGCCGCGTGTTCACTTTTTATGTAGTCTTCTGCTTACATAAGTTACCCATTATGTTCACTTAAATCTGATTTCACCTGTTTAAAAATACTTGTGGGGAGAAGTGAATGAACATAATTTTTGAGATGTCTGTGTTTTATGGTCTTCTCTACTTCATATGACTAGAGAAAGAAGAGGGGGACTTGGAAGAAAGATGACAAAGAAAGCAAAAGGGGAGAAAGATAAAATTCTACCATCTTTAAACCACACATGAAGTGAAAAGTCTAACTTGCATGTTTCATTATACTTATAGAAACAGATGTTTCTATTTTCTGAACTTGAAACACTAGGAGCAACCTGTTTTTATTGAGGAAGAAATCAAGAACAAAATATAGTATCTATAACTTTTCATTTATTGATTTGCTTATTACAACATGTGGTGCCAAGAATCAAACTGAGGACCTCCCATATACAGGTGTGGTATACCACTCAGCTACTTCCTCAACCTACTTTAATTTTTCTTTTCTTTTTTCATTTTTTAAAAATATTTATTTATAAAATGGATTTTTATTTATTTATTCCCTTTTGTTGCCCTTGTTTTATTGTTGTAGTTATTGCTGTTATTGATGTTGTTGTTGGATAGGACAGAGAGAAATGGAGACAGAAGGGGAAGACAGAGAGGGGGAGAGAAAGATAGACACCTGCAGACCTGCTTCACCGCCTGTGAAGCAACTCCCCTGCAGGTGGGGAGCCGAGGGCTCGAACCGGGATCCTTACTCCAGTCCTTGTGCTTTGTGCCACGTGCTTAACCCGCTGTGCCCGACTCCCAAAATGGATTTTTTTTAAAGAGACAGTAAGCACAAAGCATCACCAAGCTTGACATATGTGGTATCAGACTGAACCCTGGACCTCAGTTTTTCAAGTCTTGTGTTCTACTGTTGAGTTATCTCACTGAACTTTTCAATTTTCCAAAGAGTGGGTGAATGAAAGTGAGAGCGAGAGAGGGGGAGAGGTTGAGAGAGGTGAAAACAACGTTCCACTATGCATGGAGTTGCACTTGTTTTGACTGTGGTACCAGAAATTGAACTCAGTGGCTGAGTCACCTACCCAGGCCCTATGCAATGTTCTTTAAAGAAATCATGTTTATCATGTAATTCAGTATTTGCTACTGTATTGACTTTATTATTAAGAATTTAGAGGGCCGGGTGGTGGTGCGTGTGGTTAAATGCATGTTACCATGTGCAAGGACCTGGCTTCCAGCTCCTGGGTTCCTGCTCATGAACGGTGAAGCAGATCTGCAGGTGTCTCTCTGTCTCTTTTCCTGTCTCCCATTTCCCTGTCAATTCTTCTCTGTCCTATCTAATAAAATCGAAAGAAAGAAAAATTAAAAAGCAGTAGATTTGTAAAGCAAGCACCGAGCTCCAGCAATAACTCTGGTGGCAATAATACATTATTAAATAAAAGAATTTCCCCCTGCTAATTTCATGTACTGTAAAAATGAAATAGCTACAGTATTTTGAAGGCCTGGTCTATGTCCCTACTCCTGATTCTGGGCTGTCCTCTGACTTGCTCTGACCAATAGAAAGTGGCATAAATGATGTTGTGTGGATTTAAAAGCAAGCTTCAAGAAGCTGTGCAGACATGTTCTCTTGGAACATTGCTCCTGGGAGTGGCTTGGTCCAACTTCCTTATGATGACAGGCCACATGGAGGAGCGGTTTGGCAGTCTCTGCCCATCTGGCAGCAGTACGTGAGTAAGCCAAGGAGACCAGAGCAGAAGAAATACCCTCCTAATGTTCAGCATCATGACAGAGTACTATTTCATGCCCCTCAGCTCTGGGTGGTTTGGTATATCAAATCATCATTTTTCCTGGGGTCTCTGACAATCAAAAATAGTATCTTGCATATTAGGTATTAGGGATTTAGTTTTTAAATCCTTAAACTGGTAAACATATTGGATGCAAGGGGGGGGGGGGGAAATAAAACCCCAAACTCAGTAGAAATACCTAGGCTCAAACCATAAAGCTTATCAATTCTGTGTCTGGAATTTTTATCCTACACTGAGGTTATCTGACCTTTTCAGTTAGACCTTTTCAGTTCTGAAACATAAAGCACAAACTGGTGAAATATTATAATATGCAAGGAACCATTTTCACCTTCTCAAAGTCTTCAGAGAGCACAGAATATTATTCACTGGTTGTTAGCAGGACAGACCCTACATAGGAAGAACACACCCAGCTGTGGGTATAGATTCTCCAGCCTGGTTGCAAAGAAACTCAAGAAATGAGAGTGACAGCAGCACTTACCACCTGCATGGCAGAACCTCTGGGAGGATGGGGCTCTATGAGCAGCTGAGACGGCGTTTGCCCAAAACTTCTGATTTGAGCCTCCACAGCCTGAAGAAAACATAGGCAAATTTGAAGGTTAAGAGGTGCTAATTACAGGCACTAGAACCACAACTGTCACCTGAAAAATGTCACCCTGGACTTCTGGCTTGTTTCATACTGAAAGACAACCTTGTGTTTCCATAGTGGGGCTAGACACCTGGCAAGGGCATGGAGTGCCGCGAGGCCATCCCTCACTCAGCATGTGGAAGGGGCTCCTTCAAGCCTTGCAGAACTTTCTCATCTTGCTCAGTGATAGGAAACAGAAACAGGCTATTACAATCAGAAATTGTCCTTTTGGGCTTTATCTTTGTTTTCCGGCATTTTTCTCCCTTGCCTGCTTCATCTCTGATGACTACAACTAACCTTTTACCAAAAACAAAAAAAAAAAACAAAAAACAAAAAACTTTGATTGTAAGCCACATTTCATCCTGACAAGTAAAAAGGGGGGAAAGAAAGAGAGATGAAAAGAGACAGAGAAAGATACAGAGGGAGGGGAGGGACTGTTAAAAAGGTCTATTGTTGACAGTCTCTTTGAAATTAGGTGGCTAAACAGCAAAGTAAAAGCCAAGTGCTGCAAACAGTGTTTGGTGTTAAAAATGTTATTTCTATTTCTCATGAATCAGAGTGTTATAATTCATGTCTTCTCACTTCCTCAAAGATTCTAGGAGCTTTTGAAGATAGTCAAAGGAAGAACCAACTAAATATTAGAAACATGCAATGCATGGGCTTTGTGAAGGAGGAGGCTGCATCCCTTGCAACGTGCTCTGCCAGTCCACCTGGCTCATTCCCCAACCACCAATAGGGGAAAAGGCTAAATGCTAGACACTGCCACAGTGTGCAGTTATCTCATCCACTGACTAGTTTATGCATATCTCCTCCCCACTGAAATATAAGATTCCTAAGAGCATGCACTTATCTGTCCTCTTCACTACTTGATCCCTAAACTGGACGTATGAATAAATGCTGTGGTATGTGTGAGGGGAGGGAAGAAAGTCAAGACACACAAAAGCTAAAATGATGAAAACTTTTCAAGTTCATAAGAGAATATATATTCATTACGTTGTTTATACCTAAGAAAACAGGTCTTCATTTTTTATGTTCTGCAAGACTACAGGCAATTAAGAAGTCATAAATGAGGAAATATAATCATTATCCAGTAAGAATATCTTTTTAATTCGATGAGGATACTACTAGCAGTCCTCAATCCTTTGCAAGTATCATGTAAGAAAAAGTGATGACATCATTCTCTTATGCACTCAGTGATCATCAAGTATGGACACAGTGACACCAGGTCCCAGTGTTTCTGCCTCTGAAGACTGTACTAATAAGGAGCACACATATTACATTGCACAAGGCCCCAAATTCCAGTCCCTGGTCCCCACCTGCAGGGGGAAAGCTTTGTGAGTGGAGAAGCAGGGCCACAGGTGCCTTTGTCTGTCTGTCTGTCTGTCTGTCTGTCTGTCTCTCCACCCCCAATTTCTGGCTGTCTCTATTCAAATAAATAAAGATAATTAAAAAATGGTTTTTAAAAAGTCTGAATTGAAGAATGAATATGGCATGATCTCACTCTCAGGCAGAAGTTGAAAAACAGAATCAGAAGAGAAAACAGAAGTAGAACCTGAACAGGAGCTGGTGTCTTGCACCAAAGTAAAAGAGACTGGGGTGGGTGGGGGGAGAGTACAGGTCCAAAAACACCTAGTGGAGGACCTAGTGGAGGTTGTATTGTGTGGAAAACTGAAAATGTCACGCATGTACAAACTATTGTATTTACTGTCAAAAGTAAAACATTAATCCCCCAATAAAGAAAAATTTTAAAAGTCTGTATTAATAACATAGGAAGCAGAGAAAATATACTTAGACTGTTGAATAGTAGTTTGATGCAGTTTGCCCACTGAATTTAAAGCTGGCAAAGCTGAGGGGCAAGGTGGAAGCAGCTTCAGGTTTGAAGTCAGACAGACTTTGGAGTCCTGAATAAGCATTACTCAGAAGCTCCATGAATAGGGCAATAGATGTAAGTGTTATTTTCTTTCCTTAAGTGAATAATAATAGCACCTGCCTCACTCAATACTTAAGTGTTATGTAAAAAAAAAATAGCAAAAGGCTATGAAATCAACCAATATTCACTGAGGACTATTAATGATAACACATATATTTACCATTTGTGAGAATTTTTCTAAACAATTCACTATCTTACATTACTTGATCTTTAAATAGCACAATTTGAGTACTATATTCGCAGAATAGGTATTATAATACAGGAAGATCTTAAATATAGTTGCAACAGTTAAATGGCGGACTATTATAAAATTTGCATCCACGCAGGTTGATTTTAAAGTTTATATACTGTCAACCAATAAATTATCCTTCCAGAGGAAACAGCACATAGGTTATGAAAAAGACCTTCATGCCTGAGGCTCTGAGGTCCCAGGTTCAACACTCAACACCACCAGAAGTTAGCTGAGCAGTGCTCTAGCCTCTCTGTATCACCCCCCCACCGCACTCCCCCAAACAATCAGTAAATAAACAGACAAGCCCCCTATCTTAAGCTGGGGAGTGGTTCACCTAGTAGAGCATGTATGTTATAATGCATAACCCTGGTTAAGCCCCCAGATCCCATCTGCAGGAGGAAGCTTTATGCATGGTGGAGCAGGGCTGCAGGTGTCTTTCTTCCTATCTCCCTCTCCCTCTCAATTTTTCTGTCTCAACCAAATAAGTAAATAAAATGTGAAAAAAAAGATAAAAAGTTTTAAGAATTCTATTCTTCTTTAACATTTTAGTGGACGCAGCCACATGCACACACACATGTGCTTACAGACTACAGAATGAATGCGACACTGCTTTATGTCACCACTCATTGCAATGAAGAGCAGCATAGGGATTAGAACAGGGAGATGCGGCTAATTCTACACTTAAGGAACACAAGAAGCCAACTCAAAGTGAGGAATAAGGACTACGATCATATTCAGAACAACATCTAAAATACCTTTTGATGGAGGCAAAATCCATTTATGATAAATCAAAGAAAATCTTAAGGAAAATAAATCACAAATGTCAACAGGAACTCTAACTTCAGTCACAAAGGAGTTGAGAGCATTGCTATTTAAAAAAAAAAGTTTATATATTTTAATGGCAGATATACAGAGAGAGGAAGACCACAGCACTGCTCGGCTCTGGGCTGTGATGGTGCTCAACATGTCTCAAAGCCTCAGACCTGAAAGTCTTCTCACGTAACCATTATGCTGTCTCCCCATCCTGAGTGAGCACACTTATTTTATGATGAACTGATTTGTAGACTGAGCTGATGAATGTGAACCAATGGCCTTTCCCTAGACTGCTGCTCTGCCCAGCATCACGTGCTGGAAGAAACAAGCTTTGGCACTTGGCCTATGGTGTCAGATGGTTCAGAGTGCTAATCCTAACTTGGCCAGTTATCTGCTGTGTGACTTTAGACAGTGGCTTAATCTATGCCTCCCCTATAAAAACAGAAAATAACAGCTTGAGGGAAAAACAAAGCACAAAGTAATTGAGCACATAGCACTAAATAAAGTACACTACCTCTATTAGTTTTGGGCTCATTATGACTTCCTTTTAACATAGCTAAAGTAAGAGAGAAAGAAATGTTTTCAGAGTTTAAGATGACAGAGATGAACATACTATTGTAGGAAACAGGAAATCATTCAGGAATTCAAAATATACCAGGAGGTAAAGTGACCTCTTTGGAGAAGTCCAAGGAGAGCAGTCCAATACATATGGAACTGTACACCTTAGTCAGGTTGTGGTTTTTGAAAGAAGGGGATGAATATATCATTCATGATGTAAGAAAAACCTTCCTGCCTCTCTTGCATGCCCTCACCCAGTGCTATTATAGTATTCCTCTAGAGGCAAGCTAATTTCATCCGTCAATATAATCGGCACTTATTTCTATCTTACATTTTCTCCAGCATGGCCACCCTACCTTCAATTTTCCAAGTCCTACCTCTTTCTAGAAAACCTTGCTGGAGTTTACCTTGCTAGTGCAATATTCCCCCAAACTGATAGCCTATTCACACTGTTGATTATGCATTTGACTTGGATATCCTTGATATTTCTTTTTCTTCCTTCCTTCTTTCTTTCTTTCTTTCTTTCTTTCTTCCTTCCTTCCTTCCTTCCTTTCTTCCTTCCTTCCTTTCTTCCTTTCTTTCCTTCTTTCTTTCCTTTTTAAGATAGATACAGAAAAGGCAGAAAGAGAAAGAGACCAAACTTTCCCTCAATGTACTGAGGGCTGGGCTTGAGTGTGGGTGGCACACATGGCAAAGCAGCACAATATCCACAGCAGCTACTTTGTGGGCCTGACTTGGGCATCCTTGTAATGACATGTAACTTTCAGCAGATGACTGGTGTATCTCTGCAGTTACACTATAACCTCCAGAACATCATATACTTGGGTGCGTGGCAAGTAAAGTGAGACCTTGCACACAGTATTCCTGCAACCCAAAGTTTGGTCACAATAGACGCTTCTGCTCCATCCAGGGTTGGCTGTGCTGGGCACAAACTGGAGCTTAAGGTATGAGCACAATTCTTGATGAAGGTAATAGAAGGGTGAGGAGGAGGATGGCAAAGCTCTGGATCGTACTGGGAACAGCAATTGCCATGTCTTCTGCTTCCACCACACCTCAGAGAATCGGATGCCTCACTATTGCAGTGGTTCTTAAGCACCAAGTGAGGACCCTGGGGGATTATGTGTGACTTGTGAACAAAACAAAACAAAAACTCAAGCAATTCTGTTTGCCTCTCCCCCTTCCACTTCAGCCCTATGTATAAAAAATAAACAATTTAGACACACAAGTGAGGTTTGAAATTACAGGATACACAGTTACAAGGCTCATGGCATTGGGTTGGAAATTGGGTAGCTAAATGAACTCTACCAAATGTCTCAACTGCTTTTAATGAACTCTCCTTCACCTAGAGAACTTTGGTCCCAGGTGATATATTTAAAAAATGTTATGAAAAAAATGTTACTTTTATGGTAGCATAGGATAATGAATCCCCGTGTACCCACTAGTCAACTTCAATAATTATTAGCACATTTGGCCTTCCATTTTCTTAAAGAAGGTGCAATCTAGGCAGTGTGCTACAGAGTCACTGAAGCCTGAGCCTGTGCCTGCCTTGAAGAAGTTTGTCCAATTCTTCTCCTGCAGAACCACATTGAGAATAAACTATCTTCCGATGGCTATAAGCAACGGTCAGCAGCTTTCAGCTTTCTTCAAGGGGCTGACTGTACCCCCACTTACAAGGAGAGGTTCAATGCTAAAGCGACAAATTTGATTATGTAATTTCTCTAATTCTTTCAGCTCTATTTCTTATCATGGGATGTCACCACAGTAGGCAGAGACTACTTCAAGTCAAATTCATCACAAATAATTTGAGTGGCAAGTTACTTAAGCCTTCTTTGCTGCTCTCCCAAGACCCAAGGCATCATTTTTGCAAGGCATGCACTCTACTCCTGAGTCATCTTCCCAGGCTGGAGATCTCCACACAGAACTCATCAGACTATTCCTGTCTTTCCCTGTTGCTCTTAAAGCAATGTGCACAGACCCCTACTAGCTACTTATCCAACATTCTCATTACTGATTGAAATTCTGTCTCATCATTACACTGTATGTCTTCTTGATACCAGAGATGACCAAATATGTTTGTGCATCTGGAGGGCTGGCACATAGTAGGTGCTCACTAAATATTTACGGAATGAGTGGCCATCCAATTCAACATAATTCAACAGGGATGCAGCTAAAAGATTGTTTCTACACTGCTCTCAGCCTGGTATTGAATAAAACACTGTATTAAACATTTCTACTGAAATGATTACTTCAGTACTTAACATTCTTATTCATCAATTCCCAATTATTTCTATTAATAGACTGTTATGATTTTCTGTAATAAACCTGAATTTAGCAGGCAGCATTCCAGATGTAGAAATAGACTGTAATAAAAGGGACTATGCAAATATTTCAAAACATTCCAGTAAAACTACATATTTATAAACAGCATCTCAAATGTTACCTAGAGAATTTATTAATGGATTCCCAAATGGAAATACTATAAGATTTTCAAGAAGCTGTGTACCTATTGTTTTCTGTGCCAACTATTGGTGTATTTGCATAACTTAACAACTACATACTGAGAAATAGACAGTATATATAGAGAGAATATTCATACACACTAGATAACATGAAAGAAAAAGAGAGAGACAGAAAGAAAGGGGGGAGGGAGGGAAAAGAAGGAAAAAAAAAGGAAAAGCAGACTTGGCTTAATGGCAATGTAGTATTTGGCTTCAACTAACTAACTATTTTAGTTTCTCTAACTTCTCTTTTGAATCGAAAAGAGGAGACAAGTTAACTCGGTATACCATTTAGTAGCCAACAATAAAGTTGTAACATTTTAAGACAGGACTGGGAGAGAAATAACATATGGATTCAATCAAGGTAAACACATATGTTCACTGCTTTTCTTAAGCAAACAACTTTGAAATTGAATTTTTACCTCCAATATATTTACATCTAAAAGCACTATAAAACAGGGGTAGGGAAATTGAAAAAATAATTAAGAACAAAACATGACATTTAATAATATATTAAAAGGCAGTTACATAACTAAAATTAATTTCTAGGGATCTGTCTTTAAGATGAGTGTATAAATCTTGTATAAAATCCATGTTTTGGATTTCAGAATCAACTCACATTTCAATAACAAAGAATCACTATTAATGTCTACCAGTATCAGATCTCCTATCATTATTAGTACCAGTTTCCATACATTGGAAATTAATTTGGCGAACACCCTGATGTATACTTGACAGGTTTCCACTAGAACTTTGTTGTCTAGTTAGCAATGTCAAGGTCCCTTGGGATCACTATTGAAAATCTAGCTTTGTGAGGCAGAAGTGGAGCTCCGTGTTGGAGCCCAGGCTTTCCACATGGCAAACCCAGACAGAGATCAGTCTCTGGCACCTCTATTCCACCTGATCTGGCTTTGCCATCAGCAAACGTAAAAATCATATTAATCATTACTTGCTTCCATTTATGCTTAAGTCCTAGAGGACAATTGTGATAGTACTGATTATTAAATCTGAGGATCCATAACAAGTAAATTTACCAGATTACAATTCAGGTTCTTATTTAAAAAAATTTTTTTGAACAATTAAACTAAAACTGTTGGACTAACAGGACAGCTCACTGGATAGTGAGCCTGCCTTACCGCACACGACTCAGGTATGAGCCAGCTCCCATCTTACTAAGGAGGCAGCAGCTTTGGTGCTGTAGTAGCCCTTCCTTTCTCCCTTAGACACTGTCACTCTCCATCTCAAGTTGTTGGCTTAGCATAGTGACAACAGAAACAAAAACTAGAAAATCTAATGAAAACTCTGCCACTACCTGGCATAGTTTTACAACATTTAATTTCCCAATAAAGTAACAATCATAGTATTTTGCAGCATGTAGGAAAAAAACTGGCGTCCATAGGCCTTGTTACCGAGCTGATTTTGTTAGTTTGAGCTTATATACTAACTGACTTCTATCTGATCTCAGGGAGCTGTTAGTTTGACATGATTTGGCATTAACTATTTGTTAGCTAGACAAGTCATGATGTGTTGCTCTATGAAAAATGTGGCATGACTTTTTCCAACAACCCAATATTTAGAAAAGTAGACAATTTTTTTTTAAGGTAAACCACAAATTAGTCACAAAACATCTTGTATCTGGAGCACAGACAGACATGCCATACTGTGGAGTACTTAGAGAGCAGAAGGAGAAAGAGCAGCTCACTACGTAAAGTAAAGCTCATTCTAAGAAAGAAGAATACAGTGAAAGACATCTGGGGAAAGGAGAAAGGTACAAAGGAAGTTAAGTATTTTACTTACATATCCATTCAATAATATTTTGAAAGCTACTTAGGTAAAAAATAATCATAAATTGTAAAAACAGGGATAGATATCCCATTAGTGCCTGAAACTGAAACCATGCATTCCTGGCATGTTAAATTGAGACCTAGTCAGGCCCAGCACAGTCGCCACCTCTTGTAGCTGTCCATCGACCACAGCATAATCCCAGCTGCCAATCTGAAAGAAACCAGCTAGTCAGAGCAGACACAACCAACAGAAACAAACGTCACTCAATAATGCTCAGCAGCCCTGTGTTCATGGATAATTTCAAACAGTATCTCTGTCTAGAGCATTGATGTGCTCATTCAAAACACCTCCATCACCAGCTACTGGAAATGAGTAGATAAAGCAGACTGCCTAGAAAAATAAGTGGACTGCTGCATCAAAGAGGTAGCCAAAGGAAAAAGACAAAGTAAAAAAAAAGTCCTTAAGAGGAAGGAAAAAAAAAAAAATCACAGAAGATAATCTACTACATTCAAAAGGCTAAATTATTTCTCAACCAGACAAGTATGTCATGGAAACTATGTCATGGAAAGACAGCATGTGGTCATTTATTTGCTAAGAACCATTTAGACATTGTTGCAATATTTGTCAGTGTCCTTTTGCATCAGGACTCTGAAAATAGAGTATAGTGAGGAATCAGATGACATGGTTCTGGACTGGGAGTCAGTCAGAGCCCTCCCCCCCCTCTCTCTTATTGCCAGAATTAAACATAGGTAGATGTAAGACAAAAAATTAACTTTTATAAGCATAATACTTAACACCAAAAAACGGTTAATGATGTATTTCCCAACTAGAATTTCAAAAAACAATCTGATTATATCAAAGCAAATCTCCGAATCTGTGCTAGAAATAAGGTAAAATTGCGATATATATATATATATATATATATATATATATATATATGTTTTATTTTTTGTTCTTTAATGAGAGAAAAAGAGATACAGAGAGAAAGACCAGAGCCCTGCTGAGTTCTGACTTATGGTAGGATTGAACCTGAGACCTAGGAGCATCAGGCATGAAAACTGACATCTGGCAATCCATCATACTTACAGTCTCATGCATATGTTTTTCAAGTCCGTGTGATTTTTTTTTTTTTGCCTCCAGGGTTATTTCTGGGGCTCAGTGCTGGCACTATTTTTTCCATTTGTACTGGATAAGACAAGCGAGAAATTGAGAGAGGAGGGGGAGATAGAGAGAGAAAGAGAAAGACAGACACCTTCAGACCTGCTTCACCATTTGTGAAGCGAACCCCAAACCCCTGCAGGTGGGAAGCCAGGTGTTTGAACCTGGATCCTTGCACAGGCAGTGCAAAGTAGTGAACTTCGTAGTATGTGCACTTCGTAGTATGTGCACTTTACCAGGTAACCACTGCTCAGCCTCCTAATTTTTATTTTAGTATTGTATTTAGCTTAAATTTTAGAAAAATCAGTCACTGATTAGAGAGACAAAGAATAGTTCCAGTTTTGCTGCCAAGTGCTAAGAATAGTCAGATCTGAGAAGTACTTTGGTCAAAACATAAAATACGAGTGAAAATGAGGAGGAGAAAAAGAAGAGGAGGAGGAGGAGGCAAAGGAGGAAGAGGAGAAGGAGAAGAGGACGAAGAAAGAAGGAAGAAGAAAGAAGATGAAAAGAAGTGACTTGATTTGCTTTTCCTATTCCTGATTAATTACAGGGTGAGATGTGCAGCCCTAGGGCCCTATAAGGCCTGTGAAGTCATTTGATCTCACTCTGCCAAAGCAACCACAACTTTTTTCACAGCAACACTTAAGTGCTAATTTTTAAATTGATAATTTTGTATGGCCCACAAATGATGTTATAAATATCAAAACAGCCCTTGGCAGAAAAAAGGTTCCCCAGCCTTGATTTAAAATGAAGATGATCACTGAAGGAAATAAGGGTGTATGTTAGAAGTCCTTTGTACAACAGAACAGCTCGAGACTCCTTGGATAGTTGATAAGGAAAAAGTATCATTAAATTATTAGCACTTTGCTAAAGGTTCTCAGTTGTAATAACTTAAGTACATAACTTTAACAAAGAAGTCTGCAATAGGTATAACAACAACTAGCAAAACACAAAGACTTGCTGTACTGACAACTGTGATATTCATTTAATTGATTAAGGGAAGCTGATTGCCGTGGTTCTGATATATATAAGTCTGGCATACTTCCGAGGTATTTTTTATGTAGGTTTTCAATTCAAACTTGACTAATCCTTACTGTTTATTTGGCTTTTCATTGTACAGTTCCTGCTCTGCACAGTGTCAAATATGCCATCTGTGGAACACACTTCTGGCCAGAGATGCTTCGGAATTATTTTTGTAATGCTCAGGATTAAGGCGGCAAGAAATCTTAACTTACTGTATTCAATATTTCTAACTCTATTGTTACAACCACTGTAATCATTTTGTCCTATTGTTGTGCTCTTAAATCTCACTGCAGTCACAACAAAGATTCCTGTCCCACCTGCTTAAAACACTTACAAACCATTCCCCTATTTAACAAATGTTAACAGTGCTATAAATATCAATTGTGTTTATGTTTTCTGAAAGATTCACTGCAGTCAGTTTTCTGTGGTAGTGTTAGAGCTGAAAAAAGCTGTTGACTCCCACCACCAAAGTGAATGAATTCTAAGCTAAAAATGCTTTCCTTTGGATAAGATATCTGATTTGCTACTGCTGTCATGAAACTGGGGTCATGTAAACTTAAACACTGCTGCTGCAGCTTTTGAAAAACAGGCCTCAGAGTGATTATGTGTAGCTAAAACAGCATTTAGAAGGATACATTTGCAAGAGGGAAAAACCAACCGCTGATGCTAAACACAGCTTACGGAAACTTTTCAGTTTTTACTTTCATGTTCAGAGACTCATTGTGTATAATTCTTGATAAAGAACTGAACAGTAGCATGGGCATCCTCCCCTTCTATCCTACCCATCTCTGTGCATAGGGCAGAGCTCCAATTTTAGAAAGGAAATTAATAAATTTATATTCTGAACTCACAGAAACATAAGATAGCACTGTAACTACTTGGAAGTACAGAAGAAAATGATATTTTTGGATGAAGAGTTGGGGGGTACTTATGACAAGGCACCAGGTGAAAAAGCAAAGGCAATGTTGTTCATATTTGCGCTGCTGCTAAGGAACCATCTTCCGGCCTGTGAACCTTCAGCCTTTCTTCTAGACTCGAGCCTGTGCCGGGCTCTGGCACTCCTCCGTCGTGGCAGTGTCAGAGTTATGTCTGTGCTCTCTGTGTGTGTGAGTGAGAGACCTATTGTCAAATCCTCTGCTCAGACAGTTGGAATAACCAAAGTCAACTTCTTTATATATATTTTAAAGGATCTGTAACCAAACAGAGGATCCACTAATAGTTCAGTATAAAGCACAAGTAAAAGGTAATGAGTTAGGTGGCAACTCACAACTGTATATACCAAACTGTATCACATATGAACTGCTGACAGTTTGACTGCAGCAGTGGCTTCACAAGCAAAGTTTGCGACTGAGGGAATTCCACTTTTTTGCTTTATACTTTTGTATTAGTTGAATGCCTTACAGTTTACAGGCATTTTCTTGATAAATTGGTTACTAAAGCCACACACATACACAAAGAAGCAGTAAAGCCAGAGATTTAGAATTTAAGAATCTTTGGCCAAAGGCCTTCCTGGTTTTAGATAATGACAAGAACAACAGTTACAGGGACATAGCTAATCTATTTTCCCTAAAAACAGAAATAATCATTTTTGGTTCTCATCAAATGTTATGAAATAAAATTGCTAAGAAGAGGGAGTCGGGCTGTAGCGCAGCGGGTTAAGCGCAGGTGGCGCTAAGCACAAGGACCCGCATAAGGATCCTGGTTCAAGCCCTGGCTCCCCACCTGCAGGTATGTCGCTTCACAAACGGTAAAACAGGTCTGCAGGTGTCTATCTTTCTCTCCCTCTCTCTGTCTTCCCCCTCCCCTCTCCATTTCTCTCTGTCCTATCCAACAACAATGACAACAATAATAACTACAACAATAAAACAACAAGGGCAACAAAAGGGAATAAATAAATAAAAATAAATATTTAAAAATTGCTAACAAGAATAAAAATCATAGCTCAGTGGGTTAAATAAAAAAAAATTTTAATTAAATTAAGATATTGAAGGTACCCTGACTTCTGAGTGAGTTAAAGTTAAGAAATTCCTTCATCTTTATCAAAGAGCATTGTACAAGGTCACTATCCTGGCAACACCAAACATGGTAAAAGCCCAGAAAGTAGTCACAGAAGACTTCCACACAGCCAAAAGCAAAGTCTGTATCCTAACCCTTAGGCTAATGCATTGAGACTCTTTTCCTTCTTAGAGGAGAAAGTAAGTTGTGGGTTGTCTTTTTCTCCTCAATTTTTAAAGTGAAACTTTTTTTTTCTAATACAGAAAGTAGCAAAGACAAGAATTATACAATTCTAATAACCAAAGTTAAAAACAATGAAAATCTTGGAAGTAATTCCATACTTTACACGTCTATAATTTTCTTTAAGATAGAGACAGAAAGGCAGAGAGAATAATAGAGATCACAGCACCAAAGCTTCCTTCAGTGTGGTGGGGGCCGTGCTTGAAGCTGGGCTGTGCACAGGGTGAAGCAGTGCACTATCTAAATGAGCTATTGCGCAGGCTTCGTAAAAATTTTCCATTTTATGCTTCATAGCACGGCCTGCCTCTCACTATAATATGTTAAAATGTATCTCTATGGCAACACATAAGAACTAGATAGAACAGCATTTTCATGATATATACATATCGTATATATATCTAACTAGTTCTTCACTGTTAAGATGTTTACGTGACTGAATCACAATTTTTGTACACTTATTCTGTTCAAAGTTCTACGAACAATACATGGATATTTAAAAAAAACAGATAGACTGCTATCAAAATTCAAACATTTTTGGGGGCCACAAGGACTTGGTGTCTGCACCAAGACTTCACTGTGTCTGGTGGCCTTTTTTTTCCATTTTCTTCATTTATTTCTGACAGAGATTGAGAGACTTGGAGAAAGAGGAGAGAAAAGAGATATCATGAAGTTCCTCCCATGCAGGGAGGATTGAGGATTGTATGAGTTCTTCATACAGTGTAACCCCTCAACCATTTTTTTTAATGTGTGTATGTATGTGAGAGACAGCTCCACTCTGTCCCACATGGTTCCAGGCACTGAAACCAGAATGTCACAAATGCAAGGTGAACCACAGAACCACCCTCAGACTATATCTATACTCACTAAATATATGAAAATCACTAATCAACGTTAGGGATTTTTATTACTCTTAATTATATATGTAGTCACATGTTGTTTTGCTTAGCAGTTTTTAGTTTTTGTAGATTTATAAACGAGTCTTCTCTGTTCCAAATGTTGTGAAACTACTCACTTGTATAAGCTTTTATGATCGGTAATTACATATTTTTATATTTACAATACATATAGGCCAAACAAATATATGTGATTCATTTGTAATTTCTTTCACTTTATCATCAGAAATAGGGATCTAAGTTAATTTATATAACAATGAGCTAGCTACTGTAACAGCACATATTGAATTTTGAGAGAGCACTTTCCCAATGACTTAAATGCCACCTTTATCATGTGTTTTTCATATATAACATGTCTATTTCTAGAAGTTCAACTCCGTTCCACTGAACTTTAGTCCTTTCACTGGAACACATTGTTTTGATTACTGTAGTTTATGTTTTTGTATCTGATAAAGTAATCAAAACCCATTTACTTTGCCTTTAATTTGGTTCTATCAAATCTAGTTATTTGATTGCTCTGGCTATCACATCTAGGAAATAGTAAATTGCAGAGTGGGAGAGGGGGCCCCAAAAGGCAGACCGACTGGCACAGTAACAAGATATGAGAACTGATTACTTGAAAGTAGAAAAAGGGAAAACATACAGAAAGAGCCTAAGAATTTAACATGAATAGCAGTATGCAATTGCTTTTTAAGAATACTTTTATTTATTTTTTTAATGAAAGAGAGAGAGAGAGAGAGAGAGACACCTCAGATCACTGCTCAGCTATGGCTGATGGTGGTGCCAGAGACTGACCTGGGACCTCATAGCCTCAGGCATGAAAATCTTCTGCAGAACCATTATGCTGTCTCCCCAACCCCTGGAACTGCTTTTATTTTTAAGGTCAAATATAACACTACACAATAATGCTGATAATTTTTAATCCACACTAACTATACTCAACTCACACTACTACTGGGCTGTCAAAAAAGCCATGAAATATGTTTGCATTAAAAAAAAAAAAAGAAAAATACACTGTGACTTTTCTGAAAACCAAATAGCTCTCATTATAAAATGTCTTTGACTCAAAGAAGCCATAGGCCACCCATGTTTTTCAAGTACACACAGAACATTTATGAAAGCTGACTCTGCAGGGTGAGTCAAATGTCAACAGGTGTCAAAGAATTTGCATCAAGTCTATCATATCCCATTCTTCTCTAGTTTTAAGTTAAAATAGATAACTAAAGGTAACTAGACTGTGGAAGAGATGACTTTTAAGATACAGGTCATCTATGAGAAGGAACCAGTGTTTCCCCATCTGGAATACTCAGAGAACACAGCTATCAAGTGAGACTAAGTCAGTGACAGCCTGCAGCAACCAGGAGTTGGAGAGAAGGTCAGTATGACTAGACGCACGGATGAGAAAGAGAACAGTGTGGCCTGAGATCAGAGAGGCAGGCAGGGCCCAGATTATAGGGATCAAGTAGGATTTTATCCTATGTTCAATTTGAAATAAGGAGGTCGGATAAGGGCAAGTGGCATAATCTGATTTACGGTTTTAAAATACCACTTTGGCAACTCTGAGAATTATGTAGGAAGGTAAAAGCAGAGACAGGTAGTAGGTCTGCTAATGCTGGGAGTGGGGGTACTGATGGTGGTTTAGATAAGCAACAGACAGATACAGATGGTTTGCAAATATGCTTTAGGGATGCCATTAACCTAGCTGCTCTTTGTCACTAACTTCTCACGTCTTCCACACAAACCATTCCAATCACAGAGCTTCTTGCAGTGCTCCTTCCGACATGCAGCGTGCTCTGCTCTGAATTTCCCCACACTTTCTAATGTTTCCTAGCTTTATTTTCTTTCTTTCCTCCTTCCTCCCTCCCTCCCCCATCCCTCTCTTTCTCTCTCTTTCTGCCATCACAGCATCACTTGGGCTTCCTGTTGGCAGGATTCCACTGCCCCTGGGGAATTCTCTCTTTCTTTATTTTTGTCCAGATAGAAGGTGAGAGAAAGAGGGAAAGAGAAGGGATACCACGGCTTCACTCAAGCCACTCAAGAAGCTCCCTCTGTGTGGTGCTCCAACGTGGTAGCTGGAGGCTTAAACCTGAGCCCTTGAGCATACTAAGCTGTCTACCACTCTCCTGTGTCTCCTGTTTTGTTCTTTTTGTTACTAGGGTTATCGCTGGGGTTCAGTGTCTGTACAATGAATCTACCACTCCTATTGGCTATTTTCCTCCTTTATTTGATATGACAGAGAGAAATTGAGAGAGAAGGGACATTTAGCAAAGAAGAGAGACACCTGCAGTACTTACTTCACTGCTGGTGAATCTTCCCCCCTGCAGGTGTGAAACAGGGACTTGAACCTGAGTCCTTGCACATAAACAGGTGTGCCACCACCAGACCCTCCCACTCGTATCTCCTAAGCCCATACCACCCCAAAATACACAAAGGTTATTGCCTAGGCTTGGTACCTAAACAGCTGCGCCATTCCCAGTGGCTGACCCCCACCTCCTTAAAGATGATGATCATGTGATGGCAAAGAGAAAAGAAAAAGAAAATGAAATAAATACAATAAAGACATGAAACAATACAAAGTGTAGGGGAAATTAAGAGCAGAGCATTCTGCATGTTGGAAAGAGCAGAGTATAGCTCTATGGTTTTAAGTAGTTTTTTTCTTAATGTTTGTTCTTACCAATATCTGATCCCAAATCCAATTATCCTATTTTTTCCTTTGAAAATTACTTCTTTCCTTAACTTTCAGGACTTTGAAGTGGTGTAAAATAGCACAAAGGAAGAGAAGCAATTAAGTGAAATCAACTTTATCAGACTAATCAGGGAATAGCCAGCTTCCCGCCACCCCGGGGTTATCGCTGGGGCTGGGTACCTGCACTACAAATCCACTGCTCCTGGCAGCCACTTTTTTCCATTGTTGTTGCTGCTGTTGGATAAAACAGAGTGAAACTGAGAGAGGGGGAGAAAAAGATAGGCACCCGCAGACCTGCTTCACCACCTGTGAAGCGACGCCCCCTGCAGGTGGGTAACTGGGGGCTCGAATCGGGATCCTTGTGCCGCTCCTGTGCACTTAACTTGGTGTGCTACAGCCTGGCCCCAAATAGCCAGTTTTTATTTGTATTTTGATGATAAAAGAGTAAATGTAATGCTAGGAAAATAGGGTAGATTTTAAAATGGTATTGGCAAAGATAAAAGACAAAAAAATTACCAAAAAATAAATATCTACAGGTAAGAACGTATCTTTTAATTGGAGATCACAGATATTTCAAATTAACATATTTGCTGAACATTTTTTGTCTGTGATATATGCAAATGCATACATGTTTGTGTACTGAAAACTCAGATATTTTGTAAGAATTAAAAACAGCATAAATGTTTAATGTGTTGCAGGCTATTTCTCTGCTTCTTCTTATAATTATTATTTCTATCACCTAGTGCTTTTTTATAGGAAGATTCTTTTTATAATCTCTTACTATGCCATATATGCTAGCCAATGTAGAATAAAACTTCTCTAGGGGTCAGGAGATAGCTTATCCAGTAGAGTTCATGCCTTAATGTACAGAATCCAGCATCCCATGGGAGTATCTTGATGGTAGCAGAAAATCTACTTAGGTCTATTCTAAATGTTGAATCAGTGTGTTATAATTGTTTATTTATCCCTATTTTTCCCACTAGACAATGAACTCTAGCTGATAAGGGGGCAGGAACTTGCTTTTTAGTTCTTTAATCCTATTGTGTAAATTTGTTTGTTTTTTCATTTTTTTATTGGGGGATTAATGTTTTGCATTTGACAGTAAATACAGTAACCTGTACGTGCATAACATTTCCAAGTTCTCCACATAACAATACAACCCCCACTAGGTCCTCTGCCATGCCATTATGTTCCAGGACCTGAACCCGCCCCCACCCCCACCCCCGCCACCTACCCCAGAGTCTTTTACTTTGGTGCAATACACCAACTCTTACTGTGTAAATTTGGGTTTGATAAAAAGGATGTCAGGGGAAAAAATGAAAAAGTTCAACTACCTCTTCTGCATTACCGCCTTTGATTGATTCCACATACATCACGTTGCCCAGTGATCTCTGTGTCACATGTATTCAGACACCAAGGTAATTTTTTCCACGTATATGATCTTTCTGTGCTGATGACTCTATCCTATATTCTTATTCACCCTTTAATCTATAGCTCCTGCCTTTTACTGTCTCTGAGAACACACCTGGACTACAGCAATCTGGAATTAGTGCCTAGCCTGTGTGTTTGTACGTACAGTGCACACCGTGTCTGTGCAGCGTGCATCACTGAGCACTGTGGTTGCTAACTTGCCCACACACCCGCCCACCACCAACATATACATACTAAACAACGATCTCTAGATGATGAGGGCAGAGATTTGCTTTTTTAACTCAGCTTTATTACAGAATTTGGGTTTAATATAAGATTGTAGAAAAAAAATCAGTATGCTTTTCTCATTTTCTGTTTTCTCTTTGCCTTTCTTTAGAATAAACTCTGCACAGGAAACCATCACTAATAACTTTCCTAGTGCTAGTGTTTTATGATTCTTTCTGAGATGTAACTATTTATATTTTTTTAATTTTTGTAGTTGTGCATGTGAGGGCCACTGTTACTCCATATTGCCTAAAACAACCATCTTAAACTTAATTCTGAGTGTCCAAACAACAGCTGCAGTGCCTTTACCCTTGAGAAACTAGTATCAGTGTTCTTACTTATCAGGGGTCATTCTATCAACAAGGTCATGATGGGCCAAAAACCCAAAAATTGCTTAGCTAACAGAAACTGCCAGATAGTGGTCAAGGTCTGTGGTCAAACTCCCTGACAGACCTCCTGAGTCCCCCCCCCCCCCATTTCCTGATGTGGATAAAAAGAATCTGTCTGCGTCTCTTTGGGGCTCACAAGCTACTACTGGGAAGTGCTTGTAGCCCACTTAAGCTTGCTTCAATAAAGGCTCTTGTTTTTGCATGTGACTCTGGCCTCCTCTCTGCAGGAACAGAACCTAAAAACTCCTGGCATAACAGTGCATTCTAACCCAGACGTGAACAGTGCAGAACATAAGGGAAAGAACATTCACTGAGTACTCATGATAGGACAGGCACCATGGCAGCTACTTTACACAGCTACTTTACTCTGTGGGGTCAGCAGCATCATATCAGTTCTATATATGAGGAAACAATCTTAGGAAGATACAAATCACACCACCAAGTAGAAAAGGAACTCAAAAAATCTTGACCACAAAATTTTAACTAGTCTTCACCAAATGTTGAAATAAGTATTAAAAACTCATTTCAAATATAAAGTGGTCTCTTAGAAAAAGGTAAACCTCTGAATTAATTGCCATATAATCTAGCAATTTTGATAGAGAAGAACTGTCATGTGAGGGCCTGGGTTTGAGTACTAGGAAAAACATGCTGGGGTGTCTGTGTGGTGGTAGGAGGTATGCAGGTATAAAGCCTCAGCAGGGAGAGGGAGGGGATGGGGGAGGGGATGGGAAAACGGAGGGGGGGGAGAGAGAGAGAGAGAACAGAAAATCTAGCCATTTTGCTTCTGGGTATATAGCCAAAAGAACTGAAAGCAGAAATGTCAGCAATGATATGTATACCAATGTTTGCAGCTCTCTTATCCAAAATAGTCAAAACATGAAAACAACTCAAAGTGCACCACTGGCATGGGTAAACAAAATGTAGCACACATTCCACATAATGGCATATTAACCAGTGTGAAAAAAGAAATTCTGACACATACTACAAAATGTCTGAAACTTGTAGACATATTAATAAAATAAACCATGTACAGGAAAGCAAACACTGCCTGATTCCACTTCTGTGAGGTGCCTATAGTAGTCAGATTCCTAGAGATAGACAGAAAGTGGTATTTGTCCAAGGTTGAGGGCTATTAAAACCAGAGTTTCAGTTTGAGAAAAACTCCTGGAGATGATGGCAGTGATGGTTATCCAACAATGTTAAGGTACTTAATGATACTGAGCATGTACTCAAAAATTATCAAGATGGTAAATTTTACTGGAAGGCACAACATCTTAGGTGTTAGGTGAATGAAAAAATAAATTTGGTTTTGTGGTCTGGGAGGTGGTGCAGTGATAAAGCTTTGAACTCTCAAGCAAGAGGTCCCAAGTTTGATTTTTGGCAGCACATGTGCCAGAGTGATGTCTGGTCCTTTCTCTCTCCTCCTATCTTTCTCATAAATAAATAAAAAAATCTTTAAAAATTAAAAAAATTAATTTTTTTTCTACAAATAATTCAACTATATACATGCCCCATTCCAAAGACTCCTCCAAACTGGTTCTCTTGTCTCATTATCTTGTCCAGATGCCCCAAATTTGGATTCATAAAACATGGCAGCCAAACATATGATAGTGTTAAATCTCCATTGTCCAAACAAGTAGCCACTGGTGGTATATTCTTTCCTTTTCTCTCTTTTGTCTTTTTTAAAAAATATTTATTTGCTTTATTTGACAGAGAGAAACTGCGAGGGGATGGGGGAGATAGAGTGGAAAGGAGAGGGGGAAAAAGAGCATTGCTCTACTGTTTATGAAGGAGTCAGGCATGGAATGTCAACCCTTCAGCCTCATTACTCGGGTGAGACCTTTCCTTTCATGGTATTCTCTAATTCTATTCCAGGTGGTTCACTTCCTAACAAAGTTCCAAAACCTAGATATAGACCAGGTCCTGTGAGACAGAGCCTATGTTCACATGTATTGATAAAATTAGGGTAATATATATACCTGAAAGCAAAAATACACAATAGTCTGTAGAGAGTCAGTATAAAGTTCATAATGAAATAGTCTACTTAGACTTAGACACCCTCCTCACCTACTTCCTATTACAGTTCTTTCACTCACTCCAAAGCTAACCTTAGTAAAGCAAGGACTGCAAAAGCTGAATAAGGGCAAGAGACTGGCATACTTTAACGATGAGTCTTTAGTCACTATCAGGCCACCCCATCAGCTGGGAAGTCCTATTCGGGAAGTCCTGAGATTCCCAAACAGACATGATGGACCTAGACCTCAAATAAATCCTTCTCTCCATTGTTACAGGTCATTTCTATCAGGAACAACACAACACAACAGACCCCTTTGTGGGCCCCCATAGGATCTTGCCCTCAACTTGGATCAACAACGGTAGAGAATGTTCCATCCTCTGAAGGGAGGCTGGACAATATACTCTATGCTACACCTGAGGAAGATGGGTTGATATTGGGGCAGCATGGAATGTTCCTACTTATGACCACAGAATGTGAGCTCAGATCTACAAGGATGCAGAGGTCACATAGGTTCCTAAGCTGAATATGGGCCCCAGATCACATCAAATAGATGGGGTTTACAATCACCTTTCCCATATTTGGGAGCTACTCTCTTCCCTGATGCATCTTTCTGGTCCTTCTGCCAGCCATGACATTATCTCCCCAGAAAATAATTAGTAATTAGGATCCACCTGCATATCAGATTTCAGCCTCTGGCAAAAAAAACCCAAAAAAACATACTAGTATAGGCACAGGCCCTTTGGAATATAACTAAAATATGCCTACTAGCTATCTACAAAATGGACCCCCCCACCCCCAACTCTTCATCTGCACTATTCCAGCCTTTAGGTCTATGATTGGTCAACAATTTGTTTGGCTTTGTATGTTAACTCTCTTTTCAACCACCAGGTTCCAGATGCTAGCAGGATGCCGACCAGACTTCCCTGGACAGACAACCCCACCATTATGTCCTGGAGCTCCACTTCCCCAGAGCCCCACCCTACTAGGGAATGAGAGAGGCAGGCTGGGAGTATGGACCGACCAGTCAACGCCCATGTTCAGAGGGGAACCAAGTACAGAAGCCAGACCTTCCACCTTCTGCATCCCACAATGACCTTGGGTCCATATTCCCAGAGGGATAAAGAATTGGAAAGCTATTAGGGGAGGGGCTGGGATATGGAGTTCTAGTGGTGGGAATTGTGTGGAGTTGTACCCCTCTTATCCTATGGTTTAGTCAATGTTTCCTCTTATAAATAAAAAATTTAAAAAAGAAGAAAAGAAACTTGACCATGGTCAGTTTTAATGTGTATACGTCCAGGAATGGAGAGAAACACCTGGTAGGGACCCCATAGAAAGTCTCTTGGTTTGTGATGATAATGATTAAAATAATGGAAATAAAGGTGATTTTACCAAAAAACAAACAAAAAAATTAGTTTCCTCAGTCACCCTAGTCATATTTCAAAAGGAAATGAGTCAGATGTAAGTAATCACTCCCCTACTGGACAGTGCATTACAGTGAACATTATCGTCACTGTAGGAAGTTCTTTTAGATTACCCTGTAAGCAGTACATGGTAAACTACTTTAGCCAGTCATTCATGTGTATGAGGAAGAGAAGTAGTCCATCCAGAATAAAAACAAAAAGTCAACTGCAGTAAGCCATTGGCAGAGGAAACAGTGCATTACTCACAATCAGCAAGGACTAGAAGCAACCTAAATGCCCATGAACAGATGACTGGGTGAAAAATTTATGGGATGTATATTCAATGGGATACTACTCTGCAATTAAAAAAACATATACAGCACAATTTGAAATAGCCCAAACTTAGAAGCAACACAGATGCCCAACAACAGATTACAGGCTAAGGAAGTTGTGTTATGCATACACAATATTAGCAGCTGTTTAAAAATGACAGTCATCTTCTTTGTCTCATCTTGGGTGGACCCCAAAGGAATCCTATTAAGTGATGTTAGTCAAAATGAGGACAAATCCTGGATTATCTCACTTATATATGTTACTTAAGAAACAAGGTTAGAAGAGGAAAGTGGAAATTTGACTGAATGTGGTGTATTGCACCAAAGCAGAGTAATCTGGGGAGGCGAGGGAGGGTATAGAGAAGACATGGGGTCCTGGTGCAGGACGGTGGGAAAGGACAAGTTGTGGGTGAGGGTATTCTGTAGACACCCACTAGGAAATGAGAAACTATACCCAGGTGTCCATAACTGTACTGTAACCCCACCCCCAATAAAATGATTTTTAAAAAGATGATATTGTGTCCTTTGGGACAAAATGGATGGAGTTGGAGTGACCATGCTTAGTGAAGTCAGGAGGTAAAAGATAACAACTAGACAGTTTCATTCATATGTGGAATATATAGAATTGAGACATATAAACTCACAAAAGAGTTTATGGAAATAAATAATCAAACTGTCCCTTAAAGTTTCAAGAATTATGGTGGTTATTGTTGGGGGTGGGTATGAAATGGAACTATACTATGCAATTTTCTAACCTTGTAAACCACTAATTAGAAACAGTGGTCTATTTATTGAAGAACTGAGGATACTTAACAACAAAGTAACACTGTTCAAAATTGATTAAACAATAGAAAGGCAAGAAACCAGGCCTATGTTATTCTGTCCTAGAAATGGCATGAACAGTGGTCTAGTAACATCATTTGCTTGCTTGCTCTGATCAATTTCACATACAGAACCCTATGTGTATTCTTTGCCATAAAGGCAATCATTGCTCTAATGAAATGAGATGCTCCCTGGGAGGAACATTCTCAAAGAACAGAAAAACTGAAAGAGAAGAGTTTACCTGATTCAGCTCTTAATAAAGTGGAAAAAAAAAAAACTCAAAACCTGTTCAATGCATCAATTAGTGTATGTTGCCTATGTGTATGTAGGAAGCTTTACCTAGCACATACCAGGAGATAATACATATTGCAAGATATATTCAAATGTATGCCTACATCCTGTCAATATGATCAGGTCATAAGAAGAAGTATAAAGACATGTGCTAGGTGCTGGTAAGAAATGTTAAGCTTTACTTTTTACAGATAATGTTTCCTTTAAAATTATATGCATGGCACAATTTCAGGTTTTAAAACATGTAACTGTTATGATTATGCATTTTATATGTATATACACATATATAAAAATACATTATATAGGACTGGTGGTGGCACACTTGATTAAGTGCACATTACAATGTACAAAGAAGAGTTCAAGCCCCTGGTTCCCACCTGCAGGGAGGAAGTTTCATGAGTGATAAAGCAGTGGTGCAGGTCTCTCTGTCTCTCTCCCTTTCTAGTTCCCCCTCCCCTAATAATATTTCTTGGCCTGTCGAATAACAAAAAGAATAATGGTGACCAGAGCAGTAGATTTGTTAGGTAGGTACTGAACCTCAGCAGTCTAGTGGCAATGAAAGAAAATACATGGGGGGTGGTGGTGGTGGTGCAGATTGCATAATGGTTATGCAAAAGGACTCTCATGACTGAGGCTCCAAGGTCCCAGGTTCAGTCCCCTGCATGGCCATGAAGCCAGAGCTGAGCAGTGCTCTGGTGGACACGCACATGCTTACACACTTTGCCATGCACATAGCCCAGGTCTGAGCCCCCGGCACCATGTGACAAGTGCTATGACACTGGAGAAAGATTTAATGCTGAGGTATTTCTCTCTCCCCCTTTCCGTCTCTCTTTACCTGAAGAAGTCAGACAAGATTGGTGAAATCACATGTACATGAGGCCAGGATGACAAAAATGTTTTGTTTTTTACCACATTTACATATATTTATGCTTAGGGGCTGGGTGGTGGTGCACCTGGTTGAGTGCACGTTACAATGTGCCAGTACCTGGGTTCGAACCCCCAGGTCCCACCTGTAGTCTCTCTCCCTATCTCCCTCCTCCTCTCAATTTCTGGATTTCTCTATCAAATAAATAAAGATAATATAAGTAAAAAAAAAAACCTTAAAACACAAACATTTATGCTTATACTATAATTTCTTTAATAAATTATTGGTTTTGTCACTGCTAGGGCTTCACTACTACAAGCCAGTTTCTCAAGTAGAAAGAGAGGGACAGAAGGTTAGAGGGACAGGTAAAGCTTACAATGGCAGCCAGACTCAAACCTGGGTTGCACACAGGACAAAACAGGCTGCCTACCAGGTAAGCTCTCTTGCCACCCCAATAAGCTGCTATATTTCTAAAATTTTATATCTGTGAGACATCTTCAACATTATAGAAGAGTAGGGGGTCGGGCGGTGGCGCAGTGGGTTAAGCGCACATGGCGCAATGCGCAGGGACCGGCGTAAGGATCCCGGTTCGAGCCCCCGGCTCCCCACCTGCAGGGGAGTCGCTTCACAGGCGGTGAAGCAGGTCTGCAGGTGTCTATCTTTCTCTCCCCTCTCTCTCTGTCTTCCCCTCCTCTCTCCATTTCTCTCTGTCCTATCCAACAACAAAGCAACGTCAACAATGGCAATAATAACTGCAACGAGGCTGCAACAACTAGGGCAACAAAAAGGGGGAAAAATGGCCTCCAGGAGCGGTGGATTCATGGTGCAGGCACTGAGCCCAGCAATAACCCTGGAGGGAAAAAAAAAAAAAAAAAGAAGAGTAAAATATGATTATTGATCCCTCAATGGGTTCATGTTGAAAAAGCTCTCTTCTATATTGAGTCAAACATTTTTTGGAGGTTAAGTCCTGGGTTCAAATCTCAGCAAGGTCAACTAAGTGCATTAAGTCACTTCACCCATTGGGTTTCACTTTCACCAGCATCACAATGAAAGTAATGGTAGCTAGTATCTTCTGGTGTAAAGATACTTGTTCAATGAAGTCGGATAACTTACCTCTCTCAGGACAGGATCAGCTATTGAATTCAGGTTGACAGCTCCTTCATAGGTCAAGTAGTAGAATACATTGAGGGATCGAACAGCCTCTGGTCCTTGCTGTTTATAGCCAAAAATAAGATCAATCCACTGGTGAAGCTGGCAGGAAACAAATTCACTCTCCAGGGCCTGGGAAAAAGATGTTGATCATATTAATATGCTAGATTCTATTTTAAATTTATAAAACAGACTTATTCCATGACTTATTCCACTAGAATCTGGTCTGCTCTGTTTATAGTCAAAGACTTTCTAATACTTGCTAGAATGTCTTGCAGTAAATTGTTTGTTTTAGTGTTATTCTACTGTCCTGTAGGTGCTATTAGGGCCAGGACTAGGTCTATCTTGGTCTAAGTCACATTTGCATCTATCTAGGTCTATCCAAGTCACATCTGGGTCTGACAAGTGCTCAATTTGTTTCACATAAAGGACAGCATATAGCAGAATGGATACTCTGAGAAAACCAATATAAAAATTTAACAGTTACTGGGAGTCAGGCGGTAGTGCAGCGGTTAAGCACAGATGGCGCTAAAGTTCAAGGACCGGCATAAAGATCCCGGTTCGAACCCCCGGCTCCCCACCTGCAGGGGCGTCACTTCACAGGTGGTGAAGCAGGTCTGCAGGTGTCTATCTTTCTCTCCCCCTCTGTCTTCCCCCCTTTTCCATGTCTCTCTGTCCTATCCAACAATGACAACATCAATAACAACAACAATAATAACTACAACAATAAAACAACAAAGGCAACAAAAGAGAATAAATGAAAGAAAAAAATTTTTTAAATTAACAGTTACTATCCTCGAGATTTTTTCTAAAGATAAAACATTTTACTGTCTATTATAACAACTAGAAACCAAACTATTTTGCTATTACAACTCAGTTTTCAAGACAACAAATGAGGTCTTGGGAAAGATACTTATAATTAGTGAAGTATTATTCTAGGCATTAATATCAAGCCTAATCAAATATTAGCATAACAGTGCCCAATAAATAATGAATAAACTTAAATCAAGTACTCGGTGAAAATACTGAGCATGACATCCACTTCCAATTCATCATTACATTTCTGGTTACTATCATTAAGCCTGAAACACAATAGAAACTAATAAATGCTTGCTTGATTTGGTGAAGACTATAGCTACTTCAGAGGTAAAAAAAAGACTTGGTTTTTATTTATACCTAATTTACTCTCTAAAAGGTTATCACTGCAAACTACTTCTTAAAAATCATGCTATTCTCAGACTTTAACTCCGAAACTTAATTTGAAGTACACCAAGTTAAGTCTGGCAATGCACTCACTGGAGTTCTTCTGAAAGTAGCAAATACAGGCAGCATAGAAGATGGTGCAGGGGACAGAGCAGGCCCTGAAACAAGAAGTCTCATGTTTGATCCCTGGCATCACGTGTGCCAGAATGTTGCTCTGGTGTGTCCCCCATCCCTCTCTATCTCTCCTTCCTTCTCTCATTCGTAAATTTTTAATAAATAAAAAAAAGTAGTAACTATGACTTTGCTATATACAAGTGTGATTGCTGTTAAATTATTAATATTATAAAAATAAATCTGCTGGCTTCAAAGTAAAACTGACAAGGCTGACAAAATAGCTAACTTGGATAGTGCTCTGCTTTGCCATGAGTGTGACTCAGGTTCAAGTCTGTCCTCCACCACTTTGAAGGAACTTTGGTGCTATAGTTTCCTCTTCTCTCTCTTTCTCTCTCTCCCTCCTTCCCCCTCCCCCTGTGTGTGTTTGTGTGAGAGAGTGGGAGTGAGAAAGAGTGCATGTATGTATTTGAAAAAAAAAGTCATCCCAGAGTTGTAAAGCTCCAGAGATGACAATAAATTACTTAACTAAAAAAAAAAGCAACTAACTTCCATAAAAAGCAACCAACAAGATGTAAATAGTCTCGTGATAAAAGAGATTCCTATAGGTCACAGGTATAAACTCATGCAAATATCTGCTTTATTAAAATAAGTGCATATGAATAAGAAATATGTTTGTAGTTACAAAGTGTATTATTTTAACTATTTAATAAGGCTTCACAAATCAAATGCTATAAAATATAGAAAGTAACTGTATAGATAAACTTCTAGGTAATTTTCATATTCCAATGTATACCTAAAGTGAAACATGCCTAAAATATCCATTTGGCTAGTTTTTAAACTTGTTTTATAAAGCTCATTTTACTTACAGATTTAGTAGTAAGCAATAAGCAACAAAAAACTTTGCATTTTATTTGAAGTAAAGAGAGAAAGGCCTTACATTAACTTTAAATTCCTATTTCAATATCAATCAAAAATTCAAGAACTACGTTGTGTGAAAGTTGCACACAAAAATAATACATTTTTTTCATTAACTTGGACCTTGGGTAGGGGTGGGAGGGGCATGTTTTAAAGTGACACATAAAAACAGCAATTGTCTTAATTTGTGTGCAGTGCACTCCACACAAAAGCCCTAAATATGTTCAAATTAGAGCAAGCTGCTTGATTGTCACTGCAGTCTCATGTCACATTAATGCATGACAAACATTAAACCATACACTTAAATGGCAATTTATATCATTTAGATGTTTACTGCCAGAGTAGCTCATCACTCATTTAAATGTGACTTTCTGACAGCTAATTTCAGTTAATTTTCTCCAATTCACTTAATTAGAACTTTCAATCAGGGGAGGACCTATACATATCTTTGAGCCTACATCTTTTTTAGTTGCTCAAAATCAGAGTTAATAAACTGATGAAAAAAAAAAACTGATGAAAAGCTCTCCTGTAGGATTTGGATGTAATATCTATAAGACTACAAAAAAGTGTGGCTGAATGAAGCAAACTCACAGTATGAACTCCTAGAAAGAACTTACACTTATTTATGTAAATAATACTCTCGCCAGTAGTTTAAATAAAAAACGTTTAGTTCATATACACGCTATTGAAACAATAAAAAAACCCTTGCATCTAAGCTAATTAAATATTAATGATTTCAAAATTGTTTAATAAGATAAAACAGTCAGGAGTCTCCTGAGTGCCTGTAGTATTGTGATTTGAAACTATAAAATTTTAGAAGGCTCAGCAAATGATAAAGCACAAATGAATTTTCTCAATATTAAAAACCCTAAAAACTAGGGCAATTTTATTTTATGTCATCAAATAAAGACTAGTGAGTTTTCTTAATGTTGATTACTTCTTAATGCACATTCAAAACAGTTAAATTGTTTAGAATTAGAGGCTTAAGCCTTTCCATCTGACACATCATAATATTAAGCAAAGATGATGAAATGAGATGCCATGTTCACATTATCACACACACACACACACACACACACATACACACACACACACACACACACACACACACACACACACACACACACACACACACACACACGAGTCATGGGTTAACCCTTGCATTACACTACCACATGGGTCCATCCTTAATGGAATATCTCAAAATAATTCAAAATCTTTTCCAGAGAGACACACAACATTCATGAATAAACATCAGGTTTTTAAAAACTAAACTACAAAGCAGAACTTGAACTGGAGCTGATGTAGTGCACCAAAGTAAAAGACTCTGGGATGGTGGGAAGGTTCAGATTCTAGAACATGAAGGCAGAGGACCTCGTGGGGGATGAATTGTTATGTGGGAAACTGAGAAATGTTATGCATAACAGACTACTGCATTTTATTGTTGGCTGTAAAACATTAATCTCCCAATAAGGAAATAAAAATTAAACTAAAATTCTCAATCATATTTGTCAGGCACTTCCTGTAAGATACCAAAGCTTTAAGAAGGGACCTCAGAAAACAACTGACATGAGTGTAAAAGAATTCCAGAAAGTTTTTAAAGTCATTTGGTACTAAGTCAGTTTAGGACCTCAGTATCCGCTTATTACCAGTGAATGACAAATGCCTAAGGAAAAGTATACAATAATAAACAAATGCACTGACTAAGACTCAAGGGAAGAAGTAAGAACAAGCATGAGGAAATTGTGGAGGGGAAACAAATACATACAGGAAATAATTCCAAATAGTATATCTTGGTAAGTTATTTTATAACTTCTGTTTATAGCAACCCAAAATATTAATCACATAATATAAAATATTTATATTCATATTTTGTTATAAAAACAAACAAAAACATGCCAGTGGAATACAAAGCATCTGAGATTTTCCAAAACCTCCCAGACAGACAGTCCTCATTAAGACTGAAGTTAGATATGTGTGCAGCTAGGGGACAGTAACATTTTTCCCTGGCTGCTCTCTGACCTAACCAGTCAATTGTTAGCACTCCCCCAGCAGACTGGATACATCATTTACATCCAATGTATTCTGAGTAAAATCTGTAAAAAGGAAAAACCCACTAAAATGTCCAACACAATAAAATAATACTCACCTCATCTGAGTTATTATAAAATAAATCAGTGATTTATGTTCAATTGTTAAGAATCAAATAAGACTATGAAAAGACTATCATATGAAGCCCCATACACCAATTGTCAAGTCAATCCAGAGGGACTCATATTAGTCTTGACAAACTGTCTTGGGGCTGATATCTGTTTCTTTAATGAGATCTACTAAGCAGAGACTAAAATACTCAGGATATGCTAAATTGTACAGTATACAGATGTCAAATACAAACACATATTAGTAACTTGCATTCATTTGGTCTACACACAGAACATGAACAAATTAAACCTTTGATATCAGAAAGCAATAGTAAATTATTCATAAATAACTGCATTTACATAACCCTGTGTCAGAAATAATTATAACATATATGAGTGTGTGTCTAATAATAAATCTTACTGAAAGAGTGCAATCTATCTTTTCCTGAAACTAACCCATTAAGGGAATGAATTATTTATTGATAAAAAATGATATACAAAATTATTCTTGTATATACCTATAGTGAAGTCAAATGCTATTGAAAGTAAAGTTTGCATTTTGAAATGAATTTTATGCTATTTGAGAATAAGATGTTAAAATTAAAAAGTTTAAGTATGTGTTTAGTTAATCTAGGCATGCTTTGGAATATTCTAGAGATTTACTATTATTTCTAAAAATTCAAATTTTCCACAACATGAAAATTATGTAAAAACCTAAGAAACCAATTTCAGTTAAGAAGAAAAATTACTGAGTAACTATTTACCTCTTTTTATAGATTATACTTTTGTTAATTGTTCTTATACCATGCTCACTTTTTAAAAGCTACTAAGAGCAACTGATACTGTAGATAGAAAGTTTGTATAAAATATGTAACCCAAAGATTAAATATTAATTATAGACTTTAAGCATAAAAATAATGTGCAGTCCAGATACACATTTCTACACACCTACCCCACTATTTTCATTCTCTGCTTCAAGAAAGCCTAATTCAGTTTTGGGATACAAGGTATTCTATCTGTAAATTTCAAATAAGAAAATAGAAATCATTGCCTAACCAGCTTGACTTGTCATACAATTGCCAGATTTAATATTTTAACGGAATAAAAAATTAGTCATGTAAATTTTTAACTGTACTTTCAATTAAGAATCTCAAATCATTTGAGTATGTATAGTAGTATGTCTCAAATCAGGTAATGCTTGGATTGACAAGGATATATGCAATACAACATACAACATAATGTAATACACAACATTACAAAGTCAAGTATTCATTTTAAATACATGTAACACTGTCTTCTTCCTACACACACAGATTTAAAATGAAGTGGTCTGTTATGTTTGCATGTGCTGGATTTTAGACACTATGGTAATGTTTCCTTAACACTGATATATGACCTTTGTAATTTACATTGAAGAAAGCAGTTTTTTTTTTTCAGCCTAATTAGAACTGTTTCAAATTTTCCTGCTAAATATATGATATAAAGTCCTTTCAACTTTTTTATTCTAGAGTTTCTTTCCATGTCAACTTTGTTCCAATCAAAATATGCTTTGAATTAAATGATTTTGATTGAATATGTGGATCACATTTCACTTCTAAGATTTAAAGTCCAAAAAGGAAAAGTTTAGCCTGTTCAAACAAAGCAAGAGCAGCCACTTTGCGGAAAGCTATTCACATTTAAGAAGACTGACAAATTGTTTGTGTGCACCATTAGGTCTAGTTTTCTGCAATAGTTGCCAGATTTCCTGTGCTCCTAATAAGATACATTAACTCCTTACATGCTAGCTCTGAATTTGTGATGCATTCAAGTAACTAGCAATTTTTAATTAACCTCTAACGTTCTTCAAATAAATTGAAAGAAAAGAAAAACTTTTAAAAACCAAATATCAACATTTTTACACAATGGAGAGAGATGTGTATCAGAATATAAATATGCTTTCCAAGGGGAGTTTTTCCAGATGGGATCAACCACATCAATCCTCATTTTAAAAATTCATTAATCCAACTATTAGAGAATTACTAGTTCAGGTAAAATTTAACAGTGACAATACTGAAATCCACAATGAGTTGCAGTCTAACATGAGCTGAAAATTCCCCAAAGTGGCTACAAATACATCATAAGGCATTAGAATTGGGATGTTTCCCTGAGTACAGATATAAGAAAATGAAGCAAATTTACCCTATTAACAGAAAAGTTTAACTTTGGTGGCTTAATATGAGAAACTGACATTAAGAGTAATAGCTTGTGAATGTCAAGGGAGAAGTCAAAGGAAGACCAAGGGGTTGTAGAAATTAACTGTGGGGTGCTGCTAAGAGTAACCAACAGCTAAAAAATGAAATTGAATCAACAGCACACTGAAGTCTAGGCTGAAGAGCAGACAGAGAAATCACTACAAGGAATTCTGCACTCTAAACTACCCTTGAACTGTTGAACAGAAGAGATATTTTGGAGTCAGCAGCATACTGTACATTTCTACATTTATATCATTACCCAAAAAAAAGGTGAGTTAGTATCATATCTTGATATAACCATCAAGCACTCATGCATCTTTTGGCAGAAGAATCATTCTGCCTAAGATTGTTATTGTGTAGTTTTAAATGGACTAGTCAACCAGCTGTTATATATTTTACACACTGAAGGCCATGTTTCCTTTGAAATTCATAGTTTTAATCTCAACTGAAGTCTGTATTGCTGTGTGCCAAGATCAAAAGGATTAGGCAAACTTGTACAATTACCCTTCTTTTCAGGGAGATGATTTTCCCCCCTAATGTTTAAAATAGTCCTATATGCTGACATTTTATCCAACTATTTTCTTTAGAACTACAGAACATTAAAACATTTAATTAACATTTCAACCTTAGGTCACTCCTAATCTAAAATCTAGGAATTCATAATATACAGATATGCTAAACTGATTATAGTACAACACACAAAGGGATGGAACTTAAAAAAAAAAGCTAGTAAAAACGGATGGGGAACAACTTTGACTAAAGGATAAACCCACCCATCTATTTGCATTTTGCATGACTTCATTCAAAAAAACAATTCACAGGGCTTGAAATGATGCACATGCATCAAGATAAAATAAATTTAACATAGCACAGTAAAGTAATGCAAACTAAGGCTAGGAAGTACATAAAGATCCTGCTATGGAATTCTAGACCTGGTAAGGATATGCCATGTATTTGGCACTGAGCTTTCTAGCAGGCAATATAAAGAAATTCAAACACTTATTAGAGTCCAGACATGACCAGAATGCAAAAACAAACCAGATGGCCTAGAAAAACACATTATTTCTATTCCTGAGATAAGAAATTCCTCCCTTGGCAATATGATGGAATCCAGGTATGAGACTCCGAGAGGGACTGACTTCATCTTGGGGTAGATTTTAAATACAGACAAGTGGAGAGACTACATGTTCTTCAGGCAACCCCATATAAACACTGTTTCTCTTAGGTGAAGCTCTGAATGGGACATTTCTAGACTACAGCCATGGAAGATACCCAGAATGAGGTCATCATGTCAGTTAGTACAGCATAGTCACATGCTCCAACTAAAGTTAGAGCTCTAACAGCCTACAAATGTGAAGAGCAGAAGGAAAAAGACATAAGCAAGTGTCTGTAACAGGTGGTCAGCTTCCATTTGGAACCATGGTGGCCATGATTCCCCTCAGGGGGTAATGTTGGGTAAACTGAACCACGCAAATAGGCAAAAAAAATCACAAAATTTCAATCATGGTGTCCTCCTACCTATAAATATATAAAAATCAGTATTTTAAATCCTCAACTCTTAAAAAAAATTCAAGTAGCCTTAAAAATTAATTTCGAACACTATAAATCACTGCTATGCTTTCTAAGGTAAACTAGTTAAAATATATGCTTAAATAATAAAAAATCAATCTAAAATTCTCAATTTATCTGTCCAGGTATAGAAAAAGTGTCCTCTTTAGCAATTGAAAAAATGTAAATTTGCACTATAAACTGCTGGAGATCTTATAGTCTGTTTCAAAAGGAAGGAAAACGCCACCACCACAACCCAATTTAATTCCTTCCCATTTGCTTATCCACATAGATCTGATAAATACTAGCAGTCTCTTGCCTTTGAAGATGGCCAGAGCAGAATCCCTACTTATTGCCAGATGTAGTTTAATCCCAAGGGAACTCCAGACAAAAACAAGGAGCTGTCTTCATGGCACCAAAGATCCCCTGGACTGACTGCTATAAAGTTATATTGGCAAATCAAAATCCTTGGCAAAACAGAACACTTACTATATCACCACTTCCAAGAAAGTCCAATAAAGAAATACTTGAACTAAAGAACACAAATGAAAGTCACCGAATAATTTTAAAGCAATGACAGTTCCAGTCACAGAATTAACATCTGTACTTACTTTATGTGTACAATTATACACACATTAGATAAAGGAATACAGGTTCTTTTTTTTTTTTTTTGCATTTTGCCTAACTTTTGATTAATGTCAGCAGCTCTGCTACACATTCAATCAACAAACATTTATTGAGTTACTTTCTATAGGCTCTGTTCAAAGCTATATTCTGGGGGCGATGAGATGAGAAGCTCTTTGGAGGGAAAACATGAAAGTTAAATGTGTTCTCTAAGATGACTGACAGCTACAGTTGAGGTGAGAGGTACTGAGATCCCCAACGAAAGAGGCAGCAGTAGAATGAGGAAGGAGGACAGAATTCAGATGGGTTTTGACTTACACTGACTGATCACCACTGTGAGAGAGGAAGCAAAGAGGAGGATGACATTCAAGTTTCTTAATCTCAATGGAGAAGTAACTTTTATATGGTAAAATTAAGTTTTGAACTTAGTTTTAATATTTTGGACTTTCTTTATAGATTTAGAGTAGCCTAGGTCTTTTTGTAAATCTAAGGTTACAAATTATAATAGAAATGTTTGTATCATTTAAATATTAAAATGTGATCACGTTCACTACTAGGATGTCCAAGTTAAAAAAAAAAATCTGAGTAATGAAATGACCATCAAGACTAATTAGTAGGGTTATCTGATAAAAATCTACTGGCAAGCCATATATGTAATTAAAAGTTTCTAGTAGCCACATTAAAAAAATAAATGGGTACAATTACTCAATATAGTAAATTTGATTAAAATACCATTTATAACAATTACTATTTTGTATTCAACCTCAGTAATTTGACAGGCATGTCACATGAATGTATGCCACAGCTCAATTCAGACTAGCCTATTTCAGGTGATCAATACTCAAATGTGGTAGTTAGGATTTTGGACAAGAAAACTATCCACTTCAAAATACTCAACCTACATTCAAATTTTTACATCATTTTGATATAAGGTAGAATTAGGGAATAGCAGTATTTATAAGATATAGTTTATCCTGGTTAAATCAAATAAATAAACCTGCAGATTAAAACTTGGTATCTTAGGGAGTTTTAGAGGTCATTACCATTCTCAGTGCATGTCATGTCTTAAAGGATGACAGTAGATATATTCTAATATTTAAAAATAAAACAGACATAATACAGTTTTCTCATTAACTGCTTTATAATCTCTGTGGAAACATAACTAATTAATTTTTTACCAGCAAGGTTATTGATAAGGCTCAGTGCTTGCACTGAGAATCCAATGCTACCAGCAATAATTTTATCCTCTCCCCCTACCCCCTTTCTTTTTCCATGATAGGACAAAGAAAAAATTGAGAAGGGAAGGGAAGAAGAGAGGGAGAGTAAGAGAGACACCTGCAGCATTACTTCACAGCGCATGAAGCTCCCCTCTGGAGGTGGGAACCAGGGGATTGAGCCTGAGTTCTTGGTAATGTGTGTGCTCAACCAAGTATGCTACCATCTGGCCACTAAAATATTTTTAAAGATTTATGAGAGGGAGCAGGAGAAAGATAGAATCAGAGCACCAAACTGGGAACCTTAGACTTGAGGGTACAATGTTTAATCCACTGCACCTCCTCCTGGGCCATGTGACTGTTCATTTTCAAAAGTCTTTGGTTAAAACTTTTACATAATACTACTCAGTCATCAGTTGTGTATGTTAAGAACTACAATAAAGTATAAGAAACACAATGGCTACTGAAAGTCAGACAGTAAAATCTGTAGATGATCTCTTCATAGGTCTCATAAAAACACCTCACTTTAGTAGCAGATGGAGTTGATTTCTGTTATGTCACTCCTAGAAATTCTTTCACATCTATAATAATAGTTTATGATTCTCTAAAGCATGAAAAAAATCTAGGGGCTGGGGAGCTTTCAGGTCCTAGTGCATGATGGTGGAGGAGGACCTAGGCTGGGCTGAGTATTTTGCAGATAATTGAGAAATTTTTTTTAAAAAATAATTTTTATTTATAAAAAGGAAACACTGACAAGAACCACAGGATAAGAGGAGTACAACTCCGCACAATTCCCACCTCCAGATCTCCGCATCCCACCCCCTACCAATAGCTTTCCTATTCTTTATCCCTCTAGGAGTATGGACCCAAGGTAATTATGGGGTGCAGAATGTGGAAGGTCTGGCTTCTGTGATTGCTTCCGCCCTGAACATGGGTGTTGACAGGTTGATTTTCCCTAGTGGGGTGAGGCTCTGGGGAAGCTGGGCTCCAGGACACATTGGTGGGTTTGTCTGCCCAGGGAAGTCCGGTTGGCATCACAGTATAACTGAGAAATTTTACACATATATCAATAACTGTATTTACTGTTAATTGCCCCAATAAAAGGGGGGAAATTAAGGTTTAATTCTTTCTGAATTATCAATGAAATAATAACTAGCAGAGTCAGTCTTGCTTGCTTATTTTTATGCAACTATAAGTACACATGCCGTATGAGAGCAAGAATCTACAATCTGGAAAAGACTTAAATATTATATATGCGTCCTTACCTATTTTTTCTAAGAATCATTTACTTTGTTACCTTCCTTGGCTCATTAGGGGCACTCCCCCTCCTTTGAAGGGTACTATTTCATAAATAGACTTAGCCCAAATTCTCCTATCTGTAGATATGAATGTTATTCTTGCTATTCAGGGTTAATACAAGGTGTTCTACTGCACTGTGGTTTATTGCAGCAGATCTAGGAACTTGGGAGAGGGTGGTGGGGTAGGGTGTTAGAAGGAGGCTGGGGACTCAATGTCCTACAGAGGAGGTGGGGAAGAAAAGGAGGGAGAGGAGGGGGAGGGAGGAGGGGAAGAGAAGGATTGGATAGAGGGTGAAGTGTGCTGACATTTACCTTGAGAGTTGTAGAACTATGTCCTTGTGATAATAACAATCCTGTAAATCAACATTTCCTAATGTAATTTTTAAAAAGGCTTTTAGGGAGTCAGGCGGTAGCACAGCCGGTTAAGCACAGGTGGTGCAAAGCCCAAGAACTGGCGTAAGGATCTGGGTTTGAGCCCCCGGCTCCCCACCTGCAGAAGAGTCACTTCACAGGCGGTGAAGCTGGTCTGCCAGTGTCTTTCTCTCCCCCCGTGTCTTGCCCTCCTCTCTCCATTTCTCTCTCCTATCCAACAATGACAACATCGATAACAACAATAATAAAACAAGGGCAACGAAAGGAAATAAATATTTTTTAAAAAATTTTAAAAAGCCTTTTATGTGGCAGTGTCTCCCACCTGAGCCTTTGTACCATTCTCAGGCTTTTTTAATATTTTTTCTTTCAGAGAGAAGGTGAGAAATACCATAGAACCATGACATCATGGAGCTTCCCCTAATGTCATGGTGCTGCCATGTGGTCCCTGGTCTTGCATTTGGGGTCTCGTACCCTGTGAAGCACACACTCTTCTGGGTGAGTCATCTCCCAACCTGCCCTTTCAATTCTTAACTCACCTCTCAACTTCCTATAGCAAATACACTGCTGAAAACGTTCTTATTACAATTACTACGGCCAGCTGTCTGAAGCAGTGGGTGCCTGCTTTCCTTCACTTCACTTCACTCTCTGCACTTTGGGCTTGCATTTCTAATTCTCTCTCCTCTGGGCTATTTTAAAATCTTCCCTCCAGCTTTCCATCTTACATTTCTGTTTCTTTTTTCTTTACTCTCTCCCCCCCTTTCTCTTTCCCTCCCTCATGTGATAGGACAGTAAACTGTCTTAAGTGCTCATGAAGCTTGACCCATGCAGGTGAGGATCATAGGCTTGAACCTGGGTCCCTGTATATGATGATGCATGTGTTCACCTGAGTGTCCCACCGCCTGGCACCTCATTCTTGTTGCTTATTCTCACTTTGAAAGGTAGGATCCCCCCCCTTTTATTTACCTCTTCAGTATGAGTTCTCCTGATTCTGTCCCTGGGCAGGCTTGAAACCTAGACTTCAAATACCTAAATAGACAATTAGTACCTTATTCATAGTTTCAAGTACAAAATGTCAGCTGCCCACTAGACTATTTCTTTTGGTGTGCATCATGTAGCTTACACTATACACACACATACTTACAGTCATACATATGTTCTTCTTAGGTATCTTCCTTGTTTACAGATATGCTCTGTCATCCCATCATCCTGATTTTACTTTTCCCTCTCTTTCCCATATCTTACTTTATCTACTGTAATAAGCCTCCAAACTATCTTAAAAATCCACTCTTGGGGCCAGGTGGTGGTGCACTCATTAAAGCACAAACACACTACTGTACACATGAGGACCCAAGTTCAAGCCTCCGGTCCCCATCTGCAGATTTGGGAAGCTTCAGAGCAATGGCACAGTGCCGCAGGTATCTTTCTCCCTCTCTCTCCCTTTCTGTGTCTATAAGAAAGAAGAAAAGAGGGGGGCAGGTGGTAGCACAGTGGATTAAGCACACACTGCATGAAGCACACAGACCAGGGTAAGGATCCAGGTTTGAGCCCCCAGCTCCCCACCTGCAGGGGAGTCGCTTCACAAGCAGAGAAGCAGGTCTGCAGGTGTCTATATTTCTCTTCCCCTTTCTGTCTTCCCCATCTCTCTCGATTTCTCTCTGTCCTATCCAACAACAGCAATGGCAACAATAATAATAACAAAGGCAACAAAATGGGAATAATGACCTCCAGGAGCAGTAGATTCATCGTACAGGCACTAAGCCCTTGGAGGCAAAGAAAAAATTTTTTTAAAAAAAGGAAGGAAGGAAGGAATCCATTCTTTCTTTTCCCCATATTGAGACTATATTTGGTTCTATCTTTCACTATATCTTGGTTTAATGACTAACAGTATTCAAAGGGTTCTCTTTATCTCTAAAATCCCCTTAACCCCAATCTAACGACTATCTAAAACTTGAACAAGTCACCACTCTCCTTAAAATGTTGTAGCTGTTCTCCTTCCCCTGAAGCAAGTTTTAACTTTTTGTTTGTTTTTTTGCCTCCAGGGTTATCACTGGGGCTCAGTGCCAGTACCACAAATCTACTGTTCCTGGAGGCCATTTTCCCCCATGCTGTTGTTGCTGGATAGGACAGAGAAAATTGGGGGGGAGGGGCAGAGAAAGGGAGAAAAAGATAGACACCTGCAGACCTGCTCCACTGCTTATGAAGCGACCTCCCTGCAGGTGGGGAGTCAGGGTCTTGCTCTAACTGGGATCCTTACGCTGATCCTTGAGCCTGTCCTTGCACCTTACACTGTGCGATACTGCCTGGCCCCCCGCAAGTTTTAACTTATAACATGCACTAAAATCACCAACACTTTTTAAAAAAACACAAACTGCTGGGCTCCAACCACAGAGATTCTATTTTTTGTAGATCTGGGGCTAAACCCTATATCTAACTTTAAAAACACATTTAGGTAATACTCATACTCTTAGTTTAGCACCACTGCTCCAAAGAAAAAGTGCACAGAGTTGAACAAGGCGTGAAAAATCATAATATGCACCTTGCCTTCTCTTTCCGTGTATCACTCACAGTTCTGACACGCATACTACACTCTACCATGTAAGTTTAGTTCCTGCACTGTACTATAAAGCCACATTGTTCACACTACTTTTTACAACTGCAGTCATTGCCAGGAGCTAGTTCCTTCCTTGGAAAATTCCTCTTCATTCTTAAAGTGAAAGATTAAATATGGCTTCCTGCTCAGTTAAGCCTTCCCGAACTTCTCTAAGAGATAAAATAAGATATTTCTTCTTCTGCTCTCAGAGTTTAAAAAATGTATATGTACACACAGAAACACATGTAGATACACACATAAGCAAAATGTTAAATGCTTTTAACTGAAATCCTTGCTTCCACTTCACGACATGTGCCACAAGTATACTACTTGTTATATTGCAATATACATTCTTCATAAGTTATATTTTTATTTAGTTTACATTTATCATACATCTCATTAGTTTAAAAGTTTCAAAACAGAAGATAGATACTAAGCTAGCTTTCTCACTGTTACATTTCCAAAGACTGCTAAGTAGATAGGATTCACATCGAATTGTTGAATGAATAAATAATCACTTAACCTGTTTCTCTAATTAGATACTCTGATGTCTGTCATCATGATCCTCGGGTGTCATATTCTTCCAATCTGTGATCACAGAGCTAACTGACCAGTAGTATTCCCCTAGTAAACGTCTGCTGGCTGGATAAATGGCTTTAAGAAATCTTTCTAAGTTGGTACAATTCATGGCCTCTGCTCAAGGTCTATGATCTTAAAAGCACTGTATAAGAAATATGGCATAGACCATGGGAACTTTACCTAATTGATACAGTGCTAGTTCGGCAGTCTTAGAAAGTGTGGATAGTTTCTGTAATCACTAGTCACTGGAAATGAAATGGCTACATTTTCATAACCAGTCAATTTTGGTGTGGGGTGATTATACAGAAAAAGGAAAAAGTGGAGTGATGTAATAGTATCATCCTCCACGATTTCATTTTCTCTTGAGCAATGTCAAGACAGATACAAATGATACTAATCACAAACTCGACAAAGGCTCTAGAAAGACAACATATTTAAGAAAAACACATTTGAAGGTCAGTTTTGCATTCACTCACCAACTAAACAACAATACTTGAATAGCAGCAGCACTTAACATTTAGTGTTTATAACATGCCCCATTTTATGTTGAATGTTTTACATGGATTATGTTGTATAATCCTCACAGTAATCCTATGAGATAAACACTACAAGTTAAAAAAAACGGTTTTACAAATGAGGGTAAGAATGCTAAGTAAAATGCCTAATGTCACACAGCTAATAAATGTCAGAGCTGCAACTTGAACCCACATTTGACACTGAAAGTCTTCTTACTTACCACTACACATCCTTTGGGGGGGGGGGGTGGAATCAGAAACAGAAAGAATGGTGTATGGCAGAGTGATATAGTGATAGTGAGTTACCAAAAATGAGGTCATTTCACACTAAGAATACTTTTAGTGGGCTTAACATATGTCACTTGGAAACACTACTATCAAGTAGTGCTTAGTTATATATTAAATCTGTTGCACCATTGGGTCTGAGACTTCTGTTTCAACTTTTTTTTTTTCTCTTAAACGCGCCTTTTTAAATCTAAAACTTTCACCTTCCTTGTATTAGTTTTTTTTTTCTGCTTCCTTACTAGAATGTGAATGTCTAAAATATACAGATTCTATCTGTATCATTGGAACTAAGTACATAATAGATATTCAATATGCATAAAGTAGAATATGAAATTTACAATGCTAACTTTTTTTCATTAACTATATAATATTGGGAGATTTTAAAAATTCAGTTTTAATGCAAAACTGAGCAAGCTAACATATCATAGTGGCTAGGTGTAAAGACTCAATAAAGAAGCAATCCATTAAACTATTTTGAAATTGGAATTAACAATAAATGGTCATTCTGCTAATTTATAAACAGTAGTGGATATCTATATATTTTAACTTATATCATACTTCAAAACATGAGCCATTTCTTTTAATCAAGCTATATGAAAAGAACAGAATTTTTTTCTCTTATTTCCTATTTAGCTTCCGAGATCTGACGAGATCAGGTGGGTTCAGGGTGGTAGGGCCATAGACTTATTTCCTATTTTAATAAGTGTCTTCATTTAACTATCAAATTCGATATTTGTTTTTGTTGCTTTTTGAGAACTGTTTTAAATAATTCCATGTAATAACACTGCTCAGACTATCTACTCAGGGCACTGATTACATGGCTTAATTTTATTTTTAAAATGTAGAGTGTATACATTATTTGTTTTTTTTTTACCTCAATCTCTCTCATATATTTCAAATAGTGTAATAATAAAAACAATGCCAAGCAAACAAAGCTGTTGTGAGATATATTTGGAACTTTTCTGATAACTCCTTTGAAGAAGCCAGTAAGATACACTAGAATTCTGCAAAATATAAGCTGGAATCGCTATCTTTATTGGGTTAAGAGAATTCAATAAAAAATATAGATGTACTTAGTATGAGACCACCATTTCCTCTCTTGCTGTTTAAAGATAAAACACTGTAGAAGTTCTGCCCTTTTTTTTTTTTTTTTTTTAACAATTCAACTCAAAGGATGCAGTTATAAGGCCAGAAACTGTCACATATATCATTAACAATACTTACTGGATTTTTTTTCCTTCCTTTTTTAGATATGTAGGTGAAAAGACAAACAGCAAGGCAAGAGTTAATTGAAACATTCCTGTTTAGAGCAACTGCATTGAGGAGTGGGGGCTGGTGGATGACGGGAGGAGGGAGCAAGGCAGAGAGATGCAGAGTTAATCAGGGAGCAAATCCAAAGCCAGGCATGGATAGGCCTCACTAATGAGCCTCAAGTACCCTGCAGTGGTTTTCAAACTTAACTGGCTTCAAACGATGCCACCCCATGACAGAATGCAGCTAGCCATAAGAGGAGGGTGATTAGAATAAATGACTGGAGTAATTAACTCTGATGTGAAACCACCTGATTGGAAAAGAGAAGCCAAGAGCTATTTAGCTGATGGTTCTCCAGTAGAAAAAGGAAGCTTTCCCTTTCTCTTGTGTGGGTGTGCAGTTAGGACTCAACTCTTTCAAGTAGGTATTTGGTAGCACTAATGAAAAGCAGCTTTCATTCAAGGGCCTCTCAAGGGCCTTCCCATTCATTTTGAAAGGGGAAGAAAATAAAAGCTTCAAAGTAGAACTAATTTACTTTACTCCCCTACCTCTTAGTGAATTTTGCATTAGCAACGTCTGCATGAGTATTTATGCTAACAATCAATCTCCAAATAATGTCATCAAATACGAAAGATTTTTATTTACAAAATAGCCAGATAAAAACAGGGTTTTATTTTTTAAATTACCTTTCTTAAAATGTTCTACATCATACTGGATTTATAAAATACAGTTTGTACTTGTCAATACAACAAAAGGGCTTTACATAGAAAACTTCAAACATTAATGGTTAATTGTTGATCATTGTCTATTCTTATTTTGTAAGTATCAGCATCATTCTTCCTATTGCAAGAGACTGTTAAATGAAGAAGAGCATCAAGTGTGAATGGGGTATACTGGTTTAGAGTAAGTGCATATTTTATGCAAAGAAAAAAGAGTTTTCTTACAGTGCAAATTAAGCCAAAGAATCCACCACACTCTCTCCTCAGCTTTATTTTACAAAGAGGAGAGTTACAAAGACTGGGGGCATTACTACCTGCTGTTTTACAAGTAATCATCAATTCATTGGGCCAATGTTGTTCTGTACCTGCTGAGTTAATGTTCCCCGACACACCCCTCCCCCTAAAACAGATTCACAAGCTGCCCAGTAACAGCAACATACAGTGTAGTAGCACATGCAACTTAGCAAATGTTTATGCCTAAACTTGGATTTATTTGACAGCTTTACACCTTGGGGCATGATATAATTAAATGTTTTGACAGTGAAACAAAAACTGTGTAAATTTAAAAGCTATTAGGAGTGCAGCATCTAGAATCAAAATGAAGCAATTTGCTCATACCCATCTACACTTCCTTTAGCAAAGCATTCCAATAAAAAGCAAGATGACAGAAGTAAATGTCTATGCAAATGTTTTAGCTATTCTTTCATATCTCTCTCATGATAAAATACTGATAATGACATTAATGTCAACAAAGCAGACATAAGCAAATTCAAGATTATCAGCCTAATATGGGATGATCCCACTCACAGGCAGAAATTGAAAAACAAGATCAGAAGGGAAAACACTAAGCAGAACTTGGACTGGGCTTGGTGCATTACACCAAAGTAAAAGACTAGAAGTGGATGGAGGGGGGGTTAAGGTCCAGGAACATGATGGCAGCGGTTGTATTGTTATGAAGAAAACTGGGAAATGTTATATATGTATAAACGATTGTATTTTACTGTGGACTGTAAGCCATTAATCCCCCAATAAAGAAGTTAAACAAAAGATTATCAATATAACTCCCAGATTCTTATCTTTAGCTTTTAAAAATAATTTTATTACCTATTTAAAAAAACCTACCTTGCAGCATTTGAAAGGATAGAAAGAAACACAAGGAAAGTGTGTGATTCTTCGAATTCATCCAACTAATGAATGACTCAGGCCTTTATCATTATTTTCCAAAGGTGCAGGTGCCAGATTTCTACAGTACACCTTGCTGCTGCTCAGTCCTCTAGATTCAAATTCTCATGTATTATAGAAGAAGGCTCACAAATACCACCCCCCACACGCACACAGTCATTGTTTACTTTCAGCAAAACCCACTGCTCACTGAACTCCAGAAAATGTTCCCATCAACTGTTCTACTAAGACACATACATTAAAAACCTCAACTACGGGAAGCAATTACAGAAGCCAGACCTTCTACCTTCTGCAACCCTCAACGACCCTGGGTCCATGCTCCCAGAGGGCTAGAGAATGGGCAGGCTATCATGGGAGGGGGTGGGTTATGGAGATTGGGTGGTGGGAATTGTGTGGAGTTGTACCCCTCCTACCTTATGTTTTTGCTCATTAATCCTTTCTTAAATAAAAAATTTAAAAAAAAAAAACCTCAACTACTTCTAAGAATAGTAAAAAAAAAAAAAAAAAAAAAAAAAAAAAAAAAAAACCTCTGCAAATTTGTCCATTAATTTATCATTTAAAAAAAAATCTATGGCTGACACCTTCAGTTTTTTCTCCTATTATTATTATTCTTGAAAGAACCTATAGAGTACTGGCTTATAGTTGAACAATTAATGACAGAAAAAAAAATCAAGTCTAAATATAAGTCAGGACCATTACTGAAACATTTGAACTCTATCAAATATACAAAACATTTAACATTTACTTTTCATTATGTAATGACCTGTGCCCTCACTAAAAGAAACAATGATAAGTTGTTTATTTTAAAAAATAATCAATGAAATGTTTAGAAACCAGTGCACTTCTCATATGGTGTTTATGTTTGACTTTATCATCCTTCATGGAAAGTCAGCTCTAAAGGAAGAAAATACTATGAGCCAAATTCTGTTTAACTTACACATGCAGATGTCAAGTAACTTAAAAAGTATATTCTAAAAAGAGCTTCTTATGTACACATCCAGAAACATTACGGCATTATCTAATTGTTCCCTTTCTCTCACTCAAGTTAACAGGATGGATGTATTTTTTGTACTTCATTTGGGTCTACAGGAACATAACCTGAAAATGAACTAAACTTTTCCCAATGTTGAAATATTGCACAGCTGACTGATGGGAGAAGGGTGGGGTAGAAAGATGATAGCTATAGTGGGCCAGGCAGTGGCACACCTGCAGAGGAGCCGGGTTCAAGCCCCTGTCCCCACCTGCAGAGGGAAAGCTTTGCGAATGGTGAAGCAGGGCTGCAGGTGTCTCTCTGTCTCTCCTCCCTATCACCCCCTTCCTTCTTGGTTTCTGGCTGTCTATCCAATAAGTAAATAAAGGTAATTTAAAAATTTTTTTTAAAAAGATGATAGCTATAATTGGCTAGATTTTGTTTTAAAACTAATCTGGTCAATTTATTGTATGCAAGATGTTCCAGGTTTAAGCCCTAGCACCAGAACTGAGCAGCGCTCTGGTCAAAACAGTTGTATCAACAACAAAAAATAGGATGTTGGGAGTCCGGTGGTAGCGCAGCGGGTTAAGTGCAAGTGGTGCAAAGCAAAAGGACCAGCATAAGGATCCTGGTTACAGCCCCAGGCTCCCCACCTGCAGGGGAGTCACTTCACAAGCAGTGAAACAGGTCTGCAGGTGTCTATCTCTCCCCTCTGTCTTCCCTTCCTCTCTTCATTTCTCTTGTCCTATCCAACAACAATGGCATCAATAACAACAATAAAATAACAAGGGCAACAAAAGGGACTAAATAAATAAGTAGTTTAAAAAAATAGAATGTTTTTGTCTTTACCTCCACCTCTACTGAGCTGCAAGGTACTGAAAGGCAAGAGTCACACATCACTCATCTTTGTATTTCATGCCTAAGCCTCAGATGTACATACTAAAGGTGTTAGATGCTGCTTTTTGAAGCAGAGGGAGTATTGCTGCCAAGAATGTTCTCGGGGCCTTCATTTCCATCATGTGTGCCACAGCCTACAGAGTGAGACATGTTAATGCAGAGGAAATCCACCTCACATCCACAAGCACATACCAGCATGAATACAGCTACCTGCCCTTGAGAGAGGGGCTTAAAAGGTACAAACTGGCACGCCACTAGTTTGTATGGCATTTACTGTCTATTACTATAATTGGGACACTGTGCCATGTAGGAATATTACTAAATAAGTAAGGAATATTGTTCCTGTCCTGGAGAAGCTCCCATTCCAAACAGAAAGAGACATAGAAATCAAGTACGTGACAACACTAAGATACCACCTCACTCCTGTAAGAATGGCATACATCAAAAAGGACAGCAGCAACAAATGCTGGAGAGGATGTGGGGACAGAGGAACTCTTTTACATTGCTGGTGGGAATGTAAATTGGTACAGCCTCTGTGGAGAGCAGTCTGGAAAACTCTCAGAAGGCTAGACATGGACCTTCCATATGACCCAATAATTCCTCTCCTGGGGTTATACCCCAAGGACTCCATAACACCCAACCAAAAAGAGGTGTGTACTCCTATGTTCATAGCAGCACAATTCATAATAGCTAAAACCTGGAAGCAACCCAGGTGCCCAACAACAGATGAATGGCTGAGAAAGCTGTGGTACATATACACAATGGAATACTATGCAGCTATCAAGAACAATGAACTCACCTTCTCTGACCCAGCTTGGACAGAGCTAGAAGGAATTATGTTAAGTGGACTAAGTCAGAAAGTTAAAGATGAGTATGGGATGATCCCACTCATCAACAGAAGCTGACTTAGAAGATCTGAAAGGGAAACTAAAAGAAGGACCTGATCAAATTGTAAGTAGGGCACCAAAGTAAAAACCCAGTGGTGAGGGGTAGACATGTAGCTTCCTGGGCCAGTGGGGGGTGGGAATGGGCGGGAGGGATGGGTCACGGTCCTTTGGTGATGGGAATGGTGTTTATGTACACTCCTAGCAAAATGTAGACATATAAATCAGTAGTTAATTAATATGAGAGGGGGAAATCAATTGTATGTCTCAAAGGTTCTCAAAAGACAAACTGAATCTTTTTAATAGATAGGCTACATGTTTGATATGCGGACTCTCTCAAAAGCCTAGACCAAGTAGATTAGAAGCTTCCAATAGCACAGCTATATACAAGATACTGGGTACTGTACAGCAAACCATAACAAAGGGACTTTTCAAAGTTAACCCAATTAACAAATAATGTGATGATAATATTAACTATTGATTGTCTTTTTGAACCCTAAGACAGCAGGAACCTCACATCTTCACTATAGAGCCCCTACTTCCCCCAGTCCTGGCACCCTTGGATAGGGCTCACTTTCCCGTATGCTTCTCCCAATCCATACCAAATAATATTGCATCCGCCGATCACAACCTAACCAAAGCAACGATTGCCATCTCAACATGCTTCACCTCAGTGTGTATCCAGAGACTTCACGTGTGGAATGACAACCCTTCAGCTTCATTACTCGGGTGAGACCTTTCCTTTTATAGTACACTCTAATTTCATCTCAGGTAGTTCACTTTCTAACAAAGTCCCATAACCTAGACATACACCAGTTTCTGTGAGAGAGAGCGTATGTGCACACGTATCCATAAACTACTGCAAAATATATACCTGAAAGCAGGATTACACTAGAGTTTGCAGTGAGTACCTCCCTAACACTTCCTCTCCACTATTCCAATCTTGGGATCCATGATTGCTCAACAAATTGTTTGGCTTTGTATGTTAACTCTCTTTTCAATCACCAGGTTCCAGATGCCACCAGGATACTGGCTAGGCTTCCCTGGATTGAAGACCCCACCAATGTGTCCTGGAGCTCAGCTTCCCCAGAGACACACCTTACTAGGGAAAGAGAGAGGCAGACTGGGAGTATGGACCGACCAGTCAACGCCCATGTTCAGCGGGGAAGCAATTACAGAAGCCAGACCCTCTACCTTCTGCAACCCTCAACGACCCTGGGTCCATGCTCCCAGAGGGCTAGAGAATGGGAAGGCTATCATGGGAGAGGGTGGGTTATGGGGATTGGGTGGTGGGAATTGTGTGGAGTTGTACCCCTCCTACCTTATGCTTTTGTTCACTAATCCTTTCTTAAATTAAAAATATAAATAAAAAAAAATTAAAAAAAAAAAAAAAGAAATCAAGTACATATAAAATATGCAGAGGGTAAAGAGCTTAATATTTAATATGAAGTATAACCTTTTATATGAATAATTCAATATTAAAGAAATGCTTAATATTTGCAAGGTAAAAATAGAATTTATACTAATCAATAGTCATAAAGCTTTAAAATACCTATTTCTTATTTTAATATTTCATCAAATTATTATTATTTTTCTTTCAACTTGTGTTTAGGCAAATTAACAATCATTGTGAAACAGGTCAGTCATTTCAGCCTTTTCCTTGTAGCTCAATTCCCTGCCACCAACTCTGATGACTTCACAATTCACAGAAATGGTTTTTCTTTTGAAGTCTTCTTCCTTTAGTCATCTTTAAGCATACTTTAATTCAAGAAATTCAAATCCAAGTGTCCCTGAATAACCATTACTTCTTTTTTCTGCCAGTTAATATTTCTGTCAAACATGCTCTTTCTCCTCATTTCTTGCAGCTTCTTTTAATTCTTAAACTACAAAGATACATGACAGGAAGCATTGACTACTATGTGAGCATGACTGGCTGCTTATATAAATCACACCAGTTAGTTCCTAAACAACTACAAATCCACTGCTACTAGAGACTACCTTTTCAAACCCTTTCTGTTGCCCTTGTTGTTTTATCGTTGTAGTGGTTATTATTGTTGTTATTGATGTCATCGTTGTTGGAAGGAGCAGAGAGAAATCACCAGAGGAGGGAAAGACAGAAAGGGGGAAAGATAGACACCTGCTTCACTACTTGTGAAGCGACACCCCCCCCCCGAAGGTGGGGAGCCTTAGGAGTCCCTACGGGGTCCTTGAACTTCACTTCATGTGTGCTTAACCCACTGTGCTACTGCTCGACCCCCACAACTTTATTTATTTATTTATTTTGCTTCCAGGGTTATCACTGGTGCCAGCACTATGAAGAGACCCCCTGCAGGTGGGGTGCCCTGGGATCCTTTTGTGGGCCCTTGTGCTTTGCGCCATGTGCACTTAACCTATTGTGCTACTTCCCAGCTCCCAACTTTGTTTTTAAGACAGGTGTACCAAACCACTAGGCCATACTGTCTTTTTGTTTGTTTGTTTGTTTGTTTCCATGGTTATTGCTGGGGCTCAGTGCCTGCACTACGAATCCACCACTTCTGGAGGCCATTCTATTTTGTTGCCCTTGCTACTGCTGTTATTGTTAATGCTTTTGTTGTTGTTAGATAGGAAAATTGAGAGAGGAGAGGAAGACGGGAGAGAAATATCGACAACTACAGACCTGCTTCACCACTTGTGAAGCTACCCTCCTGCAGGTGGGGAGCTGGGGGCTCAAACCCGGATCCTTGTGCTTCGTACCATGTGCACCTAAGCTGCTGCATTACCACCCAGACTCCCATACTGTCTTCTAATATGTTGAAATATTAAGGGAACAAGCAAATAGATCTGGATTCCAGGTTCAACTGAAATGCTTATAAAGGCTTAGGCAATAAGTTATATAAGCTTCAACTCTAAAAAGAAAAATATGTACATAGTTTACAGTATAGTTGTTGACATATGGGTACAGTTTCTCATCTTCCTGTGAAAGGTGTCTACTCAACACCCTCACTCCCAACTTTGGGCCTCTCCACTCCATCTGCTCTCCTTCCCCAGATTCCTTTCCTTTGTTGAAACACACCCCCCACAATCCAAGGTGTCTTCTCTCTTTCTGTCCTTGCATCCTAAGTTCCACCTACTAGTGAGATCACAGAAAAATTTTCAGTACTCTTCTTTAGTTATGGAACAAACCCAACTCCTTACTGTGACATTCAAGTCCCTCCAAGTATCTGACTGAAAATACTGTTATGCTCTTAATTCTCAACTTTTTTTTTTTAACATTAGTGAAACTTGACTACTGTTAACCAAAATAACCTCTTCTGCATCTCAGTATATGGAACTCAAAGAAAAACCTAACAGAGACCTACTGAAAGTCTCCTGGGTGTAGGACACAGAGGCTCAGCAGTAGGAGGGGATGGGGTGGGAGAGAAACAAATACATTATTCACATATTCACACCCAGCCTTCTCAAAGTCTCATGAGGGAATACCCTCAACACCCCCTTTATTCTTTCTCCTACTTTACACTCTCACAGACATTTCTACCTGTCAGCTATAAAGTGTTCGCACAGAAGTCAGACAGTTTAATCCTCAGGAAAACAAAGATGCTTACTATGTTTTATGGACAGATAGCAAGGAAAATAACGTTACTTCAAGTTCTTTTTGACTAATGGTCTTATTAAACAAGATGTTCTATCTTAAATATTTATAAATTACAATTCTAACTAAATATTATGTATAAAATTAGAGATCATGCTCTCCCATGGTGGCTCTAAATTATTCAGAAAAGTACTTTGAAAGACAAGTAAATGTTGAGGTAGGGATTTATTTATTTATTTATTGCTTCCAGGTTATTGCTGGGGCTTGGTGCCGGCACTACGAATCCACTGCTCCCAGCAGATTTTTTTTCCTCCTTCCTTCCTTCCCTCCCTCCTTCCTTCCTTCCTTCATTCCTTTCTTCCCTTCTTTCTCTCTTTCTTTCTTCCTTTCTAAGTTTTTTAGGTAGGACAGAGAGAGATTGAGATAGAATGGGAAAAAAGAGAGAAGGAGAGAAAGACAAACCTGCCGACCTGTCTCAATGTTCATGAAGTGAACCCTCTGAAAGTGGAGAGCAGGGGCTCTCTCCTTGCACTTGGTAATACGTATGCTTAACCAGGTGTGCCACCACCTGGCCCATGAGGTAGGGTTTTAAACACTGAGCAAATAAGACATGAAAAAGGGAGCTGGCTGGGGGTGCTTCCAGTTAAGTGCACATATGAGCATGTGGAAAGGCCTGGGCTTGAGCCCCCACTCCCCAAGAACAATGAAGCAGGGCTGCAGGTATCTATCTTTCTCTCTCCCTTTGTCTTCCCATCCCCTCTTAATTTCTCACTCCCTATCTAACAAAAGTAAAAAAAAAAAAAAAGGCTGCCAGGAGCAGTGGATTTGTAGTGCCAGTACCAAGCTCCAGTGATAACCTTGGTGGCAATTAAAAAAAGACTGATGAAGTATTAAACCCACCAGGTTTGAGAGCGTAACATAAAAGGTGCATTGCAATGAAAGTCATCTTACACATTACTATAATGACCTCATAGGAATGCACACTAAGCATTTAAAAAGAAAAGATTTAGAGCAGGAAAAGGATGATGGATTTTTTTTTTCTACTTCAATAAAAGTGCCACTGGGGTTGGCAAACACAGCTCACTTGGACAGTGTGCTGCTTTGCCATGTGTGTATGGCACAGGTTTGAATACAGCCCCAGTACACTGAAAGCACCTCCCCCCAAAAAAATAAAAGTGTCATTTCAATAGGATTTTCACTTGCTCTGTAAAATGTTATGGGTAGCATGGGCATTTAAACAATACCAAGTCTTCCAATCTATACAAAACAATGCTTTGCCATTTGTTTGTGTCTAAATTATTTCGTAGGTGGCTTTTTTCCCCCCTGTAGTTTATAATATTTAATTCTAACTAAACTTATTCCTAAGATATTTAATAAGGAGAGATCTCCCTAATTTCTTTTTAACATTACGTATTTATTGGATAGAGATGGAGAAGTTGAGTGTAAAGGGAAAAATACAGAGGGAGAAAGAGAGAGACACCTGTAGCATTGCTTTACCACTAGTGAAGCTTCCCCTCTGCAGGGGACCAAGGCTTAAACTGGGGTCCTTACACATTGTTATATGTGCACTCAACCAGGTGTTCCACTGTCTGGCCCCCCCATCCACCCCAATTTCCTTTTCAAATAGTTCTTTTCTAGTACATGAAAATCACCAGATTTTTATGGTGATTCTGTAACTTTAATTTTAATGAATTCATTTATACTTATTAATGCAAATATTTTATGTAATGTCATTAGTCTTCCTATATATAAGATCATGTTGTCTGCAGATAAGCAGTTTTACTTCTTCCTTTCTAGTCTGGATATATTTAATTTCCTTGTCTAAATATCTTGGCTTGGACTTCCAGTACTATAATGAAGAGAAATGACAAAAATGGGCATTTAGTCCTCTCTCCTTCCTGATTTTAAAAAAGGTAAAAAAAAAAAAAAAGTCCTCAGCCTTTCAGGAAGGCTATATTCTCACCTTTAGGTTCCTGATTATTAAGTAATTTGCTCTGCTTTATATCACTTCTTTCCCTTTATTGGGGGATTAATGTTTTACATATTCCCATATTCATCTTCTTTCTGGCTTATCTTACTTAACATGATTCCTTCAAGCTCTGTCCATGTTGAGGTGAATCGACATTTTTTTCCTAAGAGAGACAAGAGAGGGAAGGAAGGAAGGAGGGAGGGAGGCAGGAGAGCTACAACAGCACTGCTCCACCATTCCTGAAGCTCCCACGCCATGCCTGCCATGCCTTGCCTTTTGTCCTCTACAGGACCCCGATCCTCTCATCAAAGCTGGAGACAAATACTTTATTCTTCACTTGCTACTCTTTGCTTGGCTGGACAGGAATCCCTAAAAATTCTATCACGATAATTGCTTCTTTTCATCAACTGGCCTCAGTCACTCAAGGTCTCTACTTCTTCTGTGCCTTAGTGAATTTATATCTCCTCATGAAAATAAAACATACTTTTATTAAAGGCTTTTTAATTATTTTTAAAGTGCTATAATTGCAAAGATCTTAATTGCTAAAGAATGTAAGTAGATGTAAACTCCTCAGGTCAATTTTCTAAAAAACAGAAATCCAAATACTGAAAATAACTTCAAGATGTGGAATGCTGGGAAATACCAGGAGGAGACAAGACAACTTGTGTGCAACCTGAGAGAAGGCGACTGACTGGGGGTTAAGTTATTAGCCTGCTTTACAGACGAGGAAGAACCAAAAGGGTTCTGGTAAGCAGCATTTACAGCCACAATCCAATTAATTTAAAATATATGTAATGTTGTGGACATCTGCTATGCCTACTACATAAGTGAGACAGAGAAAGCACTGCATCTGATGAAAGCAGTAACACACATCTTGAAAAAGAATGATAAAGAAAAGTATGATGATAATGGAGGCGGGGCGATACAAGTTTCAAGTTAATTCAGGAAAATGATTTCTTAGCTATTTGTATTATAAATCACAATGATCTATTATAGATTCTTACTGTTAATGTATTCACTAATAAAACACACTAATAGTAAATGTATGCATAAAAGTAAACATTGGGTCAAAATGTATCACTAATACCTGCAATATAATATGTCCACAGTGAGATAGACAAGCACTGGGGCTGGGCAGTGGTGCATTCACTCAGTAGAATACACACATCACTATGCATGAGGACCTGGGTTCAAGCCCCTGGTCCCTACCTGTAGGAGGGAAGCTTCATGAGTGGTGGTGCAGTGCTACAAGTGCTCTCACCTTCTCCCTCACCCTAGTCTTATCCATTTCTATTTCTGTCTCTATAAGAAAATGAAAATTAAAAAAAAAAAAAAAAAAAGAAAAGAAAAGAAGAGGAGGAGGAGGAGGAGGAAGGAAGGAAAAAATAGGTTGTGGGGAGCAGTGGGATTGTGGTGTAAACACTAAGCCCCATTATAGCACTTTACCTGCTGGGGAGGAAAAAAAGAAAAGAAATATAAGAAGTTAAAGGATGAAATATTAACTTAGTAAAGTGTCATGCTATAGTTCCAGTCCTATAGCTTCACACTAAGAAAAGTCCATCTCATGGTCAGAGACATGAGACTGGCCTCAACAGAATATCTCTGCTGCAAGATGAAAAGAAATTATTTCAGAGATGGTTCAAACAATGAAGAAATAAAACCCCTTAACAAAGCTATCTATAAGCTATCATCATTACAGTAAACATAATTCATTATGTATTTTCATTGTGACTACCATCTTCAGTCGCTCTATTACTCGAATATATTGAACGTTTATTTTCTAACACTAAATCAAATGAAAATCACTTTGTGAAATTCATTCCAAAGAAAAGAAAACGGTAACTAAGAACCACAACAACTTTACACCTCACTGTCAAGAGATGACGGCAAGGGGCTAAGGCTACCCATATAGCTTAACTCTCCCTATGCTGTACAGGGGACTGAGCCTAGGATTTTTGAGTCTCACACATGAAAGTCTCTTTGTGTAACTATTATGCTCTCTCTCTTGCCCTCCCATAGTAATGTTTACAGAGTTATTTTGAAGTAACTCTAGGAAGTTTGAAACTCTCTTCCTCCTTAATTGGCACTATCCTCTTCAAAATCATGCAAAATTAAAGTAGTTCAAATAGAAACTGTAACCCTATTTACTTCAGGATAACATAAAAGGAAATCATTCAAGGGCCCACTTCCAAACATCTAGAACCAATTTTAGTAAATACGGTGTGGAATACTAAAGCCTGCATTTTAAATAAAATTGAGAATGACTAAAAAAGAAAATATGTATTCTGAAGGAAGTAAACATTTGCAATATAAAGGGAAAATAAAACTTACTTTCACTTTGCTCATTTTGGTTCAGAAAAGTTGAGTTGTAAATATTCACAGGACTTGTTTATAGGCAAATTAAGTAATAATTTCTAACAGTTAACTAAATTTAAATGATCACAGGCCCCTAAAGAGGAATAAAGAAATTAAATTGGGTCTTACAGTAACAGAGTAGGAATTTTTTTTTTTCTATTTTTAAAAATGGCCAGGCACAAAAAATTAAAAAATGGCCATGCACAGTTATATTTTCAAATTTTCTAATATTCATGAGTCACTAAACTACTGAAGATAGTACCACATGTAGAAATAGTAAAAATTGTATGAGTTACCAAAATGATGAAAAAGTTAAAATAGCTAGATAACTTTTATTTGTAACACCTACACAGAGTCTAATTAAACTATCACCAGGTCTAAGGACAACTATTTCTGTCTGCAGATATACAGGGAAAAATTAATGTAATTCAAGTGAACATTTCTAATGAAAGATTATATAAGCCTTATCAAGAAATACTGCATGCAGAAAATAGAAATACTCAGAATGTTATGGAAAGGTAACACTTTAAAAACCATTTATAGTATGTAATCAAATAATCAAAACTTTGTGCAAACTTGCTTCCTGTGTCTTCCTCACGAAAATTTGGATAGACTCTCTAGTGTTCAGGGCACAAAACACATAGGCCTTAGACTTGGAGATCTGATAAGCCTTCCCTGGGAGTAAGCACATTGCTATAATCTTTCGGTTCTGACTGGATCAAAATGAAATGTCCAGACCCCTGGCTGGGCAGAACTGGTCACTGGAAACTTACAATGGAACCATTCTGGACCTATCTCCTTATCACCATACTAAGGGGCTTACCCCTGATGATAGCTTGTGGCCACTTTCTGTATCTCTAATAAATAATTATGTTAATTATTATGGCCTTTAACTGCCTATAATCACCATTACCCCTCATAACTATGCAAGGTTTTCATTGGGAAATTCCTGAATATGTGTAGTGTTCTGTTTCCCTAACAACACCTGGCATAAAGCCAGGCCCCCTTCCCTTTTTTGCAGTCTGCTCTGCAGCTTGTGCTGGCCAAACTAGTTTCCCATCTTATAAGTTTTCTTTTCAATAAAGTCCTGACTTTCTATTCATATACTCCTGTGACTGTTGGACATTTTGGCAACTGAAAAAAGGGAACTTTTAAGGACAAAAAGCGTCTAAATAATGTATAAAAGTCTGCCATGCAGATATCATACAATGCTTGCATGATGAAAGGATCACAAAATAATATATATGAGTAAAATGTATAGGAAAGACCAAGAACATTACTGTGTGCTCAGTGCTTCTGGCATAAACCACGCATAACAAAATGGAGGTAGTATCTGTTCACTTCCTCATGACAGAAATTTAAAAGTGACCTTAAATTAGAGGAAGTCATCACCACTTTTAGCACTTTCAGATCATAGGAGAGGGTTGTGTGGCATTGCACTGTGCCAAGGACCATATGTATGTGGCTTGAAAAACACTTGCAACTTGTAGTAGTAGAAGTAGTGATAACAACAATAAAAATAAATAATCTGCTACTTAATGCTTCCTGATTACTACCATTAAGGGAGAGTCGCACAGTTTTTCTATGTACTTACAAGAAATACACTGACATATAAGATCTTTTCTAAAGGATTTACATTGAGATTATTACTGAGAAATATGATAAGCAAATCCACCTGTCCTTCCCACTCTCCCTTTCCTCTGCAAAGGACCAGAGTGGCTGAGATTCCTACTAAAATTCCAAAAGAGTGTAACTTCTAGGCTGATACTCCCTTTGAACATAAATCAAGATCTAAAAGAAACTAACTTCCAAGAGAGTCAAACTTATTTCAAATGTTGTGCATACAGCAATAAACATTTAAGTCTTACAAATTAAACAAAACCCAAAGTACATCTAGGGTATTCCAACTGAAATGTAGATGATTATGGAGAATGAAAATTATAATATAGTGCTGGTTAAAAACATTTTTTTTTTTTTGCAGAAAAAGAATACCTACATAATGAGTTAGAATTACAAAACACAAACTTCACCTGAACATCCCTCCCTCTCCCACCCTCCCCAAGAAAGTATAACATAAAGAGGAGTATAGCTAGGAAGGGGATAAGGGCTTTAAGTGACTCACTCAGGCTTATTACCATCAATGTTAACTGTTCATGTTTTATTTTGCAGACATTTTGAACTGTCATGTAGACAGTGTCAATAGTTAATGGCTGGGTCCTGCAGAGCATGGTTGTAATTCTTGATTGCCAAATGAACAGATATTCTTTGTGTCTTTTTAATATATTCCTTCAGTCACAGGTTATAGATTACAAATTTCTAAAAGTCAATATTTAGAAACCATTGCTTAAGAAAATGAAAAGTTAACATTCATAGGATATTCAGAAGGGAATCAGTTGTAAAACAACTCAAACTCCTTATTCAAATCATGTTAAGCAACAAAATGAAACATAAAATCATAAGCAACTTGTGTTTACTCCTCACCCAGCATTGGATAAAATACTGGGCACGCTTGTTTAATTTTATTATGTGTTTTTATTTTCCCCCCATATGTTTAACTCTGACACTAACATACTAAAAGCAGAAAGAAAAAAAATCATCAGAAAGATTAAAATGAGAGTAAAAGAAAAATAAGAGAGAAGTCAAGGAAATGGATAAGGAGGAGAGGGGGAAGAAGGAAGATGGACAGACAGAGGAAGGAGGGAAGAGGCGGCAAATTGGCTTAGTCAAGCTCTCCAGGGACAGTGTGCTGAGTTACTAGACCAGAAATGAGGGGTTGAAAGCTACTACTGATAACTGGTGAGGCTGAGAGTGCAACTTAAGTGCTTGGTGTCTGGTGAAAAAAGAGGGAGGAGAGGTTTGAGACTGAGGATGCCAAGTGCATCCCTGCCAGCAGAGTAAAAAGGAAGCATTAACAGTAGCCTCAGGGGAAGCTGAGCATTCTACCCCGTGAGCCAGAGGGCAAATGTGGCAACAGCAGTGAGTAGCAGCTGGATAAAGGGATAAGGAAATAAAGAAACCACAGGAAAATTGGCAGCACTAGACATATAAGGCAGACTAGGCCTTGTCTTGATATTTACAGTAACAAACTGCCTGGAAATAACACTGCCTTCTTTCGGCTGCTAGTGAGTTGCTAATCAGAGACTGGGATGCAACTGACTGAAATTTCCTTTGTACAAATGCACCAGGCACTGACTGAACTTTGGGGCAGTAGTTGTGCTGAAAAGATACAACTAGGATCCTCTTGGTGCTTAGCTGTTAAAATTTAACATTTTCCTCACCTATCTAAATAGAATTCCAAAATATGTCAGACAAATAAGAAATATGCAATGTACTGTCCCGGCCCCCCGCTCCCGTTTTGTAGAACAATGCTGATTTCACCACTACATGTTGATTTCACCAATACACGTGACATTTGAAAATATTTATTACTTACTTATCTGTTGGATAAAGAGAGAGAAATCAAGAGAGAATGGATGGACAATGCTTCAACATCTGTGAAGCTTCCCTCTGCAGGTGAGGAACAGGAACTTGAAGCCGGAGTCCTTGTGCACGGTAGTATGTGTGCTCAACCAGGTGCACCACTACCCAGCCCCCAGGTTACCTTTTCATTCAGACAAAAGAGAGAGGGGGGCAGTGTGAGGGGGATACAGACACCACAGCACTAATCTCCCTGCACTGCCATCACACGGCTCCCATGATGGGCTGCAGACCGGGGCTGCCCACTTCACAGTGCAGGTGTCCTACCACGGGAGCAAAAGCAAAAACAAAACCAAACAAACAAAAAAACCTTTTCTAACGTATTTCATTAATGTTTCCTAAACATACCATAGGCAATAGTATAAGAAGCTAAACAGGGAGTCGGATGGTAGCGCAGCGGGTTAAGAGCACATGGCGGGTTAAGAGCACATGGCGCAAAGCAAAAGGACCGGCATAAGGATTCCGTTTTGAGTCGCTTCACAAGCAGTGAAGCAGGTCTGCAGGTGTCTATCTTTCTCTCCCCGTCTTCCCCTCCTCTCACCATTTCTCTCTGTCCTATCCAACAACAACATCATCAATAACAACAATAACTACAACAATAAAACAACAAGGGCAACAAAAGGGAGTAAGTAAATAAAAAATAAAAAAAAGCTAAAAAAACAAAAATCCATGTTCATATTATCTAGAATATATCAAATATATATATATATATATATATATATGAATAATCCAATAAATAAATATATCAAAGGAAAGGGAGATCAGGAAGCAGGACTTCTGGTAAGGAACTTATGAATAACACTCCCTCAAGTTGTCTTCATTCATACACTGCCATCAAACAAGTAGTTTTAAAGGTAATCTGTATTACCTTTCTGTAGTTCTACAATGGCAGGTAAATATCCCATAATGACCCTGGGTCCATACTTCCAGAGGGATAAATAGGAAAGCTATCAGGGGAGGGGATGAGATGCGGAGTTCTGGTGGTGGGAGTTGTGTGGAGTTGTAGCCCTCTTATCCTATTTTTTTTGTCAGTGTTTTGTTTTTATAATTTTTTTTAAAAATGTTACAGCACCAAATATATATATATATATGCATATACATATATATGTATATGTATATATATATATATATATATATATATATATATATATCAGAGACTTTATTTTTTAAGTAGTTAATATTTCAGTACCAAACACTTTTTGTGAACTCCCACAGTATGTGTGCTTGTAAAGGGTTGGATAGGCTTTTTCCAAGATGTCTACAGTGGGCCTTTCCCAATACCCCTCAACTTGGCATGGGAAACTAAGTGGGGCTCAGGAGAGACTGATGGTTATCATAAAGAATAAAGACTATGTAGATTTAGGGATGTCTCCAGGAATAAGCTCTTAAAGAGAAAAGTGAATCTTAAGTCAGCGCATTTATCTGGTGGCAAGATTTTCTTATAGGAAAGTTCCTCCCTCTCTACACTACCCAGGCTCCTCACTTCCACCTAGGGATTTATACCCTCCTCTCCATGTCTAACCACTGCGGCTTTTCTACAGTCTAAGAAGGTATGTGATGTTATAGTTGTGTCAATGAAGAAGCAGAGCAAAGGACAGTGCAGAGAGAAACCTCAATGGACTATGGTCTATCTATCACAGCATATCCAGGGACTCAAAGGAGGAGAAGTAGAACAGACAGAAGAGGATGACAATTTGGTGGAACTCAGGAGATGTGGAACTGTAGCCACAACAACAATAATCCTGTAAAGAATATTTCCTTAATAAAGCAATAAAAATTAAAGAGTGTATAAGAAGCTACTGCAGATAAATGATTACCTTCAATTTACACTTCTGTAAAAGATTCTAACAAAAGAGCTGTAACTTAAGAGTCCATTCTCTTTTAGAGAGGCAGTTACACAATGAACAACTGAGAAGTATTTCTGGGACCAAACAGCTCATGGTAGGGTGTGTGCCGCACCATGCATGTGGCCCAGGTTCAGTCTCAATGCCACCTTAGCATGGAAGGCTCATGGAACCAGACGAAGCTCCGGTGCTGTGATCTGGAGATTTCATTCTTATTTTTTTTTTAAATTATTATTCTCTTTATTCACTAGGATACAGACAGCCAGAAATTGAGAGAGTAGGGGGAGACAAAGAGAGACACCTGTAGTTCTGCTTTACCACTTGAAATATTTTCCCCCTACAGGTGGGGTTAGGGGGTCGAAACAGAGTCCTTGCACGCTGTAACATGTGCGGTCAACCAGGTGAGTCACTACTGGCCCCAACACTCTCATTCTCTAAATGAGAAGGTAGCCCTGGGGTGACGAAATGGCATACAGTGACTTCCCAACCCCCAAATAAAAAAGTCGAACAAAAATTTAAAAAACTAAGTATTTCTGCAGGAAATACTTCCAGCACACAGTTTAGGTGCTTCTTGGGTCAGACTGTAGTTATGAAACCCTGAGGGAAAATTCTGCAATACCTGTGCTGCAACACACATGATCTATAATATGACAATTATAGCTCATGTCAGTAACTCGAGCAGAATTCACTTTTACAGTCAATACTATCATTACTGGAAGGTAATTTGATTATCACATAAGTCATGGCAGTTTCTTTGTGTAATGGGTTAAGATCTTCATGCAACCTTCATAATAAAAAGCCAGCTTGTTTTCCTAATAAATGTAATATCAGATGATATGCTTCTCCTGAACTAGCCTAGGTCATTCATTTTCTTGATAAGACTAAATCACAGAACAATAGTACTCTGTCTACTTTCACTTTGGCCATATTATCTGGGGGGGGGAGGAGTGAAAACAGCTAACTAATCTCTTGAATATGCTTCTCAAATGGGAGACTGTCTTTCCTGAGAATTATCTTACTGGAACACCTCACTGCCCACACCACATTCTCTCCTTTGTGACCCACTTTTGTTATTCTCTGCTAAGTGCCAGAAGTCTAGAGCGCTCACCTTAAGATGTCAACAGCAGTGATGTGGTCTGCTTCTAAGATACATGCTGCTAATATTCCTTCCTCTGACCAAAAGGCTTGAATGTGAATAGGAAACAGTAACTACAAAAGAACAAACTCCCTGCCAGGGTGGAACAAGACAGAAGGAACTTGGTGATAACACAAATCTGCTTTTATTTTTTTCTAATTCCTGTGATGAACTACCAATCTAGACATTTCCCATGAAACAAATCTTATATAAAGTTTTCACAATGGCAAAGAGAGTCATAATTACATATTACACTTGGGTTTTCATATTCTAAAAAGACCGTCTGTCGTATGCTTTACATTGGCTTGTTCTAGCCCTCCCCCCGCCAAGAGAATTGGATCAGGCCTGCTAATTTCGCAGGCCCGCTTGGCCCCGCCCCAAAAGGAACCCCGGGAGAGGGTTCCTGAGTTCGAGAGTGACAGAGTTCCTGAGTTCCTGAGTTAGAGAGAGTTCCTGAGTTCCTGAGTCCGAGAGTTCTTGAGTTCCTGAGTTCGAGAGTTTCAGGGTTACAGAGTAAGAGAGAGTTCCAGTGTGTCAGAGAGACAGAGGGTTCCTGAGTTCGAGAGTGACAGAGTTCCTGAGTTCGAGAGTTTCAGGGTTACAGAGTAAGAGAGAGTGCCAGTGTGCCAGAGTTTCAGAGAGTTCCGGAGTTCCTGAGTTGGAGAGTTTCAGAGTTACAGAGTAAGAGAGAGTTCCACAGTGGAAGAGTTTCAGGGGGTTCCCCAGTACGAGAGTTCCAGAGTTCCAGAGTTGGAAAGTTCCTGAGTTCCAGAGTAAGAGAGAGTGCTTGCGCCGCTGCAAAGAGACAGCAGAGTTCTGTTTGGTGATTAGTTTGTCTTAGTTTATGAATCGTTGTTCCTGAATAAAGAAATACAGCTTCCCTGCCCAGCCTTTGTCTCCGTGTCTCTGATACCCGCCCGTGAAGCCAGCCCAGCCGGCCAGAGCCTCCAAAATTTTAACAACAACCGTCAGTCATGGCCACTGTATTTTAAAATGCTGTTTGGTTCCTATAAGTTGAATGGGGATCAATAGAAATTGGGTATCTAACAATTCTCAATGATGAGATTGAGGTTTTTGGATTTTTTTTTCCTATTTAATTTGATAGTACAGAAAGAAATTGAGAGAGGGAGATAAAGAGGAAGAGAGAAAGAGAGAAACCTGTAGACGTGCTTAACAATCGTGAACACACCCGTTGCAGATGGGGAGTGGGTCATTGGTCCTTGCTTAGATCCTTGTGTACAGTCCTATGTGCATTCAGCTGGGTGTGCCACTGCTTGGCCCCTGAGGTAAGGTTTTCTAAGAAGAATTCCACCTGTGGCCACAGATACCCAAATAACACGATACAATTAGAGTCACAGATTAACATAACTACACAGTCCATTCAGAAGTAAAATTATCAATACACTTGGTTTTTATTTCATTTTAGATAGAAACAGAGAAAGAGACCATAATAGCACTAAAGCTGCCTCCACTACAGTGAGAGCCTCCCTAGAACCTGGACTGTCCACATGGCAAAGCAGCACACATTCCAGCGGAGTTAGTTGATTTGGATAGTGTGTTGAAGCAGGACTCACACTGAATTCCAGTGCCCACTGCATTGAAGAAAGCTTCTTCGCTGTGGTTTCTTTTCTGAATCTTGTTGAGGGCCCAGGGGCTTCAAGAACTTGGGTATCTAAATCTTTGCCCTGGTTGAGGTCTCAGTCATTATTTCTTCAATAAATTTGTTTCCTTTTTCTCCTTTCTCTTTCTGAGATTCAAATAATATGACAAGAGGTTATCTTGCCTGATGGTATCTCATAGTTCCCGTAAATCTTCTTCACTCTTTTTTTCATTCCTTTTTAGTTTTCTGAGGATCTATATTCAACATCAGAGTCACCCTTCTTCTCATGATCATGTTTGCCACTGATGTTCTCTACTGCAGTTTTATTTTATACTTTGCATTCTTCAGCTCCAGAATTTATGTTCTTTGGGTAAGCACAATAACTCACTTGGATAGTATGCTGCCTTGTTATGTGCTTGATCCAGATTTGAACCTGGCCCTACTACACTGGGCAGAGCTGTGGAATCTTCCCCTCTCTTCCTCTATCTGTATCTATCTCTAGCTGAAAAAGAAAAAAGTTACCTTGGGGCAGTGAAGCCCCAACAATGAAAAAATTCAGAATTTATATTTTTTATTACCTTTATTTATTTATTAGATAGAAACCATCTGAAATCAAGAGGGATGAGGGATATAGAGAAAAAGAGAGACAGAGATGCACCTGCAGCACTGCTTCACCACTTGCAAGCTTTCCCCCCTGCAGATAGGGACTGGAGGCTTGAACCTGGGTCCTTGTGCACTGTGACATGTGCGCTCAACTAGGTGCAGCACCGTCCAGCCTGTTTTTTAAGTTTAAAAAATATTAATTTACTTCATTTGGGGAGCAGGTCTTTACAAAGTACCACTCAGACATATGCAGTGGCAGAACTAGGGCCCCTAGTACTATATTCTACCAGTTCAACCTACCAACTTTACTTGTTCTATTTAATTTTTTTTATGATTTCTATTTCTCTGTTGATCTTCCCACTCTTCCCATGTGTTATTTTCATAATGTCATTAATTATCTTTTTGTTCCCTCCCCTTTTTATGAGATTTTTTTTAAAGATTTTATTTTATTTCTGAGTGTTGTTTTCGCCGGGCTGGCTTCACGGGCGGGTAACAGACGACCAGGGACTCATGCTTGAGCTGTACGCAGTATCTCTTTATTCATGCAAGACACAGCACAATCTATACCAAGCTAAGCTAAACTAAACTACAAACAATCTTGTCCTTATAAATATACTAGCCCAGTAGGGTGGGAACAGGATGCAACACAGAGAGGGTGGAGAGAAAAGTGACTGGTGAAAATCAAGGTATGACAAGGAGAGGGGGCGGAGCAGGCAAGAATTCTATCACTGAACCACCAATGCCCTGGAGGGAGGGTGGTGCTTGTTAACAGCGGTTACGTAAATAGAATGAAGTGGTTATGTAAATAGAAGTGTTAAGCAGGGGGGATTAAACTAATGAAACAGAAGGGGTTTTTAGAAGCATACCAACAATTCCCCCCTTTCTTTTTAACTAATGGCCATAGTATCAGGATTGTGGGGTGAACAGAAACCTATATCATACAGGCGTTTTCAAAAGAACTGGCATAAGACATGGAAAACAAAATAGGTGAGCAGCAATAACCAGTGTGATGCCAAGAGGAACATTTCTTGCCTCAAAGGGCAAGGCCTAGCAGGCGAAAGGGCATTTCTTGCCTCTGGGAGCGCTTCTTGCCTCAAAGGGCGTTTCCTACCTCTGTGGGCATAACCTAATAAGGAGGGAGAGTTTTCTGCCTCTGGCAGCAGAGCCTGCAGGCGAGGGGACATGGGCTATAAAGTCTCAAGGCAACTGGCTGAAGTTAGTCTTTGAGAAACACAGCAGCGTGTACCAGTAAGTCCGATGGAGGTGTCAGTCCAAAGTAGCTGACCACAGAAGAAAATGCCAAGGGATGAAACGCTGCATGTCTGTCTCGATGGGGAATGTCAGCCACCAGAATTCTGCTTTTCTGTAGAGAGTGAACTTTGGAGTCTGTGAATCTGTTTCTTCAGTTCATGCCAGGTCACATCATTGGTTTCCAGAGGTGTGTTGTAGTCATTCCATCTTGTGGGCGATGTCAGAGAACAGGATCCAAATGGATTTCCAGGAATTCCATTTGAGTAGATGCTTTTTCATGTGAAGACTTGACAGCTGAAATTCACTTACTTGTCAAACAAAACTTGTAGCAGATTAGAAGTTTACTATAATTGATAACTCCATTATAATTGGAAGTCCTTTCTCGTATGATTTTAAGGTTGTTTAAACAGTTTAAACTCAATATAATGTGGAAAGGTAAACCACAGTAGAAGAAGAACCACAGTAGAAGCCTCAGGCATGAGAATAATTAACATAATCATTGCACTATCTGCCCCGCCCATAACTCATACAGTTTCAGGATTAAACGTTTCAGATTTATGCCAACACGTAAAAAAGAAATCAAAGGAGGGAAAAAACAATTTTTTTGGATTGTTTCTGGATGTCTCTAGAAATCATGGCTGCGTCCAGAATTTTTTTTAAATCAATGTCATACAAAAATTCAGTCATTCAAATCATTCTCTTACAAAACAGATCTCACCATGTAGTATCATGAGTCCCCGGAGGGCATCCTAGTCCAAAATGCTCCTCGAAATTCCATTTAGGGTGCTTCTGACTGTTCCTGCTGGGTTGCTTCAGGCATCTACTTTTAAAAGCATCTTCCTATCGAAGAAAGAATCCAATCAAGAGAGTAGAACTAACCACATGTCTCCATTCTTGGGGACTGCCAGGGTACTGGAGAACGCTCCTCAAATTAGAGTAGTCCTTCTCCATGGGAAACATGCGAGAAGAAGTCCAGAAAGTCCCAGGGGAAATCCCCATGCATACCCCAAGGTCTACGATCATGGTCATAAAGAACCAAATTGTGGCCTGGAGCAAAATGTAGTCCTTTTCTTCAGGAAACATGGGAGAGGGAATCCAGAAAGTCCAAGGAGAAATCTCAGTGCATCTCCCAAGCTCTATGATTAGGGTCACAAGAAACCAAAGTTCGTGGTCAGGGAAACAAAGTGTGACCCAGAGCAAAATGTTCCAGACTCTGTCTCATGATGAAACAGTAGAGGCTTTGGCAAACCTCTTCATAAGTAGAAGAGAAGACCATAGTGCATAGGTAGGCAAAGTCTTCACTTATCTGGGAGTTGCGCAGGTCCGGTCCCACGTTGTAGGCGCCATTATGTTGTTTTCGACAGGCTGGATTCATTTAATTTTTTTTTTTATGATTTCTATTTCTCTGTTGATCTTCCCACTCTGCCCATGTGTTATTTTCATAATGTCATTAATTATCTTTTTGTTCCCTCCCCTTTTTATGAGATTTTTTTTAAAAGATTTTATTTATTTCTGAGAAAGATAGGAGGAGAGAGAAAGAACCAGACACCACTCTAGCACATGTGCTGTTAGGGATCGAACTCAGGACCTCATGCTTGAGAGTCCAAAGCTTTATCACTGTGCCACCTCCTATACAACATGAGATTTTATTTATTTCACAAAATTGAGAGAGGCAGATCAGAGCAGTGCTCTGGCACATAGAGAACCAGGGATCAAACTCAGGATCTCCTGCTTACAAGTCCAGAGCTCTACCACTGTGTCACCTCCTAAGACCCTTTCTGGTTTACTCAAAATTCTAAGCTGGGAAAAAAGTTGACAGCTACACAATAGCTACAGGCAAATTAGAGATATAAATACCAGCATAAGTAGTTATTTATGGGGTTTCACTGTTCAGAGAGTTGCACAAAAGCACCGAGAGAGAGAATAAAGCCCACAGCAGAGATGTTGCAATTGAGATATATTGCCCTTGAAGGTGGCACAGGCCAGTGCCAGAAACACAGCCAGTGAGGGACTGGAGACAAAGTCTTCCCAACACAATGGAAAGCAATGTTGGTCCTGAGGTGAGTAAGGCAGCCTTCCTCTATGATTCAACTTCCTGTCTCATCCCATGAATCCATTACTCTGCCTTTTCTCCTCTCCAAGCATTATCACTAGGCCCTGCCAGAAATAATAACATCCAGCAGTATCTGGTAGTACACTACAGTGATAATTCACACAAAAATTAAGATAGGAAATCATGTATCTTCTATTGATATTATACAAAGTATCTCTTCTACTTGTTTCTTCTAATCTTTAGAGAACTTATACTACTCTAAATAAGTACTAAATTATAACAAAGGAGGTTTTTTTTTCCTCCCTATGGTCAGTGTATTACTTCAAGAACTTAAATAAATTATGAGGCAGGGGTAGAAAGCATAATGGTTATGTGCAAAAAGACTCTCATGCCTGAAGTTCCAAAGACCCAGGTTCAACCCCCTGTGCCACCACCAAGCAGAGCTGAGCAGTGTTCTAGTTAAAAAAAAAAAAAAAAATCATTAAAAAAAAAAAAAAAGAAAAGTATTCTTTGGGGCTGGGTGGTGGCTCACCTGGTTGAGTGCACATGTTACAATGCGCAAGGACCTGGTTCAAGCCTCCCCCCGCCTCCACCTGCAGGGGGAAAACTTTGCAAGTGGTGGAGCAGGACTGCAGGTGTCTCTCTGTCTCTCTCTCTCTGTGTCTCCCCCATTCTCTCAATTTCTAGCTGTCTCTATCCAATAAATAAAGATAATTTTAAAAAGAAATTATGCAAAATAGCTCTAACATATTAGATTATCCATACATAAAATAACATCTCAATATTTCCAGGGTTATTGCTGGGGCTCAGTATCAGCACTACAAATCTACCACTTCTTGTGGCCATTTTTTTCCCTTTCCTTTTTTTAATTTTTCTTGTTAGGTAGGATAAAGAGAGAACTTGAGCAAGGACAGGGAGGCAGAAAGAGAGAGAGAAAGATAGAAACCTGAAGACATGCTCTACCACTCATTAAGCGGACCCCCTACAGACAGGGAGTGGGGGCTCAAACCCAGGTCCTTGTACTTGGTAATATGTACACTTGACTGGGTGCACCACAGCCCGGCCCCCTATTTTTTTCCCCTTAACTGTGATGCTATCACTGTGTTTAAGACAGTGATGCCCTGTTTAAAGAAGGGCTTAATAAAAGCAAGAGTCATGAACTCAGAGACTATACAAAGGAAGCACAGAAAGGAATGACTTGACAGTGTATCCTAACCAGACCTAGAAAAGGAGATGTTCAATCACATTCTTGTGTAGATATTCTGATCTCTGTGTTGGAGGCAGTGGCATCAGACTAATGACCATTAATATCTCTGGAATTTAAATGTCAGCCCATGAGGGTGGGGAATCTTTTATAAACATAACATATGACATTTCACTATTTGTTCTCTATTTCAAAATCACAAATTACTACACCCCTTTAAAGTTTACGTTTTTGTCTTTACATTTAAATCTATAGCATGGTTTATTTTTGTTTGTGGAAAAAGTGCCCAATTCCATTTTTTTCACATTGTTATTCAATGGGTAAATTATATAGCCCCCAAATTCATATGCCAAAAGTTTTAAATATCCCAGGAGTTCTGAATGTGACCTTATGTAATGGAATATAGGTAATTAAATATGAAATCATTTATGTAGAGATGAGATCATACTGGAAGTAGGTCGGTCCTTTATCCAATATGACTGGCATCTTTGTAAACAGGGAAAATGGAGACATAGACAAACAAGGATAAAGAGAGGACAAAGTGAAGAAGTGAAGAAAGAGTGGGGCCAGGTGGTGGCTCACGTGGTAAGTGCCCATGTTACAGTGCGCAAGGACCTAGGTTCGAGCCACTGGTGGTCCCCATCTGCAGGGAGGAAGCTTCATGAGTGGTGAAGCAGGCCTGCAGGTGTCTCTCTGTCTCTTTCCCTCTCTACCTCTCCCTCCCCTCTCAATTTCTCTCTATCCTGTCAAATAAAATAGAAAAAAAAAAGGAAAATATATATATATATTAAAGCTAAAGCTAAGACAAGGTCATCTTTCACAGCCCTTGCAAGGAAGTAACCCAGCTCAACTCTGACGTTAGGCTTCTAGTCTCCAAAACATTTATTCCACTGTGTAAGTGACCCAGTGTATGGTGCTTTGATGTGTCCTTCCTAGAAAATTAACACAATAATTGTCTTAGCACTATAAACTGAAGTCAGTCTATTACCCCACAATCCTTCAATGACAACTCTCTAAGAGATGAAGTTTCTGGGGGCAGGGCCATGGCATAGTGGGTTAAGCACACATGGCACAAAGCACAAGGACCCACATAAGAATCCAGGTTCTAGGCCCCGGCTCCCCACCTGCATGGGGGTCGTTTCATAGGCGGTGAAGCAGGTCTGCAGGTGTTTATCATTCTCTCCCCCTGTCTCCCCTCTCCTCTCTCGATTTCTCTCTGTCCTATCCAGGAACAACAACAGTACTAACAACAATTAGAAACAAGGGCAACAAAAGGGAAAAAAGAGCCTCCAGGAGTGGTTGGTTCATAGCACAGGCACCAAGCCCAGGGTTAGTCTACTTCCCCTAATTTTTTTTTTAAGATTGTATAACTTTACAGTAATTCTTGATATATTGTAAAGCAAATCCTTTTAAAACTTTGTTCTCAAAAAGGGTCTTGGCTATCACTGGGTTTTTGCTCTTTATACCCAGTTTGCCATATTCTAACAAAATAAAACTGTTGGGAACAGTTAGGAACAAAATAAATCTGGGGAGAACAATCCATTTTTAACATGGAACGTATTTCCCCCTACTTACTTAGGTAGCCTTTTTGCATCAGAATTTTCACAGTAAATTTTAAATAGCAAGATTAAGAGCAAGCCAAACAATAGTTTTAGGTTTTTTTAAGCTTCACACATATTTGTCTTAGTTCCCTAAAGATTTAGATCAAGTCACTGCAGAAGGTAGGCAGGGGGCAGGAAGAAAGTGTCCACAGTTGAGTTTAATTATTACCAACTGCAACTACCATGGTTATTTACATTCTTGGCCATGTTTCTACCAATGTAGACAATGAAAAAGCAATTAGAAAAGAAATAAGGTGAAAAAAAGCATAGCAGATCCAGCATTTCTGTCCCACATCCTCCACCCCACCCCACCTCCCCAAAAAAGAAAAGAAAAAAGCAAAGAAAAAAACATGTTGCCTGGCCGTCTTTTAAGGAAAAGATTTTTTAAATGCCACTTCTCCAGGAAAAAGGCATGTGGATAAAGGTCAAAAAGTGCAACCTCTTTCAAATCTCAATCAATCCTTGTAACCTTACAGTGTTTCCAAATGCTATAATTTGGAATGCAATAGGCCATTATAATAATCAGATTGCCGTATGACTGCAAACTCAGCATTTCAAGCTGAAGGTCTATGTGTACATGTAGCACTTTCTCATGAGAGACATGCTATTCTTGGCCTCTGTCATCATTTGATGATGCACAAATGTTCCATTCAAAGGAAAAAATTTAGAGATTGGTCTTGTTCACTCAGAGATCTAAAAAAAAAAAAAAAAAAGTCATGGTTTAATTAGAATACTATATAAAAAATCAGAATTTTTAGTTTTTCTCTCTGGAAACATAGATATAATTTTTTATTTGCCTACATATTAAGTCTATGTTTCTGCTTACCTTCTCAAGCAACTGGCTTCTCATGTCACCTCTATGAAATAGCAAAGATTAAAGCTCAGAAGATACATAAAAACAAATGTGATCCTGTTAACCTTAAGACAATTCATCAATACTAACTTTCCTCTATTAAATTCACACCACCCCTCAGCTTTACATCTCAATAGTCAAACTTGCCAAAGAAGTGACCTTCAAGAGTTGGGACACAGCCTTGTTCACAAGTCTAACAGTGGGGGTAGATAGACATACACTTAGTAAATCCCTGATAAATAAATAAATTACTTTCACTAGAATCCCAATAAATGTTATACCCTTCTGCTGAAACCTAATTTTCTACCTCACTGGCCTTTTAAAAAGCCAGAATATCACCTGGTCAGATTTGGCGACTAGAGCTAGGGATAGGACCTGGGACCTCAAGCCCCTGTGCACTGCCTCGGAGTTTCCCCTCTGCCCCCACTAAACCAACTTTTTAGTAAGTAGACATAGTATTACTGCTCAGAGTATGTTTCTGTCTCTTATTCAGCATAGAACTTGTGGGTTATGAAAGGCATTGTAATGTAGATCCATAACATAGGCGCTATATCATAAGAGATAGATGATGAGTAATCTAGACTCAAGACATTTTTCTATTACTTGAAGGTATGAAGGTCTGCTTCTCATTTACATTTCTGGGTAGCATTGAGAATAAAGAATTTTTTCGGGTCCAGGTAATATTAAATTGCATGCCAATCTGTGGACACAGTAATGACTGCTTTGGCTTTACCCTGATTCTAATTATTCAAAACAAAGAAAAGATAATTTATTTACCTGAGAGATGAATCAGACTTTGGGTAGGTTTGCCTTTAAACCACACAGGATATTATCTTCTGTGCATAAATCTAAATAGTCAACTTGCCAACTTACATTTAGATCTTCATTACTTATAAAAAGCCCAGAGGACTAAAACGCTAGGTAAGATAGTAGTTATGGTCCTCTAACAATAAGAGCAAAGGTAGCTTGAGTTATCTACCATCAAAATCATGCTCCTAACAGTACCCTAGACCCTTGAGTGATATCTGAGCAACCAAATGCTTAAAAAAAGACATGCTGGGTATCTTAAAATGAGTATGTCAGTTAATTAATTCTGTGATCCCCTGCTACCAACAGAGTACTGTACAATCTGTTATTATTCAGTGTCCTATAGATCATCTGTTCTTGGTGCTAGTTTGTTCCAGGAGGAGAGACAGCTGCAACACTATATCCCTGTTCAACCTGAGGACCATCTGACTTTAATTGTAACACACAGCTTGATGTGGCTCTGGCTATAAGAAGCCAAAGTATCGTCTGTAGTAATCTGGAAAAGCAGAAACTTGCCAACAGAGGGCTGAAAACAGGGACTTGTGCTGTCTGGCTGCCTGACGGGCTGCAGGAAATATGATTAATGAGTAAGGTATAATGATATCAGGAACCCGATTAGCACCACAAAAAGGTCACAGATCAAAGTAGTATGCATTTCATGAGCTACAATCATTGCATAAAATCTATAGAATTGAAGAGGTAAGCCCAAAGGAGGAGGAGGATAAAAGCTGTCCGTGATAACATGCTAACAGATATATAAAACACCCTATTAAAAAACTGGTTACTTACAGAAGTTATCAGGAAAAAGTAAAATAAATCAACACAGATTGTACTGTAGGAGATTTTTGCTCATCATAAGCATAAAATACATATTTTTTGAAGAAGTGAATGTAATAAGTTCTTTCATAACGACACATAAGCAAAATCAAGTCTTTCCTAGTTATAAATTGAAAGACTCAGATGTAAATATTCAACTCTAAGCTGTCTGCATTAATTTGTCATAGATTTTTATACCATTCTGTTAAGAATGTAAGCTTGTTCAGCACCCAAACTATGAAGATATCTCTAAGACTTGTATGAAGAGGGATCACGGGGACAAATGTTTAACATAGTAAGTTACAAAAATGTGCAGTTAATTATAATAAATGTTCAGCTAGCATTTTCATAGTCAAGTCTAAATTTACCACACAGACAGGCAAAACTGAAAGCTGATTGGAAAACGATTTAGTATGTTGCTACCTTCTTTAGCTTGATACCCTTGGAAACTTCTAAACAAATCTGACTCTTCCTGAGAGTAGAGGTGGGAGGTACTACTAGGAGTGGATTAGCTCTATTTATGCAGTCACATTTTCTTAATTGTCAGCACATGATTAAAAATCTTAAACTTTATATCATATTTGAGAAAAATGTATTTTCATTAAAAATGTAGCATGATTTTAATTTTTTCTTAAAAATATTCTCTAAGAGCAAGGATATTATTTTTATCTTCAAACATTATATAACCATTGCTTTATATCAAAGAGTAAAAACATTTTTAGATGATAGGTCAAATGGAATCACTAAAAATTACAATATAAGTTACAGGCTAGGAGAAAATAGTAGCAAGATGTATGTCAGACAAAAGATGTTTATAGATAACATATAGAAAAATATTATTTCAATAATAAAAGAAAAACTATCCCATTAAAAGTAGGAAAGATTTAAGGAGATAGTTTACCAAAGAACATAAGTAAATAGAAAATAAGCTTGTAAAAAAGATTGCTAGCATCATTAGTCACTAGGGAAATGTAAACTAAAATCATAATGAGACACCTGCTACGATGGCTAAAATAAACAACTGAAAATACCAAGCTTGGTAGAATGTGGGGGGAAAAAAAAAACTAGAACTTTACATATTGTAGATAGGAATGAAAAATGACGGTCAATAAACTAGTAATTAAGCCCCTCTGAATCCATCTAAAAGAAATAAAAGCAGATGTCTGCTAAGACAAATAATAGTTTGAAACTGGAAAAATGTAAATGTCCATAAACTAGTCAATACTTAACACTTATGCAATGGAATACTATGCAACAATGCAAGAAATTTAATGGCATATGTAACAACATGGGTAAATCTCAAAAACATCTTGAGAAGTCATGGAATCCAGGTATAAAAACACTATGTATTGCATGATTCTATTTATATAAAATTTCTATAAAAAGTGACACTATAGCAATAGATTTAGAGGCTGTCTGTGACCAAAAATGGGACAGAAACTGAGTGAAAATAGGTCCAAGGAAACTTTTTGGGAATAATAAATGCTTTAACTGGTTATACAACTGTATACATTTACTAAAATCATAGACATTTATGCATCTTTTATATTTATTTTCCTTTTTGTTGCCCTTGTTTTATTGTTGTAGTTATTATTGTTGTTATTGATGTTGTCATTGTTAGATAGGACAGAGAGAAATGGAGAGAGGAGGGGAAGACAGAGAGGGGGAGAGAAAGATAGACACCTGCACACCTGCTTTACCGCCTGTGAAGCGACTCCCTTACAGGTGGGGAGCTGGGGGCTCAAACTGGGGTCCTTACCCCGGTCCTTGCACTTTACACGTATGTGCTTAACCTGTTGCCCTACCGCCTAACTCCCGAATTTTATGCATTTTTAATGGTGAACTTTAAGGTACGTAAATTACATTTCAATAAATGTATTTTTTTAAAAGTCAATAACTAAAAGGAAATAGAAATTTTTAAAAAAGAAAAATGCTAGGGAGTCGGGCGGTAGCGCAGTGGGTTAAGTGCAGGTGGCGCCAAGCACAAGGACCCGCTTAAGGATCCCGGTTCGAGCCCCCTGCTCCCCATCTGCAGGAGAGTCACTTTGGAGGCAGTGAAGCAGATCTGCAGGTGTCTATCTTTCTCTCCCCCTCACTGTTTTCCCCTCCTCACTCCATTTCTCTGTCCTATCCAACAACAACGACATCAAGAACAACAATAATTACTACAACAATAAAACAACAAGGGCAACAAAAGGGACAATAAGTAAATATTAAAATTTTTTTAAAAAAATTGCTACTAGAACAACTGTGCCTTCTATTGACCTCTCTATGTCTCCTGGGGCAAAGATCCACAAAACCAGAGATAGTCATCACATTTAAAGCTTGACACCTCCTGAAAATTCTTTCTGAGCTAAGTTCTGTCTTGAGTTTTCATTCTAATGAAATAAGAATTTTCAAAAATGATTGGGGTTCAACAATTTTTTTTGGCTTTGTATGTTAACTCTCTTTTCAGCCACCAGGTTCCAGATGCCATCAAGATGCTGGCCAGGCTTTCCTGGACTGAAGACCCCACCAATGTGTCCTGGAGCTCCACTTCCCCAGAGCCCCACCCTACTAGGGAAAGAGAGAGGCAGACCGGGAGTATAGATCGACCAGTCAACGTCCATGTTCAGTGGGGAAGCAATTACAGAAGCCAGACCTTCCACCTTCTGCAACCCACAACGACCCTGGGTCCATACTCCCAGAGGGATAGAGAATGGGAAAGCTATCAGGGGAGGGGATGGGATATGGAGATTGGGTGGTGGGAATTGTGTGGAGTTGTACCCCTCCTACCCTATGGTTTTGTTAATTTTTCCTTTCTTAAATAAATTTTTAAAAAGTCTAAAAATTTTTTAAAAAATTAAAAAAATGATTGGGGTATATAAGTGCAATGCCTAATATAAGGCTGAGGTAGAACCATAGAAGACACTGAGAATAAAATGTGCTACCCATTCTTCATGAAACTTAAAGGCCAAAAAGAAAAAAACCATAGCAGTTACTTTATGAAATAATACAGAGCTCTTATAGCAGAACAGTGAAGAGACAACTACAATTGATCTTGAAGTTGTCTGTAATAAAGGCAATGATTATTAGGGTAGTAAGATTTTATTGTCAGTTTTATAAGTATTGTATGAAGAGTCTTTTAAAAGGTCTATTTAGAGAAATCTTGTTTCTATTACAAAAAAAAACAAAACGTAGTTCTAACTTAGAGCACAGAATTATGCTTATTTACTGACACAAGAAATCCATGTCTGAATATGCATAGGAATCCAGTTTTACTTAGAACATTTTGCTTATAATTTTTAATTACCATGTACATATGAAAGTAACCTTAGTTCCACAGAGATACAAACAGATCATTATACCTTTCAAATCAATAAAGTAGGCATATGAATTTGCCAACTATTCTGTAATTATTATCCCTACTGACCACAGTTTTGTCCCGAAAAGCAAGTGTTAATGGTTATATCAACACATGAAAGATAGTTTGAGACAAGGCTCAGGACAGACTGAGCAGGCAATTGCTATCTTACCAATCTGTTGATGCGAACAAATTCTTCAGAGGTTTTGGCCCAAGGAGGAAGTTCAACATCAGACACTACTGTCCCATCATCCATCACTCCAAGATTATAGTTATTGAAGTTGACAAACATCTCAGGGAGATAATAAAACTCAGGGATCAACTCCTATTAAAAAATAAAGGACAATGTAATATAAATACAGCTTGCTATTCATAAAAATAACCTGGTCATTTCCTATTGTGAAGAACAGCAAAGTAACTTTTCTCTTTCATTATCATAGGCTTATTACAAAATTCCTATAAAGGTAGAGATCCAAGCCACATTTAAATAACATCTTCCTAGTGGGTTACAAACTTTCTTTCAGACAAGATCCGTAACCTCAGAACTGTTCTAAAACAGTATTTGAGAGAATATAGAGATATGCTATAACAATAATAAAATCAACTAGACTTTTCATCATACATATAGAATATTTGCCTTAAAAGACAAAATCTTAGTTATATAAGCATTTAATTGCCACTGTCTAGGTCTCTCTTAAGTGTCCTTCATTTCATTAAACCACATTTTAGCAGTATATTATTTTCACACGTCAAAATATCTGAGTTTGGTTTTAAGGTCCTTAAGTTTGATAAAAGATTACATTTATAAATTAGTCTATAAATGACCTAGGAAAGTGAGTAAATTAAATGTTTACCTTTTATAAGCACATTTTAAATATACCTTAGGTCATTTAATAAGCAGAACAATGCAGCTGGTTAGGTTTTTGTACACAATAAGCCCTCATCATGGATAACTATTTCAGAGGTCTTATAGATCAGACTTGAAATCCAGTCTTGACATGGGTCAGTGACTCAGTGGTCTTTCAGATACCCCCTCAGGGTCAGCTATGGCAGGCCTGGCTTTCTACATAGCTGAGTAAAATAGGAGGTCATCAGATTCTGGACAAGGTCAGTATGAACTCGCTAGAGCAAAGAAAAAAAGATGCAGCAGGAGTTAAGCTATTATCACCTCCATCATCCATGTGAAAGGTTGCTTGACTTTGAATTGTACATCCTTTGTTTACAATCACAATAATTAACTAAGCAGGCAGAAATGAGCTTGTGCCCCAAATGCCTGACAACCAACCACCTGACCTTTGGACTTGAAAAACAGCTTAACTGAACAAAACAGAAAGCTCTACTGGAAGTTTCACCGTGGATGTACGCAAATTTAAAAATTCTCATCTTTTAAAAAAGTCCAATGGCAAAAGAAGGGAAAGACACAGATACACTATTTCACATGATGCAAAGCTATACCCAATTTGCTTGAACTAATATTAACTAAATGAGATGAATCAGATACTAGAATGTGACAAACAGTATCATATTTAATCTTCCAATAACTTCATAAGGCACTGTCTTAGTTTTAGAAATGAACTAAATAAGGCTCAAAGAAGTAACTTGTTCAAGGTTACATTGCCAATTTTTAATATATATGGTACTTACTTCAATTGACTTTTCACTCTAAATTTTGTGTTGTTAATTATAAGTATGGATTCTACCTACGTAGTATATGCAAGTAATGAACATTCAAAAAAACACATATTGTAAGTGATTTTTCAAAAACTAAACATAAACTTCATATTTTTTCATAAGAACACAACTGGTTCTCCTAAAAATACAGATGCATGTGATGTCTCTGTATTACATATACAGTAATGCATTTAGTAAAATTAAATAGAAAAAATTTAAAGTATGGTATAATTATTTACAAAAAATCATGAAGGTAAGTCAATTTAAAACATTACTTTGCTGTTCAACTTCACTGGGAGAGAAGGGGAGAGGAACACAGACTTTTGGTTATGGGAACAGTGTCAATATACATTCCTATTAACTTATAGTTGCACAAATAACTATTTAATTAATATGAGGGGTTGAATGTCTCAAACTTTTTGATGCATAGACCATAGTTCTGAGTATATGATATGTTCCCTCAATCTAAGCACTTAAAACTTCAAATCGATAATCAGACTGAATTTTAATAGTGGGCTCAAATTGTTAATACATTTCTAATAATGACTTGTTCTTTGAAATATTAAATCTCCTAAAAGCTTAGACCATGGAGAACAGAAGTAACTCGTGGCATTATTTTATAAGATACAGCTATATATAAAATAGCATATATTAAATATAGTAAATATAATAATATATATTAAATAGCATAAAAGGACATAAATTATGGCATGGTCTAGTATGATACAGCAAATCCTAACAATGGGATTTTCAAAGTTAACCAAATTGCGAGATAATTTGGTTATAGCAATAGCTATCTATTGCCTTCTTAAACCCTTAAACAGCAGGAACCTTCCCCTTTCTCATATTTCCCCCAGTCCTGGAACCTCTAGGGTGGGACTCACTTTCCTGCACGCTTCTCTCAATTCATACCAACGATACTGCATCTGCATCTGCAGACCCCAACCTAATCAATGCAACCAGTACCACCTCAGCATGCTTCACTTTGGACTGAGTCCTGACACATCAGGTATAGAATGTCAACCCTTCAGCTTCATTACTCTAGTAAGATCTTTCCTAGCTCATAGCATTCCTTAATTCCATTTCGGGTGGTGCACTTCCTAACAAAGCCTCAAAACCTAAATATAGACCAGGGACCATGTATGTATATATGTATCCATAAGTTAGGAGGAAAGTTATATATTAAAGCATAAGAGCACAATAATTTTCAGTGAGTCAATAAATGCAGCAAGCAAGTAGAAAAACCATAAGGGGTCGGGTGGTTCTAAGTTCAATTAATATATATGTATTTTATTTCTGATTTATTTTAGTTAAACATATAAATGCGTCCTGAATGCATTTAATTTAACCAAAATTTAAATGTGGCAAATGTACAAATAAAATACATTAAAATCATGAAAAAAGTAATTTAAAATGTTTAAGTCTCACTGGATTATGTTAAACTTATAGCTGTATGATTTCTATCATGCTGGAGAGGTAATGATTTGCACTTTCTAGTTAATTACAGGAGGTTTTATTTGTAATTTAATTCAAATCATATATATATATATATATATATATATATATATATATATATATATAATCTGGTTATGTGCAAACACTACAGTGTGCAAGGACCCGGGTTCAAGCCCCTGGTCCCCACCTGCAGGAGGAAAGCTTCATGAATTATAAAGCAGGGCTGCAGCTATCTCTCTCCTTCTCCATCCCCCCCTTGCTTCTCAAATTCCCTCTGTCTCTATCTAATAATAAAAAAATTTTAAATGTGGGATTATCAGAAAAACTCATCAAACTTGGTTACAGCTTTTCCTTTGCTTATAACTTCCTCTACACTGATGGCCTGCTAGACTGACATCTTGGACAATGCTACTCCTCAAAGTCAATGCTTCTGGAGACACATGAGGAAATCAATAAAAACCTGTTGAAAGAATAATTGAAAATAGTATTCAAACTCAGAGATAACTAAGCAGAGGTGAAGGGTGAGTTCAGATAAGGAAAAACATTTTTTTTTTTGCCTCCAGGGTTATTGCTGGGGTTCGGTGCCTGCACCAAATCCACTGCTCCTGGAGGCTATTTTTTTCCCCTTTTTGTTGCCCTTGTTCTTTTATCGTTGTTGTTGTTATTATTGTTGTTGTTACTGATGTCATTGTTGTTGGAGAGAACAGAGAAATGGAGAGAGGAGGGGGAAGACAGAGGGGGAGCGAAAGACAGTCACCTGCAGACCTGCTTCACCGCCTGTGAAGCGACCCCTCTGCAGGTGGGGAGCCGGGGACTTGAACCGGGATCCTTACTCTGGTCCTTATGCTTTGCGCAATGTGCCCAACCCCCAAAAAATATTTTAAGATTAGATTCAGAGATGGAAATACATGAGTATCATTTATTTTTCATTCCCTTTTATAACTGCTTGCAAGATTCTAAGATTATAGGGGAGACTTCCACACTGTACCCATCACTGAAGTTTTTGTCCCGTCCTCCAATAACCTCCATAGTTCTCACTAAGTCTTAGCGACAACTTGGCTACTTTTTCTTTTCTTCCTTAAGTTCATATCTACCAATTATCTATATTCCACAAATGATTAACGCTCAAAGTGTGAAAGGCCTAGAGTAGCAATGGCTATGAAGTTTAGTTCTTTTTTTCTCCCCACAGGGAAAAAATAATTAGGGAATTAAAAAAAAAGAACATGAATTTAAAGTATAAGAAATCAACACTAAAGAAAAATACCATCAAGAATATGTAGTCTAAAGACTATTGTCAAATAAGCAAAAGTAAATTCAGTGAGCATATATACTTAAAATATATTGCAGGAGTCTGGCGGTAGCACAGTGGGTTAAGTGCACGTGGCACAAAGTGGAAGGATGGGTGTAAGGATCCCAGTTTGAGCCCCTGGCTCCCCAACCCTGCAGGGGAGTCACTTCCCAGGTGGTGAAGCAGGTGTGCAGGTGTCTATCTTTCTCTCCCCCTCTGTCTTCCCCTCCTCTCTCCATTTCTCTCTGTCAACAGAGAACAACAACAACATCAATAACAACAATAATAACTACAAAAACATGGGCAACAAAAGGGAAAGTAAATAAATAAATATAAAAAATTAATGTACATATATATATATATTGCAACCTCACTATAAGGAACTCTGCAAAAGAAGGGAACTGCATTTCATCTTAATATAAAATAAATATGCTGAAATCAATTAAGGTACACCAAGATGTGGCAAGAGAAATTAATAAGTCTTCACACAAACAAGGAGACCACTCATAGAATGGGAAAAGATCTTCACATGCTATACATCAGACAAGAGAGAAATCACCAAAATATACAAAAAGCTCAGCAAACTTAGCAACAACAACAAAAAAAATGACCCCATCCAAAAATGGCCAGAGGATATGAATAGAACATTCACTTCAGAAGACATCCAAAAGGCTAACAAACACATGAAAAATTGCTCCAGGTCGCTGTCAGAGAAATGCAAATAAAAACAACACTGAGATACGACCTCACCCCTGTGAGAATGGCATACATCAAAAAGGACAGCAGCAACAAATGCTAGAGGGCTGTGGGGACAGAGGAACCCTTCTGCACTGCTGGTGGGAATGCAAATTGGTCCAATCTCTATGGAAAGCAGTCTGGAGAACTCTCACAAGGCTAGACATGGACCTTCCATATGACCCAGTAATTACTCTCTTGGGGATATACCCCAAGGATTCCATAACACCCAACGAAAAAGATATGTGTACACCTATGTTCACAGCAGCACAATTCATAATAGCTAAAACCTGGAAGCAACCCAGGTGCCCAACAACAGATGAGTGGCTGAAAAATTTGTGGTATATATACACAATGGAATACTATGCAGCTATTAAGAACAATGAACCCACCTTCTCTGACCCATCTTGGACAGAGCTAGAAGGAATTATGTTAAGTGAGCTAAGTCAGAAAGATAAAGATGAGTATGGGATGATCCCATTCATCAACAGAAGTTGAGAAAGAAGACCAGAAAGGGAAACTAAAAGCAGGATTTGACTAAATCTGGAATAGGGCACCAAAGTAAAAACCCTGGGGTGAGGGTGAGGGTGGATATTCAGCTTCCCAGGGCAGTTGGGGGGGGGGGCACAGATGGGACACCATCTTTTGGTGGTGGGAATGGTATTTATGTACACTCCTATTCATTTGTAGTCATATAAATCACTATTTAATTAATAAGAGAGGGGGAAAATTGATTGTATGTCTCAAATTTTTTAAAGCACAGACTGAGTCTTTTTAATACATAGGCTGAGTCTTTGATATGCAGACTCTCTCAAAAGCCTAGACCAGTGAGAATAGAAGCAACCAGTGGCACAGCTATATACAAATAATGTCAAAGGACATAAATTATGGTGATGTTGGGTATTATACAGCAAATCCTAACAAAGGGATTTTTCAAAGTTAACCCAATTACCAAATAATGTGATTTTAACAATAACTATCTATTGTCTTCTTGAACCCTAAGACAGCATTTCCACTATAGAACCTATATTTCCCCCAGTCCTGGAACCTCTAGGGTGGGGCACAATTTCCTGCATGCTTCTCTCAATTCATAGCAAATCATATGTTATCCGCTGATCCCAACCTAATCAAGTACCACCTAATCGAGTACCACCTCAGCATGCTTCACTTCAGACTGTGTCCAGAGACTAGGTGTGGAATGACAACCCTTCAGCTTCATTACTTGGGTGAGATCTTTCCTTTCATAGTATTCTCTAATTCCATTCCAGGCGGTTCACTTCCTAACAAAGTTCCAAAACCTAGATATAGACCAGCTCCTATTAGATAGAGCATATGTTCACACATACCCATAAACTAGGGCAAAATATATACCTGAAAGCAAAAGTTCACAATAGTCTACAGTGAGTCAGTATAAAGTTCCTAATGAAATAACATCTAATTAGACTTAGATACCCTCCTCACCTACTTCCTATTACAGTTCTCTCACTCACCCCAAAGCTAACCTTAGCAAAGCAAAGACTGCAAAAGCTGAGTAAGGGCAAGAGACTGGCATACTTTAACGATGAGTCTTCAGTCACTATCAGGCCACCCCATCAGCTGAGGCCCTATTCAGGAAGTCCTGAGATTCCCACACAGACATGATGGACCTAGACCTGAAATAAATCCCTCTTTCCATTATTACCGTTCATCTCTATCAGGAACAACAAAATAGATCCCTTTGTGGGCCCCCATAGGACCTTGCACCTCAACTTGGATAAGCAACAATAGAGAATGTTCCATCCTCTATGCTATACCTGAGGAAGATGGGTCAATATAGGGGCAGCTTGGAATGTTCCTACTCATGACCACAGAATGTGAGCTCAGATCTACAGGAATGCAGAGGTCATGCAGGCTCCTAAGCTGAATATAGGCCCCAGATCACATCAAATTGATGGAGTTTACAGTCAACAATATTTATTTTTTCCTTTTTTTTTTTTTCCTCCAGGGTTATTGCTGGGCTCAGTGCCTGCACCATGAATCCACCGCTTCTGGAGGCCATTTTTCCCCCTTTTTGTTGCCCTAGTTGTTGCAGCCTCGTTGCGGTTATTATTGCCATTGTTGACGTTGCTTTGCTGTTGGATAGGACAGAGAGAAATGGAGAGAGGAGGGGAAGACAGAGAGAGAGGGGAGAGAAAGACAGACACCTGCAGACCTGCTTCACCGCCCGTCAAGCGACTCCCCTGCAGATGGGGAGCTGGGGGCTCGAACCGGGATCCTTATGCCAGTCCCTGCACTTTGCACCACGTGCGCTTAACCCACTGCGCCACCGCCCGACTCCCAGTCAACAATATTTATATCCTTTCCCCGTATTAGGGAGCTACTTTCTTCCCTGATCCATCTTTCTAGTCCTTCTGCCAGCCATGACATCACCTCCCCAGACAATAACTTCGATCCACTTGCATGTCAGATTTCAGGCTCAGAGGAGAAAAAACAAAAAAAACTTAGTATAGCTACAGGCGCTTTGAAATATAATTAAAATATGCCTGCTAGCTAGCTACAAAATGGAGGTCTCCCCAACAATTCATCTGCACTATTCCAGCCTTTAGGTCCATGACTGTTCAACAATTTGTTTGACTTTGTATGTTAACTCTCTTTTCAGCCACCAGGTTCCAGATGCTAGCATGATGCCAATCAGACTTCCCTGGACAGACGACCTCACCAATGTGTCCTGGAGCTCCGCTTCCCCAGAGCCCCACCCTACTAGGGAAAGAGAGAGGCAGGCTGGGAGTATGGATCGACCAGTCAACGTCCATGTTCAGTGGGGAAGCAATTACAGAGCCAGACCTTCCACCTTCTGCATCCCACAATGACCTTGGGTCCATACTCCAGGGGGTTAAAGAGGAGGAAAGCTATCAGGGGAGGGGATGGGATCGGATACGGAGATCTGGTGGTGGGAATTGTGTGGAGTTGTACCCCTCTTAACCTATGGTTTTGTTAATGTCTCCTTTTTTAAATAAATAAATTTAAAAAAGAAATTAGTAAGTCTATAATAACCTAAATTTTAACTATGGATGAGGGTAACATCCAAGTTAGATTGTAGAATTTCATTTCACTCCTAAAGAACATGCTTCTAAGAAGCATGCTCTGGTAACAATATTAAGTATTATAGTTCAAAATGACTATCTTTGACAGGTGAAATTTGGTAGAAGAGTCAAAGAGTATGTCTCTTTAATACTTCTAATGTACTTTCACAAAGTGAAATATGATTTATATTCATCAAAACAGAACATTCAGCTCTGGATAAAAAACACATGTTCAGCAATTCTTTAAAACATCAGTATAAAATGATAAGTAAACAATACTGACAGAAGATAATATTTATAATTCATATTCTTTTCACTTGACAAAAATTTTTTAATCTCTATCGCTTATTGGACAGATGGGTATCAGAGGCTGGTTACATGGTCAAAATGTAGTGTATCGTCTCCTAAAATAAAAATGTGAAAGGTTCAACCAGAGGTTATACTACAGTTTAGGATAAGCCCATTGCTTTGATCACAAATCCTGAAGCTTTCATGGCATAATGACAAGGATTGGTTATGACCACACATATGCTTTGGCTTTTTTAATTAGGGTATGATCCCCACTGATATGAAGGGCCTATGCAGGGAGGCTATATGTTTCTCCTTTAATAGCTGCTGAGACTATCCACTGAGCTAAAACCATCACTTCAGTAATACTGGGAAGTCACAGCAAATACTAAATTAGGTGATCCAAGGAAATGAAATAATCAAAACCACAATCTTAAAAAGTTTAATTTTATTATATTTTACCAAAATGTTAAATTTTGGTGAGTGTAGTATGGACTTATACCCTGGAATCCACAAAAAGAGGCCAAAAAAAGATCAACTTAAGTATTTATCTGGTTGGTAAAAAAAAAAAAAAAAAAAAAGAATTAAATCTTGACAACTCAAATATCAACATGATAGCAAGGTGGCTAACTTAATGAATACTGCTTTAATGGTTAAAAGAAAAGATTTGAAAGCAAAATTTTAGCTTCCCACTACTAGGAAAATAATGTATCTCTGAAAAAAATAAAAATAAGGTTTCTCAATGAAATAAATATTTGATAAATAATATATTACAAGAAAACAATGTACATGTTCTGATATATTTTAGATTTCATATATGTTTTTAACTCACAAATAAGAACTTCCATAAAACTGATTTTTTTAAACTCTTTTCTTTTTTTTTTGCCTCCAGGGTTATTGCTGGGGCTTGGTGCCTGCATTACAAGTCCACTGCTCCTAGAAGCCATTTTTCCCATTTTATTGCCCTTGTTGTTGCATTATTGTTGTTGTTGTCATTGCTGTTATTGAACAGGACAGAGAAATTGAGAGGGGAGGGGAGACAGGGGGAGAAAAAGACAGACACCTGCAGACCTGCTTCACCGCCCCTGAAGTGAACCGCCCCCCGCAGGTGGGGAGCCGGGGGTTGGAACTGGGATCCTTGTGCCAGTCCTTGCACTTCACACCATTAGTGTCTAACCCACTGCACTACTACCTGACCCCCAACTCTAATTTTTATTGTTGTTGTTAGATAGGACAGAGAGAAACTGAGGGAGAACAGGGAGCTAGAGGAAGAGTGGTCAGGGGGGTGGCACAATGGATAAAACATTGTACCATGAGGTCCCGAGTTCAATCCCTGGCATCACATGTATCAAGAATGGTATCTGGTTCTTTCTCTTTCTCTTCTTGTCTTTCTCATGAATACATTCTAAGAGAGAGAGAGAGAGAGAGAGAGAGAGAAAAAGGTATGATACTTGCAGATCTGCTTTTCACTGCTTATGAAACGGGACCCCATGCAGGTGTGGAGCTAGGGCTTAAAGAAAGATTCCTGCGCTGGTAATATATGAACTTAACCAGGTGCACCACTGCTGGCCCCTAAAACTGATTGTTTTTTTTTAATTGTTTTTTAAAATGTGAGTTGGGAATCAGAGGAAGGTTCATCAGCCAAAACCATGGTTTGCATGTATGAGGCCCTGGCTCTACATATAATAAAGCTGTGTGTGTTTTTCTCTCTCTCTCTCTCTCTCTCATGTGGAATCATTTTCAATGGATCACATATCTGAGAACTCTCAAATTGATGTTTACCTTAGTTTCTCCTTATTTACCAGATAAAAGAAACATTCCAACAATGTTTTAATTGAAAAACAATTAACAAAAGAACTTATAGTCCTTCTAGGCAGATTCAGTGTTAAAATATTTAAAATTAAGAAAAATAATGAATTACAAACCAGTAGATAATAATCCATTTCAATTTGATATAGTAGAGAGAGTGTGCTTGGATTTTGTCTACCTGTCTTAATGGTGATATGAATTACCACATTAATTTTTTTTTTCAAATCAACAACAACAGTATGGCAAATCATATTTCACTTTATAACAAATACCCTCAATAATTTTATAGTAATTTTCTATTTTCAACGTTATATATTCTTTCACTGAACAAGAAAGAGAGCATCACTCAGTTATTTGTAAGCACCAGGGATCAAACCAGGGGCCTCAGACATCCAGGGTATGTGTCATACCCCACTGAGTCACCTCCAACCCACTCAACACATTGTTTAACTTATAACCAGTAGTATATAGATAGATAAGCCCTAGACATAGAGTTCTCCATAGGTGTTGGGAAATTGTGAGGATGTGGTTGAGCTTGGCAGGGTTTCACCTGAGGAGTGCGTCTATCCTGTCAGTCTCTCTCTCTACCAAGAGGTTGAGCAAGGAGGGACAGGAGTAACCCCAAAGGTGTGCCTCGTCTTATCAGACTCCCTGCTTCACAAAGCATCCCGAATTCCTGATATTATGGCCATTGGGAAATCTAAAGAGGATGGACAGAAAAGGATAAGATCTTTATTTCGTTTTCTCTTAACATTTAAAAATTAGGAATTCTTGATAAACATGTATGGAAACATGTTAGAGAGTGAACATACAATACTTTCACTAGGAAAATTAAAGTACCAGACCATCAAAGTGTAAGCTTTTTAAAACAACGAATCCATCAAGAAATAACATTCCCAGCAATTATGTTCTATTAACTATAGCTAAGCACTCTTCTTATAAATGGCTCTAGTGCTGATGCTATCAGCATGCATGGAATGCATTATGGTGGAAGGCATGCTGATGAGGAAAAAAAAGGAGCCTAACTTATCTTCAGATTACAGGCCTCAGGGACCACGGAGTTAGCAGAGGGCAAGTCAAAGGGCTCATGTTTTACAAATCTCACAAGACACTAATAAAACTACTCTATGATCATCTCCATTTTACACTGTTATTTAACAAATACATGTACACTTTAAAACTTGGATTAATTTTAAAGTTAAAACTAAACTGATTTTTGAAAATTATTCATATGTATTTAAAATGTTAATATCCTCTCATGTTTGCATTGCATTGTCTACTTCATTGTGTGTATGAAATGTTCTGTAGTGTTCTTACTAGTTTCATAATACAGATTTTACATTCCTCAGTAACAATATGCAAACTATAAGACAGGTTTTTTTCTTTCTATTTCCATTAGATAGGAGAGATAGAAACTGAGAGGGGAGGGAGAGGTAGAGAGGGAGAAAGACAGACACCTGCAAACCTGCTTCACTGCTTGAACCTGGGTCCTTGTGCATGGTAGTGTGTACATTTTTAACTGGGTATGCCACTGCCTAGCCCCCTTAGTGTGTCAGACTAAATAACCAAGATAAGAGCCAGAGATGACCCGAACTGCCCCTGCGGCTACAGACAGACTATGACCCACATAGTCAACGACTGCCACCTCTCCAGATTCAAAGGAGGTCTCGAAACTTTACATCAGGCTCAACCTGACGCTGTTGACTGGCTACGGAAGAAGGGCAAACGCTAGAAGAAGAACTAAGATAAGAGCAGAAAAAGGATGTCTGTGTGGGTGCATATATGTATACGTATATGTATATGTACATATGGAAATACACATTTATCTTTGCCAGGAGGTCTTTACCACTTCAGATCAACTTCTTCAGATAACATATGAAGACAGAGAGACAAAGAGCGAAAGACACCACAGCACCAAAGTTTCCTCCAATGCCATGGGAGTGGGGTTCAAATGTTGATTGTGCACAAGACAAAACAGGCACACTATCAAGGTGAGCTATTTGTCACATATAGGTGTTGTGTAACACTGTAAAAATATGAGTTCAATCTGTCTTTACTGGGAAAATGTAGAAAAAAGAATAATCAATAACTCTTGCTCAGCAGATGACATCCAGCTATCAGTTCCTGTGTGCGCAGAAAAGCACTTCCTCCACTGGGAGATGGCAGCTGTGCTGCATGGGGAGTGCAGATCCATTTGGAGTCTGCTGTGCCAGCGGGCTGGCATGGCTATACACTCGCTTCTGTTCCCCTAGGTGTTAACTTGACTCCTTTTCCTTTGGCATCTTTAATATATTCATTATACTAAATACTTAGTGATTTCTAGCTAGATGCAAGGCATTGTGCTGAAGTCACAAAGTGAATATGGTCCCCAACTTCACTGAACTCCAGTGAATGATGCAGACAGAATGTATGTATCATATCAGAAAGTGACTAGTATTATGGAAAAAGGATAAAGGGATATGACAAGATAAAGGGGTAGAACTGGGTGTTCAGGGAAATTTAGTCTGAAGTGCCACTTAAACAGAGAATTAAACAAAATAAAGGAATAAGCAAAACATATCTAGGACAAAACAGTCTATGCAAAGTCACCAAGAAGGTGCACGTAGGAGTTCTGAGAAGGAACAGAGGCAAGTGGTAACGCAAGAGGGTGAAAAGAATCAAGACCAGATAGCACAGATCTCTGTGGCTGCAGTAAGAACTTGAGCTTTGATGTAGGTAAGCTGTTAAGAAGAAGCCTGCAAACTATGGCGGTTATCACTGTTGGGGTCTTGGGAGGTGGCACCGAACTTTGACGGTGGGTACAGCATGGAACTGTGCCTTTGTAATCTAATAATTGTGTAGGTGACTATTTTTACTGATAATTTTGTTAGTAGCTTCATAATAGCTTACAAGATTATAGCAATGCAGGGTTACAGTTCTACATTGCTCCCACCACCAACATTGTGTACCCCTCTTCACACACCTCCCATACCTGGTGATAACCATAGTTCTTATAAAGTCTTAAGGGCTGTTCCCTTACTTTTTTTTATATATGTTCATGTACTTCAATTCTTACATGCACTGAGAATCACAAAGTATTCATCATCTGCCTGTTTACAAAAAAAAAAAAAAATGCTGCTGAACTAACCTACAGAATTAAGACAAATACCTCCGGATTGTAGTCAAGGGTCTTTGTATTAGACTGACAGTATAATCTCGCAGTATTTCTCTTTTTCTCTGTTTCCTATCACCAAGTACAAAGACCAATAAACAAAACAATAAGCATTCCCCAATGTATCAAACTGTCCTGACTTTGTGTAATTTCCCTTGTTCAGAATATTCTCCTGCATTTCATCAAAACAATAATTTAGACACTAATTTAGTGGCTACTGTGTTCCTGGCACTGTTTTAAACTCTAGAGATGATCTAATAAGTAAGAGTCCCAAAGGAATTAAAATTCCAGTGGGGTAAGAAATAATAAAGCAGTAAAATATGCCTCTGTTGGTTAGTGACAAGAACAACAATGCAAATGAAAGTAATTGGGAAAATATGGGGGAAAGTATGTAATTCTAAATAGAGGAATCAAGGAGAACTTACAAAGAAGGTGATTAACTGAACAAAGAAAGAAAAGCTGAATGATTTTAAAGGGGGGGAGGCAGGCGGTGGTGACAAGGTTAAGCACACACATTCTAGTGCACAAGGACCCACATTCAAGCCCCTGATCACAACCTACAGGGGGAAGCTTTGTGAGTGATGAAGCAGAGCTGCAGGTGTCTCTCTGCTTCTTTCCCTATCTCTCCCTCTACTCTCAATTTCTCTCTGTCTCTAGCCAATAACAAATAAAGATGAAAAAATAAAAGTTGAAAGAATAACACCATAAGGATACCAGAAAAAATTTTCTGGTGAGAGAAAAATAAAAGCTGAGGTGGGAGTGATACTTGAAGTATCTGAAGTTTCAAGTATCATTTATTAGCTAGAATTAAGCAAGCACTGGGCAATCAATGCAAAAAGAAGTGGGGATGCAAAAATCCCTTTCTAAATTTCTCTCTAGCTCTATTAAAAAAGGAGAAGAAGAAGAGGAGGAGGAGAAGAAGGAGAAGGAGAAGGAGAAGGAGAAGGAGAAGGAGAAGGAGAAGGAGAAGGAGAAGGAGAAGGAGAAGGAGAAGGAGAAGGAGAAGGAGAAGAAGAAGAAGAAGAAGAAGAAGAAGAAGAAGAAGAAGAAAACCACAAGAGCAGAAGGGTGGAGAGAGGCTGGCAAAATAGCTTACTTTGTAATGCTGCTTTGTAATATACTCGGCCCAGGTTCAAGCTTAGACCCCACCACATTAAAGGAAGTTTTGGTGTTGTGATCTCTCTTTCTACATCTGTATAAAACAATTAAAAAAAAAAAAAAAAAAGAGGTGTTGTTTTCGCTGGGCTAGGTTGTTTTCGCAGGGCTGGCTTCACGGGCGGGTAACAGATGACCAGGGACTCATGGTTGAGCTGTAGGCAGTATCTCTTTATTCATGCAGGACGCAGCACAATCTTAAGACGAGCTAAGCTAAACTCAAGTACCCTAAAACTCACAATGCTGTCTTTATATATACTTGCCAAGTAGGGTGGAAACAGGATGTGACATAGAGAGGGTGGAGAGAAAAGTGACTGGTGAAAATCAGAGTGTGACAAGGAGGGGGCAGAGCAGGCGAGAATCCTATCACTGAACCACCAATGCCCTGGAGTGCTTTATGTAAATGCAAAAGTGATTTATGTAAATAGACCAAAGCTTTGAATGGGATTAAATCTATCCCTATATAGGCATATGGTTAAGCAGAAGCCAGGGGGAGCTGGCATACTATCCAACAAAGAGGTAATAGATTTCTGGAGGTGAGACTTGGGCAGTGAATATCTTATAAGGACTTCTACTTTTACTCTTAACTGCAAAGCCACTTATTAATATGGAGAAAACTGTGGGACAATCAGAAATGTACTTTTTCAGCATGTTAAATTTGAGATATATTTACACATTCAAATGGAGATATCAAGCTGGGAGTTATGTTGGCAGAAATATAAATTTGGGAGGCTTAAGACTCCCTTGCAGAAAACTATAGAACATTGTGAAAAGATATAGAGAATGACACACAAAAATGTAATAACATTCCTTGTTCTTGGATTAGATTATTATTATTATTAAAATGGCCATTCTACCAAAAGTGATCTACAGTTTCAATACAACCCTTATCAAGACCCCAATGACATTTTTTTAAAGGAAATTGGACAACCTATCTAACAATTTGTATGGAATCATAAATAAACCATGAATAGCTAAAGCACTGAGAAAAGGGGGGAGAGGGAGTAGAGATATTACGTTCCTCAACTTTAATTTATAAAGCAGAGTAGTTGTAATCAAAATAGGATGGTGCTGAAATAAAGAATGATTATTTGGATCAGTGGAACAGAGTTGAGAACACAGAAATGAGCCCACATACATACAGCCACCTAACATACGACAAAAGGACTAAAATGATTAAATGAGGCGAAGAAGGTCTTCTCCACAAACGGTGCTGATAAAATTGGGTAGCCACATATAGAAAAGTGAAACTAGACCAGCACTTAACACCATATACCAAAATCAAATCAACATGGACCGAACACCTAGCTATTAAACCAGAAACTCTAAAATACGTAAGAGAAAACATTGGTGAAACATTGCAGGATCTTCACATCAAATATATATTTGGAGACTCAACCCCATAGCATGGGAAATGAAAACAAGAGTAAACAAATGGGATTGTATGAAGATAAAAATCTTCTACACATCACAAGTAAACTACACAGGGATAATCAGGCAACCCAGTAAGTCAAAGAAAATATCTGCATATCACACATCTGATAAATGGCATCAAACATTTATAAAGAATTGGTACAGCTCAACAAAAGAAAAAAATAGTAACCCAATAAAAATATAGGAAAAAAAACTAGACAGTTTTCTAAAGAGTAGATATGGCCCACAGACATATGAAGAAATGCTCTATTTATCATTAGAGAAAAAGCAAATTAAAACTATACTGAGATTCCATCTCACACCTGTGAGAATGACCTACAGCAGTAAAACAGGAAATGACAGGCATTGGCGAAGTTGGGGAGAAAAGGGAACTCTGCTGCTGATGGGAATGCAAAGTAGTGTAGCCCCTTTGGAAGACTATATGGAGAGTACTTAAATACAAATGGAATTATCTTATGACCTAGCTAGACAACTCTTAGGCACTTATCTAAAGGACAATCAAACAGTAATTTGAAGGGACATATGTGCACCCCTATGTTTATAGCTGCATTATTCACAATAGCCAAAAAGTAGAAGCAGCCTAAATGCCCATCATCAAGACAAGCTAAAGAAAGTATGGGAAATATATACTCCATGGACAACTACTCTGCAATCAAAAAATATAATATTGTGTCATTTGGGACAAAACAGATGGAGTTGTAAGAGATTATGCTTAGCGAAATAAGAGATGAAAATCAACTACCAGATGGTTTCACTCATGTGGAATCTAGAGAACTGACAACACATGAACTTGCAGAAAACAAAAACAAAGAAGGGAAAAACTGTTTCTAAGAGTTTGTGAGAACTAGGATGGTTATCTTTGGGAGAGTGGAAGGTGGGGACACAGAACTTTGGTGGTGGGTATGTTGTGGAACTACACCATAATCTTACAATCTTGTAACCCACTATTAATCATAAATAAAAAAAATGAAAAAAGTTGCATTCCTTAAAATACAACTAAAATATCACTTAAAGTCATTCAAACATTACCTCCCTATCAGAATTGCCATTGTGTTTATATCTTAGTAAAGCATTTATCAATGTCTAATTTACACTGAAATTTTTTTCTCCTTTTTTTTTGGGGGGGGGGTTTGTTTTTTAATTGCCACCAAGGTAATCCTGGGGCTCAGTGACAGCACTGTGATTCTACCACTCCTAATGGCTCTTTCCTTTCCTCCCTTCCTATTTTATTTTGATAGGACAGAATAGAGGGGAAGGAGAGACAGATACCTGCATACCTGCCTCACTGCCCATGAAACATCCCTTCTGCAATTGGGGGTTGGGGGGCTCAAATCTAAATCTTTGCACTTGGAACCATGTGCACTCACCTGGGGGTGCTACCACCCAGCCCCATGAAAGTCTTATGTATACCTGTCTCTCTTGTAAGTGAAGTAAAAATCTAAGTTTATCTTACTCACCCTTTTAACTACAAGTTTTCTCTACTATATTCTGCCTATAGTCAATAAATGTTTGCTTAACTGAGTATGTTTTGGGTTGAGAGCCAGACCACACCCAACACAGGCAGTAATGTCTGAATCTGTTTTGAGGTATTTTAATTTACATATTATAGCAATTTATCTGAATACAGGGATTTAGTACTTATGCCCTAAAACAGCACTTCTTCTGTGTCCTGTACAGGTAGGCACAAGCCAAATTTAATTTCTCTATCTTGTCACTCATTTTATAAGGCAAGTTAATCACCAAATATTAATACTTCTCACCCTCTAAATAAATCTTAAATTCACACACATTTCAGTAGTATGACTGACAGTACTGAGTTTAAGACTTTACTATCAGCTTAAAGCTGCTTCCACTAATGCGCACCACACAATGCATATTCAAATACCAGCCACAGAGAACTGTTAAGCCATGAAATCTGGTCAGCTCAATCCTCTAGCCTTCCTCTTTTCAATGCTTCCCTGTTGTTCCCTGGGATAAAGTCCAACAACCTTAACAAAGTATCTATGTCCCCTCATAACATGGGACCTGGACTTTCTTCTCCCCTTTGATCATTCAGATGCTGTATTGATGAGCAGAGAGAGCTGTCATACACTGAATTCTAACACAAAAGTTTACTGCGGTGTATGCTTTGTGTGTATGCTATAGCACAACCAATGGCTGATAATGCAAACTCAAAGGAAAAAATTAAATGCCATCTAAGATTTCCTTAACTTTTTTTTTATTCAAATATCACTTGTAACATAAATGATTTCCACAGTAGCTTACTGTACTAAATGTGAAGCTTCTAGAGAAGAATGATCCTCCAATCATCTATGTTTCAGATCTATTTACTACTGCTCCCATTCTGAACTAATGAAGCTGGGTGACATTTATGACTCCTTCTCTCCAATCCTGGTAGTTAATCATTTCTACAGGATAAAAGGAAGAGAGTTTGAATTGCGGAATGTCAAACTGAACTTAATCATCACATTGAATTTATTGACAATAAGGGTAGTTAAGTAAATGTAGTTGTTTCCAGATGGGGAAATGAGTGATAAGGAGTCACCTAGAAAAGTTTAAATTTTGTCTAAAATTTACATGTAAATCCTTTGTGAAATTCATGAATCTTTCTGCATCTGTAATTTCTTCCATAAAATTTGGACATAATGCTTTAGCCTTAAGCAAGTAATTTATTTTGACCCTCATTTTCTAAACCTAAGTCAATTTTCAGACTTGGAAAAATCAGAATGAATCTACTGGGGAATTTAAAAATATTATCACAGTGATGATTCTCCAAGCTAATTTTAGAGTTTTCTATTTCAGTGCTTAAAACTACCTATTACTGCTCCTATGTACTGGACACACACAAGTGGCATGCCAGTGCTGCAGGTGCCTTTCTTCTTTCCTTCTCTCTCATTCCTGCTCTGTGTTTCTGTTTCTGTGAGAAAGGGAACTGAAGAAATGTCCACTAGGAATGGTGGAGTCATCATGTAGGCACTGAGGCCCAGCAATAACCCCAGTAGCAGAGACAGAGAGAATATGCAGGAACCCTTTCCTCTACCCACAGTAAGCTATACCTAGGAGGTGTTTCTATAGCAACGGCCCAGTGTATCAATGGTGGTACAGAGACAGATGCCTTCCAAAACAACATCCAAAATTTGCAGTGTCAATCATAGCCCTAAGGGTCTACTGAACACCTGAAAAGTGGCTAATCTGAATAAAGGTGTGTTGTAACTATAAAAATAAAGATAATTATCCCAAAGACTTAGCTTGAAAGAAAAAAAGAACATAAGCAGTCTAATGATACATACGATTTTATGTTGAAACAACATTCAGGGTATAGCAAGCTAGATATGATTTAAATTTTAAAGTGACTTTTTTGATCATATTAAATGTATTCAAAAAGTTTGGAATTCCATGAGCATATACCATACATCCACTCCCATCTGTCTTACTCTATTGATTCTTTAAAAAAAAGAGAGGGAGAGATACAAAGGAAGTCAAAAACATAATCATTCCAATAAGTGAGAGAGAAGACAGATGAAAAAAAAAATACTGTGTGTAGTGATTTTTTTTTTAGGTAGGACTGTATTTCAGGAGAGTAAGTATCAATATTCATTCAATATAGAATTATGTTCGCAATAGTAACTATAAAATGAAATGTTCCCACACCTTAATGTCGGATGTATCACGCTGGCTATTTCGCCAAGCTCTGGAAACTGATGAAAAAGTTCGATCTGCATGATCAAATTTCCCTCCTTGCAAATTTAGAAAGTAAGTTGTGAAGGGTTCCTAAAAAGAAAGAAAAAAAAGTCACTATTTCCCTGATGTATAGATACAGTTTTATAAATCATTATACTGAACTATTTTAATGACTAATATACATTGCAAGCAATACATACCAGGCAATGATTGAGAATTATACTTAAATGATTATATTAATGTTTTAAAATTATTTTTGTTTCAGAATAAATCTTCCCAATATTTGGTATTTACAATATTTTTTTCCAGACTGGAATCTTCCCTTCTTAGAAAAACTTATAATGTTCAGATACTGCATATTCTTCACAATTAAGGGAAATAATTTCCCTATTGTTAAGGCCCAATACTTAATTTATGATTAAGAAAAGAAAAATGTTTAGAAGATTTAAGAGCCTCCTCTTAGTTAAAGAACACTTAAACACATATTAGTAGATAATTGCTTGAAATTAGCTAAGCACTATAAATTACTTCTAGGATTTATGTCTGCCTGTACCCTTCTAACAAGCTTTAATTAATGATGTGCTGCTAATGCTTTCCCAAAGAAATTACTTTCCAGTAGATGAATCACCTTTCAATTTTACAGAAACACTTCTTGTTTAACCAATACATTATCAATACACAGCAGTCTTTGTGTAACCTACAAGCATAACTTCCTCCATTTGCACAACTTTCCTCCACTTCCAGTTTTAGCATTTGAAAAGGATGTTGATTTTTAAATACTACACATTCTCCACAGCATTGACTCCTTATTCATGGTTTAATATTCACATGAACTTACTATTCTCAGCAGCCATGCAAGAACAAAACTTGCAGTTGAGTAATGAGTGCCATAGTGGAACTTTGGAACTTGGTCATCTTCCCATGATTCAAAGCGTTCTGCAAAAAATGCTGCTCTTTTGGGATTCAAAGCTCCTATTGGCTGCCAATGGAGAGGGGAGGAAAACAACAAAGACACGTGTAAATTATTATAATCAACCATAATTCTTTCCTCAACTGTTACCTAATCGCAAATAAAGTGATCTTTAAAAATCCACTATTTAAGCTAAACCACAACATTATATTGAGAGAGTGGTTGGAAAAGCAACTGTATTTCTCACTGCATGTTGAACATATACAAGCATGTAAGTGGATGGAGAAACCTATTAAGTCTTTTTTTCTGTTGAAAATAAGATGTCTAACCAGCCACAAACATTTTCATAAAGACAATTACATGATCTGACTTGCACAATACTTTGAAAAGCACCTATAAATTTTTATCTTGTTAGTTAGAAGCAACAACCAAAGCCAGAATCTTAAAATTAAAGGATGAGTTCTAAGAAGAAGACAGAACAGAATTAGAAGGAGTGAGGAGTGCAAGGAGGTGAGTAAAAAAAGAGATTAAATATGTATCAAGAAATTTCTACTAGTATGAATAGAATCAGATTTCTGAGTACAGAAGACATGCCCCCATGGACTATGAACATATATGCAACATAAGAATAGACAGACTATGAGCTTTTATTTAAATGTATTACAGCAGAGTTACAAAGCAGTATAGCAAAATGGCAGAGTATTCTGGTTCATTGGAATGACAATAATACCCAGTCAGAAGGTTGTTTTGGAAAATAAAATGGACAAGTACATGTGATGTCTAATAAATCATGAGATCAGAAATACAGCTCACTGAGTAGGGCACAGGTGGGGTGTATGCCTTGCCATGCATGCAGCTCAGGTTTGAGTCCTCACACCACATGGAAAGTAAGTGTCAGAGCTCTGGAAGAAGCTAAAGTACTATAGTCACTATCTGTTTCTCTCTGTCTCCCCGTAGCCCCAGCATTTGAACAAGTTGGCCAGGGAGTGGTGAAAAACACAAAGTCATGGCTCTGAAGAAATAAAGTCCTAAACATCACATCTGACAATAGTGAGTGAATGCCAACTATCATTTAAAATATATAATATAATATAATCTTTTAAAATTGGGGTCGTTTGGACAAAGTAATAGCCTATAAAGCACCCACCCCACCGCCCTGCAGCATATAGTTTGGCTTAAGAACTTAATAAATGTTAGCTGGTATCATTACTGTGCTTTGCTGATATTCCTGAATTCAAGGAATGCGTACACTCCATTAAATAGGATGGAATATTGTGTGGTTGTGCATATGCACATTTTCTTAAGGAAGATAAACTGTTTCATAAGGGATTTTAAAACGTTAAGATCAACTGCTTTTAAGTATTCATTTTCTTAAAACATTCTTCTCTCAAAAATGTCAATTCCTTATTTAAAATGAAAATAACTGATGAGTTAGTACAGAAGAGTAAGACATGAGTCTGATTATTTATGGAGGAAATATTAAACTGAAATAAAATTTTAAATACAAATTTTCAAGAGATATATTTAGAAATAGTCATCTGAAAACAAAACTGCTAAATTGATACAATTGTTTTCATGCTAATATGTGATTTTACACAACATCTAACACTCATAACTTTGAGATTATTTTAATTCATTTGCTAACTTTTTTCAAAACTGCTATTTATCTTTGGTATATTATATTTGGTCTCTCATATATTTGGTATATTCGGTCTCTTTCAGTAGCTTGGTTGTAAAAATAGCACTTTACTATAAGCTATTTTTTCTTTCACTTTATAAGGCTATATATATATATATAAAATCTACTATAATATAAATATATTTATATTTATTTGTGTGTAAACTCCTATTTTAGATTATTTTGTAAATGACCACAATTTATCACAATTTTTTATAAATTTATCACAATTTATAAAATCATCTAAAATATGAGTTTAAATACAAAAGAATTGTTTCTAATCTACTTAATTTATGCTACCTAAGTAATAATGGCACTGACTCCAAGAATTCTTTGTTACAGAACCAATTTGGAATGCCTTTAAATGTATTTTAGTTGTTGTTCCTAAAGACAGAGCCATACAAAAGGAAAGAATGAAGAAATAAAGCCACTGGAAGACAAATTATATGAATCAAAAATAGAATCAATGTTCCTTTTGTACGGTTGTGCAGCATATTAAGTATTCACTTTTATCTGTTCCTATTTTTATTACTTTCCAAATGAGTATCCTCCAAAAATCAATAGATATAGAATCACGTTTCTTGAATATAACACTAAAACCAATTAGGATTGATTTCACTAGCATCTGAAAAAAAAAAAAAAGGCATCGTGCAGAGATCCATAGGCAGAACCCCACAGTATTGATTCTGGCTGTTATTGTTACAGTTGGTTTCTGAAGCCAGCTACAGGACAGGTATCAAAACATACCACATTTATTTGCAAGCATATAAAAAAAGAAGTCCCCAAATAAAAGGAAAAAAAAATCTACAGAGCTGTGCAATGACAATGATACACTATCAGCTTACTCAGAGAAGTTACAGTGGGAATACACACATTGAATTATACATTACGAGAAAGCACTGATTTATTGTGGTAATAACATCCACCTCATTAAAAGATTCTGCTTTGCTGCAGTTGGAAGGCTACATATTGTTTACTGCTATAAATTAATGGCAGTGCAAAGAAGACTGTGGAACCATCCTAACAATAGATCTGTAATGACAGTGCTGTATATCACAGCTTCCTCAGCAGCTTCATAATAAAATGGAGACAATGTATTGAGCTAATACATTCTACCATGCTGGCCCATATTTTTCTGACAACTGCTTTAAAAGATGAGCTGAATTCAACTATGTTATAATGCTGCAAAACATTTAACTAAGCAAGAGTCAGTCATACACCAAAGTGCAACACTGCATTTTTAAAACATTGTCTAAATCAGCATTTCAAGATGTTTATTCATCTCTGCAAAAGAACTAAAAGTAAATGCTGATGGCTTCTCTTACTTATGCAGTATATTAAGAGTAACAATTGAAGAGCAATTCAGGAAGATGGTAGTACTATTACCCTACAGAGAGCTCTTGTACAATTTAACAGTAAAAGCTTGGCTGAGTATTCTTTTTTTAAGCAGCAAATTGACTAAAAGAAGAAAAGCAAAAATACTGGTCATTTAAAAATCAATAAGATATAAGTATTGATTAAAAAGTAAAATGCAAGTTCATAACCATGTAAATTGTCCTTGGATATAAAAAATAATTTAAGCACTAGGAAAAGCTAAAAAATAGAATTGCATTAAGACTTTTAAATCAGTAAAATAATTTTTAAAATCCTTAATCACAAGATAAAAATGTGGTTGAAGTAAGATAAGAGGAATTTAAAATTAAAGTAACAGGACTACCAAAATAATAATACTTTCAAAAATGGAAGAAATTGAACTAAAGGAGGGAAGCATATAAAACAAAAATATTAAACTCTTCCCTCACCTTTTTCCTTTTTTTCTTAAACTCTTGAAAAATTATAAATAGTAAAAACAATTGCCATAGGTAGGATACTTTAGTCACTGAAGAAGCAAAAATCACAGCTGCAGTAGAGCAGTAACAGTTCTGTTTCGAATTGACTTTGATAGATCTAAACAAGATACGCAAAAAGAAGATTTTCTAAATCAGGCTTTTAGAATACATGAAAAATACTTTTGTATTATTTGAAAAGGTGAATAAGAAAACCACTGCATGGAAAGTACGCAGCTCAGCATCTGGCATATACTAAGGGATTGATAATGACAAAAACTACTTATTTCAGTTTATCTGAACCAGAAATTAGAAAAATTAAATAAGCCTGATGAAATTACTGAAGCCTATTAGGAAAGAATATCACTTAACAGCATAGTACTCTAATGGTGCACACAGCTTATCAGAAATATCACAATACACAGGAGCACCAACGAAATGGTTTACTTTACCCTCAAGAAAATACACAAAAGTAAAATCACTTTTATGTCCAAAAATCTCCAATTTTTTACTATGGAAAGCGTATGAGGTATCAAACAAGTTGCATTACAATCACTTCTATTGTGTTTAAGTAAAAGCAAATTTTTGGATCCTCAGCCTACTTCAAAAGCACACAACAAACTCTTTCATCTCGTTCCTGGTAAAAACTGAACTGTAGAAAAGAAAAGACATCTGTAGTATTGAGACATTCTAACTTTTTCCTTTCTTTTTAAAAATTTTAGGAAATCTTAACTATAGTTACCTAAAAGCCACAGCTTCTATTTTCCAATTTAGAAAACATTACCGTGTACTTTGACAATGAGTCCATGAGCTAGATATTACTATTTTAATAATAAAGAAAAGCAATATCTTGGATAATTTAAACTCAAGATCAATATAAATCCAGGAAGTCACAAACTCAATACTCAAAAGCCAATCTTTGGGCCATTTTATCCTTCTAAAACTGTTATGTTATAAACAGTTTTTTCCTGATTTTAATAATTTCTCACTATTTCTTTTTTCCAAAATGCTTTTTATTTCATAAGTTGATCTGTTTGCACATCATCATAAATCTTTCTTCCTTTGGAACCTTATATGTGAAGTGTTCCAGTTTTTATCAACCTTTCAGAAGCGAAATTCTAAACTGTTAAAGCATCACTACAACTTCTAAAAATAAAAAGGCTGTATGAAATTGGCAAGAAATCTGAGAAATTCCATAAGGCAGGGATGTGCCTGGGTTAATAATCTTCTCTTATAAAATCCAAGCTTCAAAAAAAAATTTTTTTTTCTAACATCTTCCTGTGAAGGCTTTCTTTGGATAATCATTAAATCCTAACATCTTGGACATGAGGAGGAAAGAATTAGAGCAAAGGAAAAGATCATTCTGGACCAGAAGACTCAGAAATAGGGGCCCTGGAAACATTACCAGGTAGTATATATTTTGTGGATACAAGACAGGAGAAGAGCTATCAAAAGTCAAAAGGGACATGGAGAGAAGAGGACAAGAGCATCAAGCCAACTTAGCCGATCTCTTTTAGGAACTTGATGGCTAGTCTAAAGTCATCTGTCAGTGTCATCTTCATTTGGTATGACTATAAACATGTATAAAGTCTGGCCTAAATCATTTAAGAGGTCACAGGCAAAAGAGGATATATGTTACTTTATTCTTTCCTGGAAGCAGGGTATACCACTAGATATTGAACAAAAGTGAGGGCTAAAAACTAGCAAGCAAAAGAGAAGATGAAGATTTAATTTGATGTTATATGATGTCAGTGTTGCATGTCATAAACATGTCAAGTTAAAGGACAGAATATTGTTAAGTAAAACTAAGATATCTGACATGCTGGAAGATGATACAGTTGATAAAGTATAAAGCATAAAGTCCCAAGTTTGAGTCCTAGCAATGCACATGCCAATGATACTCTGTTTCTCTTTCCCCTCTCTCTCCCCGCCATTAATTAATAAATGAAAAAATATTTTTAAAAGAGTAAGGTAAGTATCAAATATTCCATGGATATTTTTATTTGACTGTTGAGAGAAAGAGAAGGGCACTGCTCTGGCACATGCAATGCCAGGGATGGAATCTGGGACCTCACACTAAAGTTCAGCACTTTAGCAGACTTTAGAAAAACCTGATATTCAGAAGATGAAATAGGATGAACTATGTGGAAATGTGGTATCATAAAAATTTATCATTGTTGTTTTCGATGGGTTGGCTTCACAGGCGGGTAACAGATGACCAGGGACTCATGGTTGAGCTGTAGGCAGTATCTCTTTATTCATGCAGGACGCAGCACAATCTAAGACGAGCTAAGCTAAACTCAAGGTAAAGTAAAACTCACAATGCTGTCTTTATATATACTTGCCAAGTAGGGTGGAAACAGGATGTGACATAGAGAGGGTGGAGAGAAAAGTGACTGGTAAAAATCAGAGTGTGACAAGGAGGGGGCAGATTAGGTGAGAATCCTATCACTGAACCACAAATGCCCTGGAGGGAGGGTGGAACTTGTTAACAGTGGTTATGTAAATAGAATGAAGTGGTTATGTAAATAGAATAGTGTTAAGCAGGGGGGATTTAAACCAAATGAAACAGAAAGGGTCTCATGCATACCAACAATCATTCCTGAATAGAAGGTTGGTTTGATGTGAGAAGATTGTAAGAAATGGTATGCAGGGAGTCAGGCTGTAGTGCAGCGGGTTAAGCATAGGTGGCGCAAAGCGCGAGGATCAGAGTAAGGATCCAGGTTCGAGCCCTGGCTCCTCACCTTCAGGGGAGTCGCTTCACAGGCGGTGAAGCAGGTCTGCAGGTGTCTTTCGCTTCCCCTCCTTTCTCTATTTCTCTGTCCTATCCAACAACGATGACAACAACAATAATAACTACAACAATAAAACAACAAGGGCAACAAAGGGCATAAATAAATAAATATTAAAAAAAAAGAAGAAATGGTATGCAGACTGAGAGTCATTCTACCTTATGACAATGCTTCCATTTACTGGATCTAAGTGAGGGTTCTGAGAGTCTAAGATAAATTAGATCATCATAGTTACCTAATACACAACCCTATTATCATCCCTGATTTACAAGGGCAAAAACTGAATCTATGATAAGTTAAATGTTATCAATGGTAGGTTGTTGCCTAGCCAGTGGCAGTGGCAAGATGAGGTTTGTACAGATTGATGAAAATGCTGGTGCTGAATCTGTTAAGAACATTAGAATGCTTTCATGAGAGGTTTAGTTTAAGTGTCTCTTGGCGGGAGGTAGGTATTTACACTTATTCCCTTACCTCTATGTGCGAATATCAATTTAAAGGGTTACACAAATGGGGGAAAATATATTTTGTCTTGGAGACAAACAAAAATTTTGGCAAAAAAATGAACAAACACCTGATGAAGATGGGTCGATTTTGGGGCAGCCTAGAATGTTCCTACTCATGACCACAGAATGTGAGCTCAGATCTACAGGGATGCAGAGGTCACATAGGCTCCTAAGCTGAATATTGGTCCGACCCCACATCAAATCGATGGGGTTTACAGTCAACAATAATTATACCCCTTTCCCATATTAGGGAGCTACTCTCTTCCCTGATCCAGCTTTCTGGTCCTTTATCCAATCATGACATCATCTCCCCAGATGATAACTTGGATTCACCTGCATATCAGATTTCAGGCTCAGGGGAAAAAAGGAAAAGGAAAAGGAAAAGGAAAAGGAAAAGGAAAAGGAAAAGAAAAAGAAAAAGAAAACGAAAAAGAAAAAACAAACTAGTATAGCCACAGGCCCTTTGGAATATAACTAAAATATGCCTACTGGCTATCTACAAAATGGAGGAAACCCCCCCCCCCAACTCTTCATCTGCACTATTCCAGCCTTTAGGTCCATGACTGTTCAACAATTTATTTGGCTTTGTATGTTAACTCTCTTTTCAACCACCAGGTTCCAGATGCTAGCATGATGCCGACCAGAATTCCCTAGACAGACAACCCCACCATTATGTCCTGGAGCTCCGCTGCCCCAGAGCCCTTCACCACTGGGGAAAGAGATACACAGGCTGGGAGTATGGACCCACCAGTCAACACCCATGTTCAGCGGGGAAGCAATTACAGAAGCCAGACCTTCCACCTTCTGCATCCCACAATGACCTTGGGTCCATACGCCAGAGGGTTAAAGAATAGGAAAGCTATCAGGGGAGGGGATGGAATACAGAGAGCTGGTGGTGGGAATTGTGTGGAGTTGTACTCCTCTTATCCTGTGGTTTTGTCAATGTTTCCTTTTTATAAATAAATTTTTTTTTAAAAAAATGAACAAACAAAAATCAAAGATCACTGCACCAAAGTTTATTCCTCTTAACTTTCTTATCTGTACAGCCAAATTCAGGAACCGAAATACAGCTTTAGCTCTGTATTGCTAAAGCTTTTTAAAGAAGCTCATGGAATTTATTCTGTGACTCTCCACCACTTGCCTTCCTCCCCCACTTCCCCTCGAGAAGAAAATGGAGGTCTCTGTCATCTAAGTAATGCTGCTACTGGTAGGGGTGCAGCGACTATTTTGTGTCAGTTGCAGCAGCTCTTTTATCTAAATGACAAGTATAACAAACAGCCTGATCAGCATTTTTATTCAACCTTGTCTTTTAGGGTATTTCGTCATAGGCTATATATAGCTGAAATGGCTTGCCACTTATCTTCACACACTCTACATTTTATTTAATATTGTCAAGAAAAAAATGTCACTGGTGCATTACTGTGGCTTTTAGAGTTAGCAAATAAGCACTTTTGTTTTCCAGCACCAGAGCAGTTTTTAATCCCTTGAAAACACAATTCCTTGCAAGTGGCACTCGACATATACCCCCTGTACTATTTCAATTTAACAAACACACCTTGGGAAAAAGTATTCCATTTTACTTACTGTGCCTATGTAGAGTCTAAATCATTTCAAATGCTCACACTGGTAGATTCAGCAGCAATGCCTTCAACAGATCTCTATTATTCAGTTAGATTTATATTAAGTGATTTTTTTCTATAGGCTTTTCTCTGAGATTAAGAAAGGCATATAAATTCATTAAAAATTATCTGATCATCCAATGTCAGTGTTGAACTAAATGCATGAAAAATATTAACAATCCAAGACAAATTGAAAAGAATGTTTTAAATAATTATGAAAATAATAAACACTCAAGATGTCCAGTGCTGAGAGAACAAAACCTATCCATTTCTAGATAAATTCATCTACCCACTTAAAGACACAGTTAAGACCATTCAAACTAGCAAACCAGATTAAGACAGCAACATGAACAAGCTGGCCTATGGCTACACATGGGAGCAATTTCCTCTGAAAGACATCCAGAAACTCTGTGGGCACACAAGACAAAGCCTCACATCATGACAGGGACACATTCGTTAGATAAACCCCACGCCTACAGCTGGGAGGAACTCAGGCTTCTTCTAGAGGAGTGAAGGCTTTGAACACATGTAGAGCCCCAGTGTTTCAAGACCTGACAGGCTTCCCCCCGCCACCCCACCCCCCCATATACACACACCTAGCTCTGAATGTAAAGGAGGCTTGTGTCCATAAGAGGCAAGAACAAAAAGTTTCCAGGAAGCTCACAAAGATTTTCTAGGCTCAACACTCCCCCACAGTCCCTCTCACTGAAAAGTCCACAGAAAAACCAACCTCCCAGTCTTTCCTAGCAAGGGGTCTATTTGCACATCTTAAAAGCTGTATCCAGAGAGTCAGGGTCCTAATTGAACACACCTCTAGGGGTCAACGGTGATCCTCCCACAGGACAGGAAGTCAGTAGATAAATCTCCACATTCTCCCTGCCTGATGCTCCAAGTCACCTGCATCTCCGAGGAAGAAGCCTTTCTTCTGCAGCTGCCACCCAGCAAAGCAAACCTTGATCAACCTGTTCTGGTGGCCAGTGTGTGTGTGTGTGTGTGGGGGGGGGAACAGGGGGTATTTGTTCATAGGTGGGGACTTGCCATAAACAAAGTCTCCTATGAGGCTAAATGCCCAGAGCTCAGCACAGAGAGAACAGAAAGAAATGCCCCACCCCAGCGTCTTCTGAAAGACCTCTCTACATGTAATAGTCATGTATCACACAAAGACATATAGATCCACATCAACCATAAAGCTTTGAATCCATATATATAATCCATATAGCCTAGGTGTGTAGTGGGACATATGACCTAGGTTTGTGTAACTAGACTTTGATGCTCCTGAAACCATGAAATCGCTCAACTTTAAAAGCTACTGCCCTAGTACAGAATGTTCCATCCTCCAAAGGGAGGCTGGATAACATACTCTACCACCTGAGGAAGATGGGTTCTGAAATTGGGGCAGCTTGGAACATTCCTACTCATGACCACAGAATGTGAGCTCAGACCTACAGGAATGCAGAGGTCACACAGGCTCTTAAACAGAATATGGACCCCATATCAAATTGATAGGTTCTACAGTCAACAATATTTATACACCTTTCCCATATTTGGGAGCTACTCTCTTCCCTGATCCAGCTTTCTAGCCCTTTTTCCAGCCATGACTTCATCTCCCTAGACAGTAACTTGGGTCCACCTGCATATCAGAGGTCAGACTCAGGAAAAAACTAGTATAGTCATGGGTCCTTTGGAATATAACTAAAATAGGCATACTAGTTATCTTCTAAATGGTGACCCCAAATCTTCATCTGCATTACTCCAGCCTTTAGGTTCATGATTTAGTCAACAATTTGTTTGGCTTTATATATTAACTTTTTTCAGCCAACAGGTTCCAGATGCTACCAGGATGCCAACAGGACTTCCCTGGGCGGACAACCCCACCAATGTGTCCTGGAGCCCTGCCTTCCCAGAGCCCTGCCCCACTAGGGAAAGAGAGAGGCAGGCTGGGAGTATGGATTGACCTGTCAATGCCCATGCTCAGTGGGGAAGCAATTGCAGAGGCCAGATCTTCCACCTTCTGCATCCCACAGCGACCTTGGGTCCATATTCCCAGAAGGATAAAGAAAGGGAAAGCTAGCAGGGGAGAGAATGGGATGTGGAGTTCTGGTGGTGGGAATTGTGTGGAGTTTTTTCATTGTTTCCTTTTTATAAATAAAAAATTAGAAAAAAAAAAAAAAAAAAGCTAGTGCCCGAGGGACTGGTTTCCAATAAAGCCACTTCCACTGCTGACTGAGACCCTCCCCTTTGAGAATAGTGTGTCTTTGGCAATCTGCAGCTGCACTACGTCACTAAGAACTAAGAAGATGATCTGGACATTCACAAAGGTTGTGAGACAGGGTGTGAGCTGCTGCTACTGGGGTAGATACAAAATATCACTCACTTTTCCTAATCAGAAATTATGGAAATCACAAAGTGACAGGTAAGGAATATCAAATTCTCTCACCCCAGGGCCAGAGCAGTATGAGTACCATGTGGGGGAATTGTAAGCAATCTGCTGCTCACAGAAGGACGGCAAGCCTTCTATCCCTCCCAGGGACCAGGCAATGATCTGCTTCTAGGGTAGGAAAAAAAAGACCCAAGGATTATGCAGCCACAGAGGCTCCCTAATTTCCACTAATAGAGCAAGGAGAGGGAATCTCTGATGCCTAATACCAGCCAAAGAGAGAAGGCAGAGTTTGAATGGAAAAACAAGATGCAGGTAGAATACCTTAAACAGTCAGGGTTTGCTAATGACTAAGACTGGATCAGGAATACTTACACCCACCCCATTACTCCCCAAGCCTAGCAATGAGTAATAAACAGGCAACAACTTTTGTCTCTTCCTTATTTCAAGGAAGAGGCAAAAGAGCAGAAAGAAAAAATCTTCTATGGCACAGGCAGGAAAGATCTGCCAGAGAATGGAACAGAAACAGAGTAACGAATACCTAACTCCAGAGTCCAGCTAAGGACAAACTCAAAAGGAAGTATTTGAAATCGGAGCTGCAACAACAACAAAATGTCCAACCGGTTGCCTCTAGGACTGAGTGGACAAAATTTTCCACGTAAGTTGTATGGCGTAGAGGCAGTACCCACATTTCTATGGAGAGAAAGAGACAGCATTTCATAATCTAATCTCTACTCATATTCGATCAAACTATGAAAAAGTAGTAGGTAGAATTGATGGTCAAAAGACAAAACTATGATGAGAACAAGTCTTTTAATGTTTAAAAAAGAGAGAGTGTGTTTGTGGGGGGTGGGGGGGGGCAGGTGGTGGTGCACCTGGCTGAGCACACGTTATAATTCACAAGGACCCAAGTTTGAGCCACTGGTCCCCACCTGCAGGGGGGAAGCTTTTCGAGTGGTGAAGCAGTGCTGCAAGTGACTGGCTTTCTCCCCTTCCTCTTGATTTCTGGCTGTCTCTATTCAATAAATAAAGATAAAAAAAGACTGTGGGGCCATGTGATAATAATGCACCTGGTTGACCACATACATTACCATGTACCAGGACTCAGATTCCAGCCCCCAGGTCCCACATGCAGGGAGGAAGCCTCACGAGTGATGAAGCAGGGCTACAGGTGTCTCTTTCTCTCACCATCTCTCTCCCCATTTCCCTCTCAATTTTTGTCACTATTCAATAAAAATAAAATACTAAAAAAAAAAAAAAAAAAAAGATTATGTGAATGTTAGAACTAACAGCCTATTTTTAAATAACTACATCTCATTCTAAAAGATATAACAGAAAAGGTGAAAAACACACACGAATCCATGGAGAAGTTTAGCAGAGCTGAGAACTGTAAGACTGAAAATACTACAAAGAAAAAATACTTAAAGTGAAAGATATGGTACAGAGAGTCGACACTTCAATAGTGTGCTAACACTTATTTTGGGAAAATGTGAAATTGTATCTCTGTGGTAACAGTCTTGTAAGACAAAATTTACTCAAAATGAACTGTGTAAAATGAATAAAAAATGATAAATGACTAAAAGGCAAGCTGTACAAACAACAAGTAAATACCAGTGAGTGCTGGTCAGAGTCCAGGATAAAATTTTAGAAAGTTGCCCTAAACAAACAGATGACTCAGGATTATAAAGGACATTAAATAGTAGGGTTTAAAATTATTTGAAGAGTTCTGAGTGTTACTCACATCTTTTACTTATGTCATAACCTTGAATGTATTTCAGAAAGGAAACAGATTTTCAAATCATTTGTACATACACACACACATACACATTCAGCTATAAAACTCTTTAAAAGTAGAAAAAAGCTCTTTAGAAATAGGAACTATTCCATTCACATTTCTCTCTGGTATAGGCCTCAGAATATCATTTACAAAAGGTGTCTGACAATATTTAATAATCAATGATTTAAATGAAAATATGAATTTAATATAAACAGAGTACTATAAACAGGTATGTTGAATAAATGTGCTTATTTAAATTGCAGGACTCTGAGAATAAAGAACTGGATGGGGGACCAGGTGGTAGCACACTGGGTTAAGCGCACATAGTGTGAAGTGCAAGGACTGGAGCAAGGATCCCGGTTTAGCCTCTGGCTCCCCACTTATTACTCCCCACCTACTACTCGCTTTGCAAGCAGTGAAGCAAGTCTGCAGGTATCTTTCTCTCCCTCTTGGTCTTCCCCTCCTCTCTCAATTTCTCTCTGTTCTATCCAACAACGGCAGACAACATTGAGCCTCCAGGAGCAGTGGGCTCATAGTGCAGGCATCGAGCCCCAGCAAAAAGCCTGGAGGAAAGAACAAAGAACTGAACAGGTATGTGGACCACTGACTAACAGGTAAGTTCCTGCAGCACCTACTAAAAAAATGCATATAACATGCTCACATAAAATAGCTTCAGTATCACATAAATAAAAGAATGAGAAACTTATACATATAATATTTAAAAAATTAAAAGGTCTTAAAGATATCTTCCTACTACAGTTAGTGTCCAAAAAAAAAAAACAAACCTCAGAATATTAGTAATTGTTAAGACCCCCCCCACCAACTTGTCTTTTGAAAAAAAATTTGTGTGATTTCATGTAAGACATATTTCCTATTCTGAATTTACCCAAGTTAGTATACCTGCTACTAAACTAAGGAACTAGATTTATTATGGGTTAAAACTGGCAATGCTATGTAAATAAAATAATGTATAAGTAATAATAATTGGTCATTCCACACTACAGTAACTAGGGATGGTTAAAGAATAAGTACTTAACTCGGAGAAAGATTACTGACTGGCAGTGTGCTGCTGGTATACGTCAGGATTACACATCACCCTGACAGGAATATTAACCACAATCCATTCCAGTTACTTCAGTTTATCATTTTCTGACTAACGTTAAAAAAACAATGTCATTGAAGGCTGTTTAAGTGGTATAGTCATTTCAAAACTTGTTGGAAAGTAGAACATCAAATCTGCTGTGCATTATGCTACCACTTCATGCAAATTAAAAAAGTCACATAAAAGTTCTAATTTTAAAACAAAACTTCAGTAAATCCTCTAAGTGTAGTGCAACATTTCTATTTCTATGCTCAGACTATCCTGAGTTAGTTTTAAATTCTTGAGAGTCACACAGCCATATTTTAAACTAAATATATCACCACTGAACAGTAATAATTTTGAGCTTAAAAAATTCACTACACATATGAAAAAAGAATCTTTAGTATTATATAAATTCTATATAACATTACATACAAGTAATATTTTCTTAAGTTTTTTTTTTAATAGAGATGGAAAAAATTGAGAGAGGCAGGGGGAAATAGAGATGGAGAAAGAGAGACATGGGGCCGGATGGTAGCATATAGTTGAGCACACATGTTGGGGGGCCAGGTGGTGACGCACATGGTTGAATACATGTTACAATGCACAAGGATCCAGGTTGGAGTCCCCAATCCCTACCTGCATAGGGGACGCTTTGCCAAGTAGCGAAGCAGTGTTGCAGGTGTCTCTCTGTCACTCTTCCTATTATCCCCTTCCCTCTCAATTTCTGGCTGCCTCTATCCAATAAATAAAGATAATACAAAAATAATTAAAAAGATAGAAAGAGACACTTAACCTGCTTCATCACTTCTGAAACTTCCTCCCTGCAGGGGGAGGACCAGGGATTTGAACCCAGGTCCTTACTTACTATAAGGTGTGCACTTAACCAGGTGTGCCACCATCTGGCCCCCAAATAGTATTTTTCTATAAGGGAACTCCACAACAGATTGAAAAAATTTTAATGGTTCCTTACTGATAAATTGAGATAGACTGGCACAAGTCTACATTAAGTTCAAGTATTTCCCACTATGGCCTTCTAACTCAATCTATTTTATTGTCTGTTCCTATATCATTCTGATGTGCTTTTTAGAAGACATGTGCATATGCATCTGACTTTCCAAAGTACAGTTTTCTTTTTCTAGTAATGCAAGAGTTTTTCCTGTATCTGCAACGGCACTTATATACTTATTTATTTGCACCAGGGTTCTCAATGGGGCTCTGAGCCTACACAATTCCACCACTTCTAAAAGACTCTTGTTTCCCTCTAGATGGTGAGAGTAAGGGGAGCAGGGGAAGACAGAGGGAGCCAGAGGAAGAGAGAGGAGTGAGGGAAGAGACACAATAGCACTGCTCCTGACGCTTCCTCTATGCAGACTCTCATATGGGGTAGCCAGGGGTTTGAACCCAAGTTGTCCTGCATGGTGAAGTGTTTGCTCTTCCAGGTGAGCTATTACCTGGCCTCATTAATGCTTCTATTTGTATTGTTTATTTCACTTTTCTGTTTTACCACACAGGGAAGGTTATCTTTAAATGTTTGCTAGCACTTTGGTATATATTGTTAAGAACAGGAGGGGTGAGGTTTAACAGTGATTCTGCAAAAAGACTTCCTTGCCTGAGGCCCCAAAGTTTCAGGTTCAATCTCCTGTGCCAACATAAGACAGAACTGAACAGTGCTGGGGTGTGTGTGTGTGTGTGTGTGTGTGTGTGTGTGTGTGTGTGTGTGTGTGTGTGTGCTGGTTTAAGTATATAAAGTTTTGTTGCAGCAGTGTAATTAGGTAGACTTCGATGAAGGTCAAAAAGATAGCCTCCAGAGAGGATACTTAAAATTTTAGTATATATGGTAGGTCTTTTGAGCCAATCAATATAGCCAAGAGTAGACCAATCTTCTATCTTAGAGGGTGGTGCTGGTATGAGCCTGTCAGCCATAGTTCAGATAGTGTTACAGCAAGAGGAGCCTGGGGGTCTTCACCCTCACTACTTAAAGCTTTCAGTTAATCCTTCTGCTTACCATTCCTTACCTTAAACTCTCCCCTCTCTGCTGTCCTGGGTATTCTTAGAAAAATCTCTGGTGCAATTTCTCCAAAAAGCAAACCTCTTGTCTTTTCCAAGTAAAAGGGAGGGCAGTTGGCTTTTGAAAAGAAGACTAACATAAGCCCAAGTATTCAATCTAAAATATTATTTTTTGGTTACACCTAACTACCAATCCACAAATAGGGTCAGATCTGAGATCAAGTCTTACCATAACACTTGGGAAATGTATAAGTGAATAACCATACTAAACCTTTGTTTCCTTATCTGTAAATTACAGTAACACTTTCCATACAACACTTGAAAAGATTAAGAGATAACATGTAAAATAATTGTTACAATGCAAACATCTACTAGAGCTTTCTTTGAAATCCTGTAGCTTATCTTTTTAAATTTTCCCATAGAACTCTAGTGCTGAGTAGACTACAAACTTCTCAAGGTCAGGGAATGTACTTTATAAAACAATCCCTAAAATCAATCTAGCATATAACAGCATCCATGTCTGATGCCAGTATTAAATAGTTTAATATGTTTTGTTAATCAACAAATACAAGTATCGGGTAATTTTTTATTTCTCTGCCTATCAATTTTATTCAAATATTTTAAGAATCATTATGTATAGTTGCACTATCAAAAGACTTGTTTTGCTTTTTCTAAGTTTGAATTCTTTTGGGGTGATTGAAACCCAAGAAATAGAAAAAACAAAAAGTCCTAACACCTATCATATTTAAACAAATTTGCCCCTTCCCTCCTAAGAGTGTGTATGTGTGTGTGTGTTTTCCCACTGTGCCGTCTAGATGGTATATTGATTCCCAGTGTGTCTGTTGCAGAGCAGACTAAAAGGACTGGCATTCATCAGAAACAGCACTTAAACCTTAAGGAGATAAAGAAGTGCTGTCTGATCAACAACAGTTAAATGTCGGTAGTCAATTCCAGGTCAGGATGTATGCTGTATATTAAATGTGTGCTAGAAAGAAAGGCCTCACATATGAAAATACACACCCCAATGGTAGGAGATAAAAAAAGAGACAGTGAGAGAAAGAGAAAATCACCTCCTTTTCTCTAAAAACAGAGGGGAGGAAGGAGAGAAAGAAAGAATAAATAACAAGGACAAACAATAGCAACTTAATCCAGGATAGCTGTCCTTTAGCTGTCTTCAGCTATTTGAAAATTGGCTTTTTTCTTTTGTCTTCCTCACTCAGTCAAATTCTTTAGGTAGAACAGAGAGAAAGGTATCACAGCACTGAAACTTCCTCCAGAGGTGTTGCAGCCGGGCTCAAATCTGGGCTATTAGGGAGCAGGTACATTACCCTGGTGAGTTAGCTTGCTGCCCCTGAAATTTATTGGGCTTTCAGGATTATTGCTGGGGGCTCGTGCCTGCACCATGAATCCACCGCTCCTGGAGGCCATTTTCCTCCTTTTGCTGACCTTGCTGTTGTAGCCTTGTTGTGGTTATTATTGTTGTTGTTGATGTTGTTCATTGTTGGATAGGACAGAGAGAAACGGAGAGAGGAGGGGAAGACAGAGAGGGAGAGAGAAAGATAGACACCTGCAGACCTGCTTCACTGCCTGTGAAACGACTCCCCTGCAGGCGGGGAGCTGGGGGCTCGAACCAGGATCCTTACGCAGGTCCTTGCACTTTGCGCCACATGTGTTTAACCCACTGCGCTACTGCCCAACCCCTGAATTTTACTGTTCTAATTATATTTTTAAAAATTGACTCTTGAGAAGCATTTTGATCCACATGAAGGCAATGGAAGCTGCTCATTTAACATGATGTGGATGGTACAGCATAATAACTAACGGGCTTTTAAAACACCACAGGGTGGGGAGGGGCAGCAGGTGACTTAGCTCACCCCTCTCTATTCCTCCTTGTGGTTTTTTAGAGCCTGGACCAAAATTTAGAATTCAGTTTGAAGATGGGAGGATCCTGGAAGGCAGGAATCAGATTACAGTGCAGGCTCATCATCTCCTGAGGACACTTGTTTCTCTAAAGCCCACAAGCAGATGATCCTTCTTTTCCTTCTTCCTCAAAACTCTTTACGCTTTCTTAATTTTAAGAACATGAGCTCTAATAAAAAATAGAATACTTGGTTGTGTCTTGGAGATTCTTGTCTACTCTTTTCACAGTTCATTCTTTCAGTATGCTGGTAACTACCTATACTCTCTTGAGCTGGCACACAAGATTACTCAATAGATAGCTGCTAACTGGAAAAAAAATGTCTTCAGGGGACATCAGGGATTCTCTAGTTTCAGTCAAATATGTGACTTTTTCACATAATAGGTTCAATTAAAAGATCCTGGAGATTACCTGAGACAATCACTTCTAGGCAATTTGGAAAAGCTTGCCTTTTTCAACCAACAGAAGCAAGGTATATTTTACCATGTATGGTAATCAGAGAGGTGAAATGAACAGGGTAACACTGAAACATACTCAGAAACTGAAGGCAAAAGTTAAAGGCAGGTGGCCTGGCAGGTGGTGCAGTGGTTAGAGTTCTGGAATTGCAAGCATGGAGTTCATGTTCAATACCTGACATTGCATATGCCAGATTGATGCCTATTTTAACATTAGTAAAGAAATCATTTAAAAAAATAATACACTATATCACTTAGTGTTTCTCAAACTTTACAGGTCAAAACTCACAGTAAGAAATATAAGGGGGGGGAGTAGGGCACCAAAGTAAAAACCCAGTGGAGAGGGGTAGGCATGTAGCTTCCTGGGCCAGTGGGGGGTGGGAGTGGGCGGGAGGGATGGGTCACAGTCCTTTGGTGGTGGGAATGGTGTTTATGTACACTCCTAGCAAAATGTAGACATATAAATCAGGAGCTAATTAATATGAGAGGGGGAAATCAATTGTATGTCTCAAAGTTTCTCAAAAGACAAACTGAATTTTTTTAATATATAGGCTATGTATTTGATATGCGGACTCTCTCAAAAGCCTAGACCAAGTAGATTAGAAGCTTCCAATAGCACAGCTATATACAAGATACTGGGTACTGTCCAGCAAACCATAACAAAGGGACTTTTCAAAGTTAACCCAATTAACAAATAATGTGATGATAATATTAACTATTGATTGTCTTTTTGAACCCTAAGACAGCAGGAACCTCACATCTTCACTATAGAGCCCCTACTTCCCCCAGTCCTGGAACCCTTGGATAGGGCCCACTTTCCCGTATGCCTCTCCCAATCCAAACCAAATAACATTGCATCTGCCGATCACAACCTAACCAAAGCAACGATTGCTACCTCAACATGCTTCACCTCAGAATGTATCCAGAGACTTCACGTGTGGAATGACAACCCTTCAGCTTCATTACTCGGGTGAGACCTTTCCTTTTATAGTACACTCTAATTTCATCTCAGGTAGTTCACTTTCCAACAAAGTCCCATAACCTAGATATACACCAGTTTCTGTGAGAGAGAGCTTATGTGCACACGTATCCATAAACTACTGCAAAATATATACCTGAAAGCAGGACTACACTAGAGTTTGCAGTGAGTACCTCCCTAACACTTCCTCTCCACTATTCCAAGCTTGGGATCCATGATTGCTCAACAAATTGTTTGGCTTCATATGTTAACTCTCTTTTCAATCACCAGGTTCCAGATGCCACCAGGATGCTGGCTAGGCTTCCCTGGATTGAAGACCCCACCAATATGTCCTGGAGCTCAGCTTCCCCAGAGTCACACCCTACTAGGGAAAGAGAGAGGCAGACTGGGGGTATGGACCGACCAGTCAACGCCCATGTTCAGCGGGGAAGCAATTACAGAAGCCAGACCTTCTACCTTCTGCAACCCTCAACGACCCTGGGTCCATGCTCCCAGAGGGATAGAGAATGGGAAAGCTACCATGGGAGGGGGTGGGTTATGGGGATTGGGTGTTGGGAATTGTGTGGAGTTGTACCCCTCCTACCTTATGCTTTTGTTCACTAATCCTTTCTTAAATAAAAAAATTAAAAAAAAAAAAAAAAAAGAAATATAAGGGGGGGAGTCGGGCTGTAGCGCAGCGGGTTAAGCGCAGGTGGCGCTAAGCTCAAGGACCAGCGTCAGGATCCCTGTTCGAGCTCCCGGCTCCCCACCTGCTGGCAGGTCCCTTCACAGGCAGTGAAGCAGGTCTGCAGGTGTCTGTCTTTCTCTCCTCCTCTCTGTCTTCCCCTCCTCTCTCCATTTCTCTCTGTCCTATCCAACAACAACGACATCAATAATAACTACAACAATAAAACAACAAGGAAAACAAAAGGGAATAAATAAATTAAAAAAAAAAGAAAAGATATATAAGGGGAGGGCCCCGGTCTTGCCTGGACCACCAGGTTCCAGATGCTACCATGATTGATGCCAACAGGACTTCCCTGGACAGATGATCCCACCAATGTGTCCTAGAGCTCTGCTCCCTCAGAGCCCTGCCCCACTAGGGAAAGAGACAGATGGGCTGGGAGTATGGACTGACCTGTCAACGCCCATGTTCAGCAGGGAAGCAATTACAGAAGTCAGACCTTCTACCTTCTGCACCCCATCATGACCCTGGGTCCATATTCCCACGGGGTTCAAGAATAGGAAACCTATCAGGGGAGGGGATGGGATACGGAGATCTGGTGGTGGGAATTGTACCTCTCTTATCCTATGGTCTTGTCAGTGTTTCCATTTTATAAATAAATACGTAATATATATATATATATATATATATATATATATATATATATATATATATGGTGGGTAGCATAATGGTGATGCAAAAGTCCTTTCTTGACTGAGGCTCCAAAGTCTCAGACTCAATCCCCTGCACCACCATAAGCCAGAGCGGAGCAGTGCTCTGGAAGGAAACAAAAACTAAGGCCCCATCATAACTTCCTATGTGCCAAGTGCACAGGTACACACAAGTATGTTTGCACAGGACAGACACTAATATTCTATTCTTTGATATTAATGCTAGTCCATGCTATTCATTTATTTTTACCTCCAGTGTTATCACTGGAGCTTGGTGCCAGAACTAAGAATCCACTGCTCCTGGTGCCCATCCCCCCCCCATTTTATTGGATAGGGCAGAGAGAAATTTAGAGGGGAAGGGGAGACAGAGAAGGAGAGAGAAAGATAAGACACCTGCACACCTGCTTCACTACCTGTGAAGTGTCCAACTTTCAGACAGGGAGCTGGAGGCTGGAACCCAGGTCCTTGCGTGCATTCTTGCATTTCCTAGTATGTGCATCTAACCAGGTGCACCAACAACCAGCCCCCTGCTATTCATTTTCTTAAATGCCCATTGTGAACTATAGTTTGGAAACACAGATTTAGTGTGTAAATTCTGGTTCTACACACAAGCTTTGTGACTGCAACTGACTCAACTTTATGAGTCCTTAACGTCTGCCTCTATAGTAGATAATAGTGTTATCTCTCTTAAAAAGTGTTTGCAAGGATTAAAAGAGTTTACATATATAACATTTTTCAGAGCCTGAAAATAGTAACCCAACAGTATTAATTGGCAATAATAAAGTGGGGTGCTCTTATATGTTGAAATCTATTACCAAGTGATCCAGAAGGTGGCAAGTGGATAAAGCACTGGATTCTCAGGCGTGAGGTCCTCTATTCATTCCCCAGCAGCACATGTATCAGAGTGATGTCTGGTTGTTTCTCCCTCTCTCTCCTTCTATCTTCACGAATAAATGAATAAAATCTTTTTTAAAAAGAAATCTATCACCAATTTTTCTTTTTTGGGTTTTTAAGATTGTGTTTATTTATTGATTAGAAAGGTAGGAGTAGAGAGAGAAAGAACTAGGCACCACTCTCGTACATGTGCTTCCAGGGATTGAACTCAGGACCTATGCTTTAAAGCCTAGTGCTTTATACACTGTGCCACCTATCAGACCACAATGGCCAACTTTTTTTTTATACTGCAGATGTTTGCTAACTACATTTCAAAAACACAAGAAAACGCTAGTTTTTCAAACAGGTTATCTAAGTTATAATATATACACAGTAAATACCCCAAGATAATAATCATGATCAACTGAAATCATGATGCTTTTTCAATGGTCAACTCACATTTTCTTGATTTCCATCTCTTAGCAAACTGTCATACACAATCAATCAAGTAAGAAAAACAAATTATAGAAGCTGAGGAAACCTTCCAAACTTACAAAGGACAAATTATAGAAGCTGAGGAAACCTTCCAAACTTACAAAGGACACCCTGGGAACTGAAGCACTGAGCCATCATAATTTGCTTTTATAGTTTGACATTTGTGAAAATATTCTAGTCCTAATTACAATATCTTGTAGAGAAAAGAGAAAAGTAGCTGGTTATTTTTTCCAAGCAGATTGTCAACATGTAAAAAAAAAAAAAACCAATGCATATTTGTAAAATATGGATTAATGTCACTACAGAGTCTATGCATGATTAGATCTGATTTCATCAGTCAGAGTTTTAGACTACTAATGAAACAACTGGGAAATTAGTGGACAGAAAATGAAAATGAGAGGGAAGAAGGAGATGGACATGAAAAAAAAAGACACTTGCAGCACTGCACTGCTTGACCACTTACAAAGCTTCCCCCACTCCTAACCCCTAGGTGGAGACAGACGGTTTGAACCGAGGTCCTTGAGCATAATAACGTATGCTAAACTGGGTATGCCACCACTTAGGCCCCACATTTTATACTTTCCCTCCATTTTTGTTGCCCTTGTTGTTGTAATTGCTATTGTTGTTGTGGGATAGGATAGTGAGAAATCGAGAGAGGAGGGGAAGACAGAGGGGGGAGGGGGGAGAGAAAGACAGACACCTGCAGACCTGCTTCATTGTTTGTGAAGTGACTCCCCTGCAGGTGAGGAGCTGGGGGCTTGAAACAAGATCCTTATGCAGGTCCTTCAGCTTTGAGCCATATATGCTTAACCCACTGCGCTACCGCCCAGCCTCCCAAATTTTGTACTTTTAAGGAGACATTTAAGAAAACTAGACTATAAGACCAATAAGTGGTTGCTAGAAGGGTGAAAAAAGTGGAATGAATAATAGGACAAGGGATAACTGTATAAGTGAAAAAGAAAAAATTGGTCTTTTGAGTGATGAACTTAATGTAGAAAATATATGTTTATTTTCAATATACACACATGTTATAACATTTACAATGTTATAATGAAATGTTACTTCAATAAAAATGAAGATACTTTATACTGTTCTCATCAGATCTTTTCTCTTCTTAAAGAATGATTGGAAAAATAATACAAAAGAAAGGGTGTTGATGACATTAATTCAGTTTCAGAAGGAAAATTCCCTTTGCAGCATGGAAGTGATTACCAAATAAAACTGTAGCTTTGTATGAAAACTACTACAACTCTTCTGAAAATCAGCTTTGGGAAAATTAAGTGAACAGAAACATCCATAAATAAATCCATATATTTTTAAGCTACTCAAGCTACATTATTTATTTAGGAGTAAGAATAACTTCAGTTCATGCTTTAAATTGAGTTTTGCACACAATATTCTCCAGGATAGCCCAAGCTTATGTAAACAAATAGTAATGTTTGCTAAATGCATACCACAGCATACATTTTAGTATAATTCTATTATAACCATTACTCACACAGACACAACTTATTTTATGTATGAGACATACTTTCAAAAATATGTGTATACTGCTGGTGGGAATGTAAATTGGTTCACCCCACTTGGAAAACAATTGAGATACATCAGAATATCAGAAACTGAGGAAAGGAGTGGGTAGAGCAAATAGCACAATAGTTATGCAAAAAGACTTTTTATGTCTGAGGCTCCAGAGTATCAGCCTCAACCCTCTGTACCATAATAAGCCAAATTTAAGCAATGCTCTAGTAAAAACAGATCATTAAAAACGGGTCCAGCTTAGGGCCCAGCAACTCCTCTCCTGGGATGTATCCAAAAACAAAAAGAAAAAAAACAAAAGAAAACCATAGACACCTACCCAAAGAGATCTATGTATATCTACCTCCCAACACAGTTTATAATATTCCAAACCTAAAAGCAGCCCCTAGACAGACACACAAAGTTTCAGCTATTAAAAATGATGAGGTCATCTCCTTTGCCTTGTCATAGATGGAATTATATTTTAAGAGTAATGTCAAAAGAAGTAACTAATCAAATTTATGTTTACATTTAGAAAATGATATACTACTGGGGAGTCCGGTGGTAGCACTGTGGGTTAAGTGTATGTGGCGCCAAGCACAAGTACCTGGTTCCAGCCCCCGGATCCCTCACCTGCAGGGGAGTCGCTTCATAAGCGGTGTAGCAGGTCTGCAGGTGTCTATCATTCTCTCCACCTCTCTGTCTTCCCATCCTCTCTCCATTTCTCTCTGTCCTAACAACGATGACATCAATAACAACAACAATAATAACTACAGCAACAATAAAAAACAAGGGCAACAAAAAGGAAAATAATTTTTTTTAAAAAACTTAAAAAAAAAGAAAATGATATACTACTTTGGGACAATATTGATGGAACTGGAAGGGATTAGTATTTCTCCTCTTACAGAGAAATTCCTATCGCCCGCCCAAGCTGGTTTCCGCCCAGGAAGATCTACCTGCGAACAAGCCCTGGCCCTCTCAACTTACATTGAAAATGGATTCCAGAAGAATTTAAAGACGGGTGCTGTCTTTGTTGATCTCACAGCAGCCTATGACACGGTCTGGCACCGTGGTCTCCTAGTCAAGATCTCAAGATGCCTGCCTCCATGGGTGGCCAACACTATATCGTTTCTTCTCCAAAACAGAAGATTCCGGGTGCATCTGGGTGACAAGTCTAGCAGATGGAGACTTGTCTCAAGTGGCCTCCCCTAGGGCTCTGTTCTGGCTCCTACGCTATTTAATATTTACATCAATGACCTTCCAGAAACTTCTTCAAGGAAGTTCATCTACGCCGATGACATCTGCTGTGCAACTCAGGCATCCAAGTTCGACATCCTCGAGGAAACACTCACGAAAGATATGTCTCTGATATCTGATTACTGTAAAAAATGGCAACTAATCCCTAGCACTGCAAAAATGGTATCATCTGTTTTCCATCTACACCATGCCTCGGCCTCGCGTGAGCTTAATGTGCAGCTTGGCGATGCAAGAATCCGGCATGAAGCCCAGCCAGTCTATCTTGGCGTTACTCTCGATCGCACCCTGTCATTTCATGAACATCTCATAAAAACTGCAGCAAAGGTGGGCGAGGGGAATAACATCATTGCAAGACTGGCCAGCTCCTCATGGGGTGCGAGCGCTTCCACACTACGATCATCATCTCTGGCATTATGCTACTCCACTGCAGAATACTGTGCCCCAGTATGGTTCCGTAGCCCCCATGTCCACTTGGTTGATTCCAAATTATATTCCTCCATGAGGATCATTTCTGGAACCATCCGTTCCACCCCGGTTCCATGGCTGCCAGTTCTTAGCAACATCGCCCCGCCAGATATTCGTCGGGATGCGGCATCATCTAAGTTCATTTCCCACGTCTACGCTCGACCGGACCTGCCAACATACGCGGATATCTTCGCCCACCCTGTCCAACGCTTGACGTCTCGTCACCCAATCTGGTCCCCTACGCCTACACTGAACTTCTCTGTTCCAGACTCTTGGAAACAGAGTTGGCAGTCAGCTGAGGTAAAGAACAAACACCTCATCACAGACCCCTGCAAGCGTCAACCCGGCTTTGACCTAGCACGTTATGACTGGGCCCTTCTCAATAGCTATCAAACAGGCCATGGCCGGTGCGCCGCTATGTTCCATCGCTGGGGAGCCAGAGACGACCCGAACTGCCCCTGAGGCTACAGACAGACTATGACCCACATAGTCAACGACTGCCACCTCTCCAGATTCAAAGGAGGTCTCAAAACTTTACATCAGGCTCAACCTGACGCTGTTGACTGGCTACGAAAGAAGGGCAAACACTAGAAGAAGAAGCAAAATAAGTAAAGAGATAGGAGACATCTACTGGATGGTCTCACTCATGTGGAATCTAGAGATCTGATATACATGAATTTGCAACAATAACAACAACAAAATGAAAGCAAACTGTTTCTAAGACTTGTGAGAACTATGCTGGCTATCTTTGGGAGGTCAAAATACAGATCTTTGGTGATAGGTATGGTGCAGAACTATACACTGATCCTACAATCTTATAATCAACTACTAATCACTAATTTAAAAAATGAAAGGGGAAAAAAAGAAAATGAAATTCCAGATGCTCATGGAGAAAGTTACCTTTGACAAATCTCTAAAGTTACTTGGCAAGGTAAGATCCAGTTCTTCTGACTCATAATTTGTGATGACCCAAGGAAACACTGGGTACTGATTTAGGTCATTGTAGCTCCGCCCTGGGGAGAAAAACATTGTCATTAATAATAAATACATATACATATATGTATATATTTGTTAATCTGAAGAAATGATAAAACAAATTCAGGAATATTTTCTAAAAGTAGGAATGAGGGACTCTTTCTGAATGCCAGACTTTGTACTCAGAGTCATTTATTATTTCCTTTAATCTTCTCAATTATCTCATGAAATTAGTATAATTCTCATCATACAGATTAAAACATTGAGGCATAATAGGGTAGGTACAACTAGTAATGACTGACCCAGATGCTCTGGACCTCAAGTTTATGCTCTTATAAACTACCCAACTATTTTTTAATACTTTAAATATTTAAGATCTTTTAAAAAATTGGCAATTCTCCTAAAGCATTTTTTTTTTAACTTATAGGCTCTTAAGGCTATATGTGGTTTTCACTTCTACCGAAGTTAATTTTTTACTGTATTAATTTACATTTTTCATTTTATAATTTTTCTTTCATTTGAAAGCATGTAGAGACCTTTTGTTTTACTTCCTTCTTCTGTAAAATTAATTAACTAATCAAATTGCTTATTGGCTAGAAACAAAGAGAAGTTGTGAGGGGAGGGGAGAGAGTAAGAGACACAGCCACAGCACTGTTTCGCTGCTCCTGAAGCTTTTCCCTGCAGGTGGGGAGCAGAGACTCAAGCCCTGCTCCTTACAAATAATGACATGCTTGCTCTACCAAGTGCACCACCACCCAGCCCTCTAGAACTATTTTGATAATTTATTATTAGTGATTTAATATTGGTTTACAAAACTATAAGACAAAAGGGTTAATTCTACACCATTCCCACTCCCAGAGCTCTGTGTCCCCATTTCCTCCATTAGAAACTAAAGTGGTTCACCCAAGGTACAGATATGGGTTGACTATTATTTTTATATCTACCTATCTTTCCCCCATTTTCTCTATAGTCCTGCTTCCTTTTTAAGTCATACCTACAACTATTACTATTTTCAAATGTCTAGACAAATATATTTTCAAATATACAACTACTTTTGTTCTTATACAAAACTATAATCTGATTACTCTTGATAGAGTGAAAATAAGCCACTTACGTAGGTACTCAATCTAGTCATATAATAAACAATAATTAAAGATTTCAACATTTATTTAAGTTACCTGCTATTGTATTGAGAAACATCAAGTACTCAAAATTTGAAATCTCCCTGTGTTGCCATCGCTGGGTCATAGTAGAAGCTTTGAAAAGTTGACGTGGACTAGCTAATGAAATACGCCTGCAAACAAACAAAAAAAAAAAAGAAGAATTTAATGTAGGAACAATTTAAACTTAAAACTAATACAACTAGATATGCGTGTATATTCAAAATGGTATCTGTCTAGTTCTACAAAGTTCTATTTACGTTATACTAATAAATACTAGAGAGTCATGCTACAATTAATAACTGGACAAGTGATTTGGACTATTCAAAGGTCTAGTATGCATGTCTTATTCATCAAAGTAAGATTCCATAACAAAGTCACTAAAACATCTAGGTACACTAAGCATTGAATATTAATAGTGCTCTATAATATCCTTTTTATTTTACTTTGGTTTATACTTGTTCTTCCTTTTTCTAGTTTCTTTAGAGGAAAGTTAAGCTGACTCAGAAAAACACAAATATAATCATACTGTACTTTCTATATAGTTTATATTTTCTTTTTTTATTTACTTTTAAACATTTATTAATTTATTTTAATTTGCTATTGGATAGAGACAGATAGAAATTAAGGGGGAGGGAGACAAAGAAATACCTGCAGCACTGCTTCATCACTCAGGAAGTTTTCCTCATGCATGTGGGGACCAGAGGCTTGAACCTGGGTCCCTGTGCACTGTAACCAGGTGTGTACTTAACCAGGTGTGCCACTACTCAGCCCCTACTTTACATTTTCTATGCTTTTTTTTTTTTTTTTACTTTCTGTATTTTTCTCATATATAACAGTACCTGGTTTGAGGCAATCCAAAACTGGTCCCAATACCAACACGAGGTAGATAGTTAACCACTTTTTTTACTGTTGCAGGGTCTGGGAAGTTGAACATTACAGCAACTATAAAAAATAAGTTTTTTGTAATTAGAACATAGTATGATTTCCTTTTTTTGGAAAACTTCTTCCAGAAAAGCATAATTTACTCCTAGTCCACATATATATTAAGTAGAATTACTGAGTAAATTATATTTATAGCAGATATCAAGTTTTGGTATTAATAAGCAGAAGAAATACTTCATTTATAAACTCCTTTGTCACAGACAGTTATTTCTATAAACACTGTCAGAAGCTCTAACAAATGTTAGTGCATTCATGTGAAATGAAGCTGATAGCATTCACGCACAACTGAAAGGTCACAAAATTCTGAGCTAACATCAAACAAGAATAGTCACTAAACTGCCATATATATTGATTTACAAGAATAGTTTTTTAAATTCTACTTATAATATTTCTATGTGTGCACATCTAATCTAAGAACAACAGAATAATTATACTTAAAAATCAAATTTTAGGGGCTTCCAGAGGCGGGGCTACGGACCAGCAGTAGCTGTGTTTCTCTCCACTACTTTCCTAGGTCAACGAGGAATACCAAAGGAGACCACCTAGGACCGCAACAAGACGGGACTAGAACGACTTCAGGAACCCACCAAGTCACCAGTCCACAGCACAGACTTTATTTAGAGCCATGAAGCAGAATAAAACATTGGCCATAAAGAAAAATAAAGTACTTATAAATGGTTAAAAAAAAATCAAATTTTAGGGGCTGGGTGGTGGTGCACCTGGTTGAGCACACATCTTGCAATGTACAAGGACCTAGTCCCCACCTGCAGGGGGGAATCTTGAGTGGTGAATCGGTGCTGCAAGTGTCTCTCTGTCTATCTTCCTCTCTATTTTCCCCTCCCCTCTCAATATCTGGCTGTCTCTATCAAATAAGTAAAAATAAAATTTTAATGCTTTGTGATCATTTCTGTTTAAAAGACATATACTTGAAAATATCAAGATATATATATATATATATATATGAATGTACTGAGTATATAAAACTGTCACAATACTTATCTATACACATTTTATCCTTAAAATTATCACAGTAAGGTTATAAAATCATTAAACTGAGTTTAGAAGACATTTGGCCAGTCTTAAAATATCAACACCAGTACAGAAACTAAACTATCTATGCTCATTCTGAAGATGATGTTTCTTCTCTATCAAATCTGAAATAATGGGCCAAATTCTTATCCATGTTAGTATAGATTTTAACACTTTTATTACCAATTTGTATGAAGGTAAATAAGTAGGTCCACTAAGCACCTAATACTGCATGCATATACCCATCACACGTTTTAAGTAAGCGTTCTGTATATATTTAATGCCTCATTGAATGTGGGTGGGTGGGGGAGACAAGAGAGAGAGAGAAAGAGAGAGAGAGATCAACCAATCAATCATAGGTTTTGGCTGATGACCCAAGCCAAGAAGGAAAGGCAATAAAAGACCATCCACGCCCAAACAAAAGCAAGGAAGCAGAAGAAACTTCCAAGAAGGAAAATGAATGAGGATGAACATTTAATAAATAAATACTGGATGGCTGAAACCCCTATGGGACAGCAAGAATACAGACTGAACTAAAGTGTGAAACACTGACTTGATTATTTGCCTGGAAGAGTAATGTTTACATTAGGAAAAGGAGCTATATGTCAGGGAGGAGACAAACTAGTAAAGGGACAAATATTTTTCCCTAAAGGAGTTTGTATTATTTAAAGATACATGATTTTTCATGGAAATAAAGATGTTCGCAGAATATGCTACTACTGAATATGTATAGATTTTTTAAAATGACACGTTGTAGATTACAGAAATGGTAAACCGTTGATTTACTTATAACAAAGTGTATGTGCAATAAATCACTAAGATTTATACATTCTTACTTGCATGCCTCCATTCATACCCAACAATGCCTTCCCTTCAAGTTCACCTTGTCTCTCCTCCTTGTCTTAATGAATTTCACGAAGTTCCATTCTAAGCCCACAAATTGAATTTTAGTTCTTTCAAGAATGATGTAATACAAAGCTAAGAAGACAATTCAGTACCATTTTCTGATGGTCCATTTATAATGGCAATGGATTAGACAAAAATTCAATAAATGTATGAATCATTTGATTATCTTCTCCCCTCTCCAAATGCAGGCACCTTCCAGAAGTTTTAAGCATTAGAACAATGGAGAGCATCAAAACCCCACTATGATTAAAAGGCATGTTAGTCCCCATGTTGCCGAGACCTGGCGCTAATCTTTGATATGGTGAAAAGGTATAGCTACTACAAATAATTCTAAGAACAACCAGGTTGGGAGACTATGGCAAAATAAATAAATAAATAAATAAATAAATAATAAAATAGCAATACGGCAGAGAGCAGACTAGAGAATGCCATGGAAGGAAATAATATGCTATGACCATAACAGAAATCTTAAGGAGATGAAAGTTAGCTGGTAACAACACTTCTATTACATATTACCTCTATTGGCCATAAAGATCTCAAGGGCTGTATTTTGCAAAAGGTAACGACGTGAAAAGATAGATCGGATCTCTGTGAACAGCCATTTTCCATGCAGTCCTTCTGTATATGCCAGGATCTGGTAAAGAAAAGAATAATATGAAATAAGTTAACAATACATTTTTTCTGTTCCCCCCAATAAAATATGAATTATTATTCCAACTGTTTTTAAAACTAAATAAAAAATTCATTAAGTAATTTGGAGGAAGATTTAGAAAATTTATTATTTTCTATAGAAAATAAACAAATGTAAAGACAGAACCAAATTCAAAAATCTACTTATAAGCATACTAAGGACTTTATCTCTCTCTTTTTTTATTAAGGACTTTCTAAGACAATGATTTAATCTCTTGCTTTTGGGGAAGTAGATAATGTATTATTTATTGGTTATTTTTTGAGTCGTATGGAAAATAATCTCTTAGAAAAAGCCTTAAAAAAGAGAAAGACTAAAAATAGCCCTACATGCTTATAAAGCACATCTACAAATTAATAAAAATAGTTATAATGTGCCCATAAGTACAGTTACATACATAAAATAAATTTAGGTTCTTTAAAAAGAATCATACTCTTAAGGTCACTGTTAAGGCAACAGTCACCTATTCAGGAAGCATAAAGACTGACAGTATAAGAGGCTAAGTATCATTTTGTCAGCTAGGCTAAACATAAACCTACAAACGAACTCAGCATAATCTCTCTATGGAGTAAGTGGTTGTCAGAGTAACTTGTTACAATTCTTGTCATCCTATGTGACAGGCGCAGTAGCTTAGAATGCTTTGCCAACTCAAAGCAATCCTGTCTTTAGTCCTAAGCCACTTCGTTGCTTTATTATTCAAGTTTTGTTTTTCAAAAAGTTCATTTCAAAAGCTTAATTATGAAGTTATTAAAAGAAAACCAAATTGGAATTTCTCCACACCAGTACTTCACATAATGCTAATAAAGAAAATCAAATTAGTAAAGAAAATCAAAGCTTATGAAAGCAAACTAAGTTAAACAATAAAGAGGCATCTCTTAAATGTAACCAACAGTAAAACCACAACATTTGTTAATAATGTTACATTTCAAGGACAAAGAATGCAGTAAGTAGAGGGAAAATAATAAGAATCAATCTTATGTAAACTTTTGCCTTTTTTTTTTTTTTTTTTTACAAATTTCCATTTCCATTCTCTAGATCTGAATTGTATATAAATCTCAGCTCAATGAAAAAAGTTTATTTGGAGAAAAGAAACCTTAATTCACCTACAAACGTGTAGATTTTTCTACAGAACTAATTATAGTTCTAGATTTTTAACATCTAGGAATGAAAGAATGAGTGTACACTCAAGCTCAGAATTTTCTGAAAAACAAAAAAATTCCAAGAACCAAACCATCTGTCATAGTTTGACAGCTTAAGAGTCAGCCTATTAGCTCTTTCATGAAACTAGCACCTATATAAGTAAAAGACCTAGAGACAAAAGGAAAAGAGACTCTCAAGATGTCTTTAAACAGAATTTGCATGTACATCTTTTCCTCACCACTCCCAGATGCTCTGGACCTCCAAAGTCTGCAGTGATTTCCTACTTGGTCTCTCTTCTATTTATTTGTAGGACCCTACTCTGACCACAGGAGCCAAAGGGTACAAAAATTAGATCTCATCACTCCTACATTTAGTACATGCATACTGAACTCTGCAGGTTTCTGTTTGTAAGGCTTACATCAGAGACTCCCTGATGGGCCCTTCAAACTTTTTTTCTCCTCCCCTTGGAATACCCTCATGATTGGCTAACACACATTTAGATTTCAGCTTAAATGTCACCTCCTGGGGGCTGGGTGGTAGCACAGCGGGTTAAGCACACGTGTCGCAAAGCGCAAGGACTGGGGTAAGGATGCTGGCTCGAGCCCCTGGCTCCCCACCTCCAGGTGAGTCACTTCACGAGCAGTGAAGCAGGTCTGCAGGTGTCTATATTTCTCTCCCTCTCTCTGTCTTCCCCTCCTTTCTCCATTTCGCTCTGTCCTATCCAACAACAAAATCAATGGCAACAATAATAATAATGACAACAAGGGCAACAAAATGGGAAAAAAATGCCTCTAGGAGCAGTGGATTCGTAGTGCAGGCACTGAGCCCCAGCGATAACCCTGGAGGCAGAAAAAAAAAAAAGTCACCTCCTCCGAGAAGCCACAGGTTCTAAACCTCATTTCCTCCATTACTACATTATACTATTATACATTATACTACTCCAAACTCAAGAGATTTCCTTCATAACATTTATTAATTGTTGAAGTAGTATTTTTGCTTGTCTCTAGTATTCAGTACTTAAGTACTAGAATCTAAGTTCTGCTAGAGTAATGATGCTGAAAACACTCAAGGTCCATTTTTAATAAAGTGTCGAACGCAAAGTAGATGTTTCTGAAATGCATTAATGAGTGACAACCTATGCTCTGTGTGTGGCCCAATTTAATTTTCTTTGGGCCATGTGATACTTTTAAAAAGTATGTGGTAAAGAATGCTTCATACGTATACATGAGTAGTAGTATACTACTACTCAGCTGTAAGCAATGCTAAAATCTCCTTGGCAAACATCTTAGATGAGACCTGAAGGAATCACGCTAAGTGAGAAAACCAGAAGAAGGATAAATAACAGATGGATCTTATCCATAAGTGGAACTTAAGAAACAAAGAAAATACAGGGTGAAACTTAAGACTAGCTGAGATTTGTTGCAGTAGATCCAAGGACTCTAAAGGTGGGAGTTGGGAAGGGTGCAGGATGGGGCTTGAGGAGACTGAATGGAAGTTGAGGGATGCAGAGGACCACAGCAGAAGGATGTCAGTTGGCAGGTGTGGAGTACAGACGCCTATGTCAGGTAGGTAAGAAACTGCACTTTATGACAACAGTTATTCCTCACCCCCCCAAAAAAAAGTAGAAGAAAAATTCAAGTTGATGAAATATCTGAGAAAACACTTTGAAGATATTTACATAATTTACAATAGATAGATTTTTGGTTTCACATGAAAAAAACAAAAACAACTAGAGTTTCCGGTGGTGGCAGACCTGGTTGAGCGCACATGTTACAATGCACAAGGACCCAGGTTCAAGCCTCTGGTTCCCACCTGCAGAAGGGAAGCTTTTCAAGTGGCAAGTCAGTGCTGCAGGTGTCTCTCTTTCTCTCTTTACTTCCCCCCTTCCTCTCAATTTCTGTCTCTACTCAATAAATAAATAAATTAATTAAATAACCCTAGTTTCTGTCAGACTTGAATCTAAAGTGAACCTCTTCAATAACAAGGTAATCAGATGCACAAATGTATCACAAAGCTGAAAATACACACATAACTTATAGTCACCCCTCTATAACCCAGATTTATACTGACTTATGTGATTGAATCTACAAGAACAGAACACAGCAGTAGGGAAAGAATAAAATTATGCCACATAAAAAAGGGGGGCTAGGCAGTGGCTCAGCGGGTTAAGCAAACATGGTTCACAGCACATGGACCAGTGTACCAGTGTAGGGATCCCAGTTTGAGCTCCTAGCTCCCCACATGCATGGGGGTCACTTCACAAGCAGTGAAGCAGGTCTGCAGGTGTCTATCTTTCTCTCCCCCCTGTTTTCCCCTCCTCTCTCAATTTCTTTTTCCTATTCAACAACAACAACAATAAACAACAAGAGCAACAAAAGGAAAAAAAAATAGCCTCCAAGAGCAGTGAATTCATAGTGCAGGCATGGAGCCCCAGTGATAATCCTGGAGGTTAAAAAAAAAAAAAAAAAGCATGCACTGTTCATCCACTCACCATTATCTGCCCACTCTCTACTGTTTGAGTTTGCTACCCTGGACTTACTCAATAAAGAGAGAATTCCACATTAGTTCTGTAACACTTAAGAGTCCTAGTTATTGACTTACAAGAAAAATCAGATAAGACAAGCTAATTGTACAATACAAAATTCCTTTTGTGTGTTTTTTTAAGTTCCTTGTAAAGGTAAGGACTTAATCTAGACAACTGAAAGTTTACTCATCCAGAAATGCAGAGTTCCACATACACCACTTTGTCATATTTCTTTAAACGGCTGTTAGAGGGGGTTGAGTTAAGCACACTTACACTTAATACTAAGCATAAGGACCTTTATAAGAATCCCTGTTCAGGTCCCCAGCTCCCCACTTGCAAGGGGTCACTTCACAAGCAGTGAAACAGGTATGCAAGTATCTTTATCTTCCCCTCCTCTCTCAATTTCTTTCTGTCCTAACCAATAAAATGGGGGTGGAGGGTTAGTCACCAGGAGCAGTGGATTTGTAGTGCAGGCACCGAGCCCCAATGATAACCCTGGAGGTGAATAAAATTTTTAAAAAGTTGTTAGACTTGAACTAAACTCCTTAAATTTTTTAAAAAATATTTATTCCCTTTTTGTTGCCCTTGTTGTTTTGTTGTTGTAGTTATTATTGTTGTTGTTATTGATGTCGTTGTTGGATAGGACAGACAGAAATAGAGAGAGGAGAAGACAGAGAGGGGGAGAGAAAGATAGACAGCTGCAGAACTGCTTCACTGCTTGTGAAGAGACCCCCCCCCTGCAGGTAGGGAGCCGGGGGCTTGAACAAGGATCTTTATGGAGGTCCTTGCGCTTTGCGCCACCTGCAATTAACCCATTGCCGCTCAACTCCCCGTCAAAAATTTTAATCAATTTAATTTGTTTTCTTGTACATAAATTATATGTAAAAGGGGAAGTCAAACAACAAAGGATTCTTTAAAATGTGATATAATGAGAATATCACACACTGCTCTGAAAATTCTACTTTTCAAATCTTTAGAACTAGTATAATAAAACTATACATTCACTTTGGTGATAAATTATTATAAGAAGATCAAGTACGGGAGTCGGGCTGTAGCGCAGCGGGTTAAGCGCAGGTGGCGCAAAGCACAAGGACCGGCATAAGGATCCCGGTTCGAACCCCGCCTCCCCACCTGCAGGGGGGTCGCTTCACAGGCGGTGAAACAGGTCTGCAGGTGTCTATCTTTCTCTCCCCCTCTCTGTCTTCCCCTCCTCTCTCTCCGTTTCTCTCTATCCTATCCAACAATGACGACAATAATAACTACAACAATAAAACAACAAGGGCAACAAAAGGGAATAAATAAATAAAATAAAATATTAAAAAAAATTAAAAAAAAAAAGAAGATCAAGTACTACAGATTTAGATATACTCTGTTGTTGTGGTGGTCTGGTGTCGGGCTGCACGCGGAGGACGTCCAGAGCAAAGGGGTACACAAATCTTTATTATAGGATGGGAGGGTTGGTTCAGACCACGTGGAGCCAGCCGGCAATGGCCGTCCCCACTATCTGACCACGGAGGAGAGCAGGGAGCGAGACCTCAGAGAGGGAGAGCTGAGAGCCCAGAGGGGGGGGGGGGGTGAGGGGGCTTTTTATTGGGCGACAACCAGGGGTGACGTGTAGGGCCAGGATTGGTTGAAGGGGGGCACTCTAGGATTTTGCTGGCGTAGAAAAACCTGTGGGCGGAGACTGCATCAGAATAACTCCTCAGCAACAATACTCTATAGTACCCCAATTATTAGAAGAAATTGGTGTCCTAATCAGAGATTTTTAATGTACTATAATATTTTTCCATTTAGGGGGTCGGGTGGTAGCACGTGGCACAAAGCGAAAGGTTATTCGAGCCTCCGACTCCCCACCTGCAGGAGAGTCGCTTCACAGGGGGTGAAGCAGGTCTGCAGGTGTCTGTCTTTCTCTCCCCCTCTGTCTTCCCCTCCTCTCTCCATTTCTCTGTCCTATCCAACAACAACATCAATAACAACGATAATAATATCCACAACAATGGTAAAACAACCAAGGTAACAAAAGGGAAAAAATGAAAAATGGCCTCCAGAAGCAGTGGATTTGTGGTGCAGGCACTGAGACCTAGCAATAACCCTGGAGGATGGATATATATATATATATTTCCATGTAATAAAAAATTTAATTTACATATACCCTCCATTAACAATATGATTAAAGAGTTAAAATGCTCCTTTGAAGGCATGCTCCTTTAAAATTTACTCTATGTGATTTTCAAACATACCCAAAACTATAAAAAAATGACATTTCATATATTGCAACATTCTAACATTTCAACACATTATTGCATTATGAAACTTTAAAAAAGCATTATAGATAGTATTGAAATGTCCATTATAACCTTTTCTGGTGCCATTTTCTCCTATGCCAAAGTCAATTACGAGGTGAGTGAGAGGAGTCATTTACACACACAGGACACCACTCTGCTCTGACTACTGGTGGTACCTAGGATTGAAGCTGGGAATTCACATGCAAGTCCTCCGCACAACCACTATGCTATCTCTCAATCCATATGAATTTTAAACTATTAGACTATATAGCCATAACAGCCAGTATTGTTCTAAATATTTTCACATCTGATATAAACAGCATTATAATGAATGCTTGACAGAGGGCTTTTTAAGCTCCTAACACAGTCTGACAATATTTTATACCTGAAAGAAAACAGGTGATGAAAATTACTGAAAATGACCAAACTTATTGATAATTAAAACCTTTTGTACATAAATACAAAAAAATTAACATCATTTAAAAATATCAAACAAAATTCTACACTTAGAGTCCAAGAGAACTGAGGTTTATATACAAACAAAAAACTCACAGCAGAATTACTAGCTGAAAACGATCCACAAGCATTTCTTTCAAGTATTCATTAGGAATAGGTGTTGGTACCATAAGCAGCTGCAGCTGAGTTAAGCAAGAGGTTTATTTCTTACTGGAATAGTATATTCCTGGTCTGAGGCTTCACTTCAAAGTCTCTAGAGTTCAATTAAAACTGGATTAGGTAGAAGCAGACCGTTCTCGGGGACTTTCTGTTCACTGAAACTCTACCTACACTGACAGCACCCTAGACAGAGGTCTAGCCCGCCAATGAATCAGTTGCTATGGAAACTGTATCATTACCATTGCTCTTCAGTTATGACCTCAAGTCTAGAATAGCTGGAAAGCTTAAGGCCACAGCACTGTCTGAATGTTCACCACCTTGCTCGAATATGGTATTATTGTCAGTGAATTTAACTGAAAAAAAGTTTCAGAAAAGCTAGTTTATTAGATGAAAGGAAGCTAGAAAAGAAGTCAATATTTAAGCTAAAACAGAGAGAGATGTAGGTATATATATAGCAATCTACTAATTTACCTTTTGTATCTTTACCCTTTATACCCTATAACAGAAATACCTTAATACCTTCACATGTCCTCATTAAAATTTTATCTAAAACTGTACTTTCTGAAGATACCATTGATCCCTGAAATATATACGTGGTTTCTTTAAATAGCCATGGCACATGAAAACTCATGAAATACATATGAAAACGACTTGAAACTTGGCTTGAAAGTAAAGCATTTCTCACTTTCTCTTTAATCTTTCATTTACAAAAGTTAGAAATTTATCCAAACAAAACTTTTTTTTTCTTTCTCATGGAAGAACAAAAAAGAAATCTGTCTTGACTATCCTTGTTATTTTCAGAATATCAGGCATTTTTTTAAAAAGTAGATTCAAAGCAGTCTTTTGAAATAAAGCCATTTTTGCTCCACTTAAGAAAAAAAAGTTTTTATATAAAAATATCCTCAATAAATGTTAAATATTTAAACATCCTTGTTGAAAAATATATTCAAAAGCGATCAAATGTTTTACCTAAAGAATAATATTAACATGGAACCACATATAAATAAAATCAGTAAGAGATATTTTTTAAAATATTGCTATTTACAAAAATTAGTACTGTACAGTCCTTGATATTTCTCAATTTTTAAGTTTTTACTCTTGGTTTCATATTTTTGAAGAATTCGATGAACAACAGTACTGAAGATTTCACAACAGTTATTTCTAAACTATGTGAATATATTTAACATCAAGAAAAATATTTTATACTAGTATGCAAACCAAACTAACCATAACCTCAGTTATATAACAACTATGCTTCAAGACAATTATTAGTCACAATACTTATATCCAATAAAGCTAAACATTAAACATCTGAAATACATTTAAAATGAAGGGGCACTGAAATATTCTAACTATAGCCCACCACTAAATGTATGTGCAAATACATTTTCTCTACAATGACTGAAATTTTAACAAGCTAAAGTAATTTCAATCAAATATTATAAAGTTTACCACTGTTATTAAAATCCTTTTGAATTATGCTTTGCTGAAGTTTGACATCAAAGTATATCTCTTAATTTACCCTAATTAATACTGAATAAAGATCACTTCATCAATTATGTAACTTTTAGTTTTAACTTTTTAAAGATATAGTCTGAAAGTAAAACTCAGATATAATTTAAGTTAAAAATGACATATAGTTAACTATTGGAATGTTACCATGGCAATTTTGTCATTTAATATATGCCCACAAACTCACAGAATATCTCTAAACTCTGAAAAGAGCAATAACAAAAAAAGTTGTGAAATATAAGATTTTCATTTATATTAATGATATGTAGTATTTTTCATCTATCTAGGACATTTTCTTCTCTTGTTTATATTTCTCTTGTTTATTGCATGTTGCAGTATTTTCCTTAGCATTTTCATAGGTGACAAATTCAATTAAACATATTAATTAAACTACTAGGCAGTTTAGTCAGTATGAAAAATTAAAAATATCTAAATAAAATGCTATGTGACCTCTATTGATTGTTAGCCTGGGTGTGGATGGTGCGGCAGCTGGGAGGGGCAGAAGGGGAGTTAACAAACACATACACTCTTGTGTTTTCTCTTCCAATTACTGAGGGAGATGATAAAACCACAGCAAATGATGTATCAGCTCATTTTATCTTATCGCTTTAGGGCTAGGTGACAATGAAGTTCATATTTCACTGACTCCCATTGAAGATTGTGAAAATTACTTGCCCTTATGACCTGAAATTTCACTAGAAGACAGAAATTTCTCTTCTGCAAAGTAATGCAATTTTTCAGATGTCAACCTTTAGCCCAGCTTTAAAAATTAATTTCATTTATATTAACCAATGATATCGATATTTTCAAAGAACGCTTCTTGATACATGAAGCACTGACTGGCAAATTGATGTTGCTTTAGATGGGTAAAACTATTTTATTTTAAGCTGCTGTGGCAGACAGATTTATAGCAAACTGAAATTCCCATTTCATAATTTAATATTTGTGCCAGTGATGCACCTTTAAGCCCCTGGCCTGTAAATAATTCAGTTGCTTGGTTCTATTTGTATTTTCTACTTGTTTTCCAGTTTAAAAATAATTTGCTTTCTAAATGATGTATCACAAAAGTCATCCTTTATTAAACGTTTAATATAAACCTTCATGAGTAAAGTCAAATGTGAAAATGAAGAAATAGAATAAAGAAACATTTACCCACCATTCCACTAACTTTGAATCACATTTTTTAAATTTCTGCTGCATTTGTAGCATAATATCCTTTGAAAGACAAGAAAGAATGTAAAACATAATAAAAGATTATTAAGGAACAATGTAAAAGAAGATGAATGTGTCCTAGGTTTTTTTTTTTTTTATGACAGCACATGAGGTAAAGAACTATGCAGTGAATTTTCAGAAATAACAGTAGAATGAATGCAGATGAATACCTTATTTAAAATAGAGCTTATCTGCACTTGAATGGCCTTTTTCAGATACAAATATAAAATTCAGGTTAGGGAGATGGCACAGTGATTCATGCAACAACTTTCATGCCGAGGCTCAGAGTTCACAGATCCAATCCCCTGTACCATCATAAACCAGAGCTTACAGTGCTCTGGAAGAAGGGAGGAGGTGGGGAAACGCCACAGTGTCAATGTTATCATGGACAAGGTGAGGAAGTGTTCCATCTGAGTTCAGCATAAGAGATACAGAAATTACTCAGTGTTTGCACAAAAAAAGTAAATTATCAATACAAAATTTCAATGTTTTAGAGTAAAAATGGTACTAAAAGATACAGAGTATAAGACTGGGAGATATTTCACTGAGCACACCATTTGTCATATCAAACCCCAACCAACATATGGGAGCACAACACAAAAGGAAGTTTTATGAGTGGTAGAGTAGTGCTGCAGGCTCCTCTCTCTCTCTCTCTCTCTCTCTCTCTCTCTGTTAACCTCTATCTAGGGAGGAAAATAAAAGTCTATTGAGAGTGTTGGGATTATGTAGGTGCAAAGTCCTGGCAGGGAAAAAAAAAAAATTCCTGAGTAAGTTTTTATTATAACTATGCAGTACAGTGCTGTGTTTCACTAAAAAAAATGCCTTACTATTAGAAGACAATCATTACACCAAGTAACCTTTGCATACTCTCACTAGATTGGAGTTTCTACTTTACTGGAGTTCATAGAGGTCAGCTCACTGATCTTAGTCATCTTTCTATTTATGGTACCAATCACAGCTCCCAAATACCAAAGACACTGACAGGCAGACTGAGGGTCAGTTCACTTTCACAAACTATGCACGATCCAAAATTAAGAAATAAATAAGCATAAACAGTAGAAAGCAAAAAACGATAAAAAAAAAAAAAAGTGAAACACAAGCACATGATCAAAAAAGTTAAGGGTCATAGCTCAACTTCTGAATTAGATGTAGTGACAGGGATTGAATTTACTATTACACATTAAAAATGCTTACACAGGGGGGGAGTATTGCTTTGAAAACCTCCAACAACAAGCAACAAAAAGCAGTAATCCCTGAGTGGTGGGGGAGGGGAGAGTGAGGAGAGTGGTTCTATCCATTATTCCCTGTTCCCCAGCAGCCAGAAATAACAGTGTTTTGTGGTTTCTGGGAATAGAGAAAAATGGTGTAGTATAGCTGGCTGAGGCAGTTAAGTGTACAGGGCAGAGTTGTAGTATGAAAAGGGCAGGAAAGAATTCCTGGGACCTGAAGTCTTCAGATCAACCCAGGTGTTTAAGAAAACAAACTGGTTGTGGTATATAGCACCAAAACAAAGGAATCTGGGGGAGAGATGGTATTCCTGTCCTGGTATACGCCAGTGGAAATGGGCCTAAATTGGGGATGAGAGTGTTTGGGGCACAACTATGACAGGGGAATAAGAAATTTTAACAATGTCTCAACAACTCTACTATAAACTACTAAGCCCTCAATAAAATTACTGGGGGAAAAAGGAGGGAGGGGAGGGGAGGGGGAGGAAGGGGAGGGAGGGGGGAGGAGAAGGAAGGGGAGGGAAAAGGAAGAGAGGAGGAAACTGAGCTGAGTGAAAGAGTCTCTAAAATTTTAGGGAAGCATACTGAAGAGCAAGAAAGGTCTCGTCATTCATGGAGCACACAATAGATTGTTCAGAAGGATTCTGCCTCAATTGTGGAGAAAAATTAGCTCCAGATTAAATGTTACTCAGGTCCTTCCTAACAAATACTTTATGAAAAAGCAAGATCCAGATGAATCAAACTATTTCTAAGAAACTTAACTGCATCACAGAACAATGCACTAAAACACTATAGAAAGTAAAATATCTGGTCTCTCTCTCTCTCTCAAAAATTAAATAAATAAAATAAAATAAAAAAGAAAGTAAAATATCTACCACACAACAGGGAAAAATTCACTACAGCTGGAATTCAACTTAAAATTATTAGTCTTTTCTGCTTGCTGTGCTCTTCCTCCCCAAAAAAATCTACGAAAAGGGTGGGGGAGATAGCATAACAGTAAGGCAAAAAAACATATTTTATGTTTACTTATTTACTTATTTTAATAGAGACAGAGAAACAGAGAGGAGGGGAGATACAGAGGGAGAGAAAAAGAGACATCTGCAGCACTGCTTCACCAAGTGAACCTGGATCCCTTGAATTGGAACATGTATGCTTTACCAGATGTGCCACTGCCTGGCCTCCAGAAAAGCATATTTTAGAACAAAAATAGTCCTAGATTTAAAGAAGTTTGTTTGATAATGATAAATAGCATATTTAAACACATGAAGCAAAATCTGAGGAAGCTGAAATGAGAAACAGAACTCCACAATTATGAACAGGTATCAATACTCTCTTAATAACTGTTAAAACTAGTAGTTGGAAATCAGTGAAGATACACACTTGAGGGGCCAGCCGGTGGTGCACCTGGTTAAACACTCACACCACAGTGTATAAGGACCCAGGTTCAAGCCCCTGTTTCAAAGAAATTGAATTCAAAATTTAAATAATCCCATAAAATAAACTCCAGGTCCAAAGAGTTCCACTGGTGAATTCTACCAGGTGGTGGGTGGTGCATACAACACAGTGCCTAAGAACCTGGGTTCAAGTTCCTCGTCCCCACATACAAGGGGGAAGCTTCATCAGTGGTGAAGCAGTTTTCTCTCTCTCTCTCTCTCTGTCTCTCTCCCTTTCCCCCTCTGCCTCCCCCTTCCCTCTCAACTTCTCTCTGATTCTATCCAAAATAGATAATAAATAAAATATGTTAAACATGTAAAAAATGAATTAAAAAATGTAACATCCATAGTAAGTTAGCAACTTATAAGCATATAAAAATCAGTGAAGTAGGTTAAGTATAGATAATGGATAAGGAAATAGCTTATAAGAATCAGAAATACAGGGGCCAGGTGGTGACGCACCTTGTTAAGTGCATGTATTGCAATGTACAAGGACCCAGGTTCAAAGCCCTGGTCCCCACCTGCAGGGGGAAGCTTTATGAGTGGTAAAGCAGGGCTGCAGGTGTCTCTGTGTCTCTCTCCCTCTCTATCACCCTCTTCCCTCTTGATTTCTGGCTGTCTCTATCCAATAAATAAAGATAATAAAAAAAAATTTTAAAGAATCAGAAATACAAAGTACTTCATGTTTACAGTAACTGTAAACTTGAAAATCTGTAAAATAGGGGGTCTGGTGGTAGCACATCAGGTTAAGCGCACATGGTGCCAAGTAGAAGGACCAGAGCAAGGATCCTAGTTCGAGCCCCCCATGCTCCCCACCTGCAGGGGAGTTGCTTCATGGGTGGTGAAGCAGGTCTGCAGGTGTCTATCTTTCTCTCCCCCTGTCTTCCCCTCCTCTCTCAATTTCTCTCTGTCCTATCCAACAATAGCAGCAGCAATGGCAACAATAATAACAACAAGGACAACAAAATGGGGAAAAAATGGTTCCTGATGTAATATTCTCCCTGGTTTGCTACATACTCACAGTGTGTATCCATAATAATAAATACATATATATTACATTATATTATATTATATATTACACACACACACAGGCACAATCTTCTCCTTTTACATTGCCAAGGCTAGACATCAATCTCTAACCTCAACAAACCTTAATTGCCTACTACAGACTTTCTCCAGATACAGTCACATGGAGAGTAGGGTATAATTTTTTTTTTTTGGTAACCAGAGCTCTGTTAGCTCTGGTTTATGGTCGCTAGGGCCAGGAACTGACTCTGAGACCCTGAGACCTCAGAGCCTAGGATATGAAAAGTCAACTGCACAACCATTATGCTATCTTCCCTTTGAAGATTAGGATTTTAACACCTGAAGGGCAAAGGGGAAGGGACAGTTGTGTGAAGAACATCCTTACATTTACTTCCTAAAACTTGGAGGAGCAGGAAACAGACATTAATAGTATACTACTTTACATTTCACAATAGATTTTTATCTCTGTTCCAGGAATCTCATGTCCTCTGCAAGCATCCAGGAAACTATCAGGATGGATTAATTGCTAGCTATCAAGTAGGGTAAGATTTCAGACCATCCCAGCGCATTATGGTAGAAGAGTCCTACTTTGGAAGTTGAGTGTTTTGCAGATGTCTGTCATAGGGAGATAAGAAATTTTACCCATGTGTCAACAACTGTACTGTAAACCATTAGCCCCACCTGTGATATGATCTAAAAAAAAAAAATTTCAAGAACATTTGCAATTCATTACATTCTAGATGACAATCACAACTGACTTGGATTTGCCACCTATTACAATATCAATAAGGTTCAATTCTTATCCCTGTGAATTTTGCCTGCACAAGAAATTCACACAAAACTGCATCAGTTCAGCAGGTTAACCAGTCAGCTATCCCTGCAGCTGGGAATACTAGCTGTTGCATTTCTCCAACAGAGGAGTACTCATTCTTCTGACATCATCCATTCTACTCAGTACAGGGACTTACCCAATCTCACTTCTCTACCTTCTCTTTGTGAGTTTTAGAAGACTCATTTGTATGTTTACTAATTATTTAAATTAGAGGATAAAGATTTAGGTGGCAGCATAATAGTTATATTAAAAAAAAAAATTGTAATGCCTGAGGTAGCAAAGGTCCACACCCTAGCACCACCACAGGCCTAAACTTGCTAATCCATGGCAGCATATACTGTGACTGGTACTGAACATGGGGGAGGGGGGGTGCTTAGGAATTCTGGGTATTGTCGTATGCTTTACATTGGTTTGTTCTAGCCCTCCCCCGCCAAGAGAATTAGATCAGTCCAGTTAATTTTGCGGGCCCGCTTGGCCCCGCCCCAAGGAACCCCGGGAGAGGGTTCCTGAGTTTGAGAGTGCCAGAGTTTCAGAGGGTTCCCCAGTACGAGAGTTCCAGAGTTCCAGAGTTGGAGAGTTCCCGAGTTACAGAGTAAGAGGGAGTGCTTGTGCCGCCACAAAGAGACAGCAGAGTTCTGTTTGGTGATTAGTTTGTCTTAGTTTATGAATCGTTGTTCGTGAATAAAGAAATACAGCTTCCCTGCCCAGCCGTTGTCTCCGCATCTCTGTTCACCACCGCGAAGCTAGACCCGGCCGGCAAGAGCCTCCAAAATTTTAACAACAGGGTATTCTACTGCTAAAGCTCCTCCCTAACTTTAAAATATCTTATCAAATCACATGATTCAAATCTTAACCTGTTCTGAGTCCTATTCTACAACCTCTGAGATAACTTGCTTTTTTTATTTGTAGGCTAGCCTTGCACCAAGGTAAGTTTACACAGAAAAGATTCATAGCTAAACTAACCTTTACATACATTTAAGATACAATTAGAAAAACAACAAACTATTCCAGATCATGAAGAAAATTCATTTATGAAGTCAGTACAACTTTGTAATACTGAAAAAAGTGAGGCTATAAAAATGAAAAATTGAAGAGCAATTTCATCACTGAATAAAACTTTAAAATCTTAGAAGTTATCCATAGCAAATTGAGTCTGTAGGAACTGTAAGAATATTAACAAGGAGGACATTTCCTTAGATTTAAGAGTGGATATTTTCTGATATATTTCAAATATCAGAAAATCCACAGTACAGTCATCCTGTCAAAAGGGAAGCACTATACAGTCATTTAATAGATGCTGAAAAAGGCATTTGCTCAAATTTGAAAGTCACTACAAAGGAAAAAAATATTATAAAGCAGAAATGAAAAAAATTGAGTATAGTACATTTTACCAAAAGTCAATAACACATATTACATATGACCTGAGGCTAAACATGTAAGTTCTGGACTAAATAACAGTATCTATCATATATTTCTTTTCAAAATCAAATTTCAGTGTGAGGCACACAGAAAACACTAATTAAGTATCAGTATTTATAATTACAATAATAATGCCATCATTTAAATCGAAGAACTTACAATAAAATTTAAAATCTAATATAAATAAGTGAACTTTAATATATCAAAGCACTGTGATTAAAAATATACAAACATGTAAGGTAAGCATGTCTCTTTCAACAATTGCACATGAATATAGAAACTAGAAAAGATTTCATTTGTAATAGTAGGAAATACATTTAACATTTACAAATAACAACAAAAGCAGGAAAAGAACAAACAGTAAAAGATATTAAAAGAACAAAGTACAATCTGACAAAAATAGATATTTTAATCCTCAGATTTAAAGTTGCCAAAAACCAACATATGTCTAATGTATTTGTTATTATAATGCCAATGGACTATTTTTCAAGCTTTGTAAAATATATTTGTATGACAATGTATCTCATTAAGATTTCCCTAAGTATCTCGGGTTTTTTGTTTGTTTTGTTTTTATGTTGTGTTGTTAGTGTTGTTGTTGTTACCAGAGTACTGTTCTGCTCTGGTTTATGGTGCTGCAGGGGATTGAACCCGGGACTTTAGAGCCTCAGGCATGAGAATCTGCTTGCATAACTATTACGCTAACTACCCTCCACCCTCTCATGATTTTTAAATGTTATAAATGGCTTATTTCAATTTCTATTTCAAATTGTTCTTATATGGAAAAACAACTTTTCTTCTGATTTAATTATGCTAAACTCACATAATCTTATGAAGTATTTCATACATTCCTTAGGATTTTCTCCACATACTAAGCTGAATTCAAATTCAGACTTTTTTTTTTACTTTACAAAATAAATTATTCGGTGTTTATTTACTGTGTATGTTACACACACAGGTCAGTAATCTATCGATAGTAAAATTGTTGAGTGCGATGTTGAGTAGAATTATAAAAAGTCAATGTTCTCTCTTGGTCGCAATTTTAAATTAAAAACACTTAGCTTTTACCATTAAATAAAATGCCAAATATACAGAAAACAGCAGAACTGTCTCCAATGAGTTCCTACACTTATTTATAAATGGAGTAGGTGAACTGGAATAGGAATAGCAGAAATGAAGGTTAAGTTGCAACTGGATCTCAAAAACACTGATTTTCCTATGCTCTAGCTAGAAAGAAAAACAATTCACACCACAATTCAGGTATTTTATATGCATATCATAGATAGGAACTTAGTTTCTTCACTACTATATTTGTTATGTGTGTTCTATGCTTGTAATTATATGCTAAAATGATCAAGAAATATAGGTAACATTCTGAGCAAAAGGTATTGTCTTACTTTTTTAAAAGCTAATAGTCACTTAAAGCTACAAATGTAAACGGGTGGGAGTATAGCATAATGATTATGCAAAAATGCTTTCATGCCTGAGGCTCTCAAGTCCGAGGTTCAATCCCCTACACTGCCATATGCCAGAGCTGAGCACTTTTGGTTAAAAAAAAAAAAAATTCAGATGTAGAGTATTTCAAAAACAACCAGCAATTAGCCCCACTGAAATATTCTATTAGTTTGATTCTTAGAGATTAGCTCATAAAATTTTATGTTGCCACAAAAGTGACTAAATTATATAAAATTTCTGAATTCTAATGATGTATGCCCAGAAGTTTGCTTAGCACCCATCTTCTCACACTAAAACATCACAGAAGCAATCATCTTTTCAAAATCTCAAACAGTCTATGTAGTTTTTGATTTATTATTCACAAAGTTCAGTATCTTCTTAAAATATTGTCCAGATACTTATGGTCCAATTCAACTAAGGATAAATTTCTTTTAAATAGTTTTAAAACCTGTACCATTGAAAATAGACTTGTATACAACTTTTAAAATTGTGTCTTATATAATATACAAGCTATGGATTATTAGAAAGCAATGTTCATAGTCTATGTAAATAGATAACAAAAAGTATTTGTGCTATTTCTATGCAGCAGCTGATGTACTCTGTCTTTTGCTTCTAAGAGAGACATTTTGGTCTCATGGTTTTTCAGTTACATTCTTTTTTTCATATTCCTCAAGATTCATTACTTTGATAACCATTTATCAGCGACTCAAGTTCAATCTGTAACATCCACTGAGATAGCAAATATTTCAGCCTCAGTGACTATGTGTGTGAAAATGGGCTGTGTCCTAGATAAATGGTCTGTGTGCTTCTGACATAGATTAGGTCATCATTCAAACTAAGCACAGATCTCTAGAACAAATAAAAAAAATACAGCTTTCTGCACAGCCAAAGAAACTATCACACAAACAAAGAGACCCCTCACAGAGTGGGAGAAGATCTTCACATGCCATACATCAGACAAGAAACTAATCACCAAAATATACAGAGAACTCAGCAAACTTAGCACCAAAAAAGCAAATGACCCCATCCATAAATGGGCAGAGGATATGAATAGAACATTCACTTCAGAGGAGATCCAAAAGGCTAACAAATATATGAAAAACTGCTCCAGGTCACTGATTGTCAGAGAAATGCAAATTAAGACAACACTGAGATAGCACCTCACTCCTGTAAAAATGGCATACTTCAAAAAGGACAGCAGCAACAAATACTGGAGAGGCTGTGGGGACAGAGGAAGCCTTTTGCACTGCTGGTGGGAATATAATTGGTTGAGCCTCTGCAGAGCAGTCTGGAGAACTTTCACAAGGCTAGACATGGACCTTCCATATGACCCAGAAACTCCTCTCCTGGGGTTATACCCCAAGGACTCCATAATACCCAACCAAAAAGATGTGTGTACTTCTATGTTCATAGTAGCACAATTCATAATAGCTAAAACCTGGAAGCAACCCAGGTGCCCAACAACAGATGAGTGGCTGAGAAATTTGTGGTATATATACACAATGGAATACTATGCAGCTACTAAGAACAATAAACTCAAATTCTCTGATCCATCTTGGTCAGAGCTAGAAGGAATTATGTTAAGTGAGCTAAGTCAGAAAGATAAATATGAGTATGGGATGATCCCACTCATCAACAGAAGTTGAGAAAGAAGATCACAAAGGGAAACTAAAAGCTAAATTGAAAGTAGAGCACCAAAGTAAAAACCCTGTGGTGAGGGGGAGGATGGACATTCGGCTTCCTGGGTTGGTGGGGGGTGGGGGTGGGATAGGACACAATCTTTTGGTGGTCGGAATGGTGTTTATGTACACACCTATTAAATTGTAGTCATATAAATCATTATTTAATTAATATGAGAGGGGGGAAAGTTGATTGTATGTCTAACAAAGGGACTTTTCAAAGTTAACTCAATTACCAAATAATGTGATGTTAACAATAACTATCCATTGTCTTCTTGAACCCTAAGACAGCAGGAACCTCACATTTCCACTATAGAGCCTAAACTTCCCCCCAGTCCTGGGACCCTAGGGTAGGGCCCACTTTCCCGTATGCTTCTCCCAATTCTTATCAAATAATATTGCAACCGCTGATCGCAACCTAATCAACACAACGAGTGCCACCCCAGCATGCTTCAGCTCAGACTGTGTCCAGAGACTTCAGGTGTGGAATGACAACCCTTCAGCTTCATCACTCAGGTTACAGCTTTCCTTTCATAGTATTCTCTAACTCCATCCCAGGTGGTTCACTTCCTAACAAAGTCCCAAAACCTAGATATAGACCAGTCTCAGTTCATGAGAGATATAAAGAATTTTACAGAGAGACTATAGGGAAAAGTATTTTCTCCATAGAGGGAATGATGATGCATGTGCCTTTTCTTTTTGTTGTTGTTGTTGTAGTAGTAGTATTGTTGTTGTTGACGATGTTGTCATTGTTAGATAGGACAGAGAGAAATGGAAAGAGGAGGGGAAGATAGAGAGGGGGAGAGAAAGATAGACACCTGCAGAACTGCATCACCACTTGTGAAGCGAACCCCCTGCAGGTGGGGAGCTGGGGGCTCAAACCGGTATCCTTACTCTGGTCCTTGTGTTTTGCGCCACCTGCGCTTAACCCGCTGCGCTACAGCCCAATTCCTTACATGTGTCTTCTCTTTCAGATATAGACACAATGAGAAAATATAATGAAACCCTTAAACACCGCTCATATAATTTCAAGTATTTCTTTTCCCTTAATTTTTTTTTTCCTCTTTGGGGAGTGTGTTTCTCCCTCTCCTTCAACTCCCCTGAGATACATGTGCTAAGAATCTAGGAACCCTGGTCACAGGGAGGAAGTGAGGGTAAGGAGGATGATAGGAACAAAGAGAAAATATAAAGCCGACAGAATTCCCACTCCATTGTCCTCAAACTACTAGCAGATTCAATATATTTCCTTTACTCAATTCCAACACATTCTACTTCCAACATAAATTAACCTTCCAAGAGGTAGAAAAGGATTCTCATTTAGAAAAAAATGAACAGTTCCAAAGAAAAAGCATGCAAATGCTAATACTTGTCTGGACTTGCCAATGCACAGGCTGGTTACCAGGCTGCTATCATTATGGAACAATTCTGAGAAATATACCCATCTACATAGAGCTTTCAGCTAGGTTTTGAAGGACTGTTCTTAGTAGTCAAGCATCTCCTATAAATTAACGACTTCCTCCAAAACAATAAAAATCAAATCAAATGGAAAACTCTGACTCTCTCAAAAGGAAGAGAGAATTTAGAAAGCTGAATAGAGCATTAAGGCAACATATAGATCTTACACCTTATACGCTGTCAGGCTGGAGTAGTGGCTCTGCCTGTGGACTCTGAGACAGACAGACAGACAAACAGATCGTACACCTTACAATGATAAAACAAAGGTGGAATATTGTTCTTCCCTCCACAAAAAGAGCAAAGATAAACAACAGAATTCTTTACAGTTAAATGTTCCAAGGGGTTAGGTGGTGAAGCACCTGATTGAGAGAGCACGTTACAAAGTGTAAGGACTCAAGTTCAAGCCCCCAGTCCCCACTTGCAAAGAGAAAGTTTCCCAAGTGGTGAGGCAGTGCTGCAGGTGTGTCTATTTCTCCTCTCTCTCTCCCTCTCAATTTCTGGCTGAGAGAGATAAATATCCAGTAAATAAAGATAATAAAATTTAAATGTTCCACTAAAAATATAAACTTTCAGAGAAAAGACTAAAAAAGGTCACATAAGTAAGTCTCAAGTATGAGAAACAAATCTGCATACAATGAAAGGGTGAGTTTATGGTAAAAAAAATTTCAAAAAGGAAAAAACACAAAGAAAGAAAGAAAGAAAGAAAGAAAGAAAGAAAGAAAGAAAGAAAGGAAGGAAGGAAGGAGGAAGGAAGAAAGGAATGGAGGAAGGAAGGAAGGAAGGAAAAATTTTAGAATTGGCCACAAATCTCATGATGTCAATGATCTACCACTGTTCAGAACAATAAAAGAAAGAAGGCCTAGTCTGAGATTGTTAAATAGTATGAAAAAGAATGATTAGAATGGACCACTTCAGCAGGAGCAGTGAAGCCTAGAAGAGTCAAGCAGACTTTATTTCTTTCTTTCTTTATTTTACTGCCACTGTTATTGCTGGGGCTCTGTGTTACCCTGGCACCACTGTTTCTAGCAGCCAGTTTTTTAACAGAGATGAGAAAAAGAGAGAGGTAGAGAGGGAAAGAGAAATGCAGAGACATGGAGAGAAGGGGAGAGAGACATCTGCAGCACTGCTACAACGCCTGTGAAACGTTGCCCTGCAGATGGGAAGATTTCAAAAATGTTATTAAGGGATGTGACCTCAGTCTCCAATTATATACCCACTCAACTATGAATCAAGTACTAAAGAAGATTAATGATTATTTCAGATGTTTATTTTTACTAGAGAATAAGCATTAGCAAGATAAGAGACTAGTAAGAAAGGGGGGGGGGGGAGACAATAAGCAAGGAAAAGGAAGAGGATCCAATACTGTGTAAATCCTAACCTGAAAGCTAAGAACTATGTCCAAAAGGTGAACATTCTGGGAGTGGAGAGCAGAAAAACTGGAAGACTTTAAATAAAGCAAAGTGGAAATTGCATGTTTACTCCCAGCACTGTCCCTATTCTTCTAAGCTGTATCATGAACAGTAGAAAATGAAAAAAAAAATCATAAACTATACTGCCTACATCTATGCCATCGATTTTATTCTAAAGCCAGCAAAGAAAGCATCTGGGCAAGATTTCTGTGGCAGAGGAAAATGAGAAGTCATTATTTTTCAGTGGCACCCGAGGGCAGAAGCAGTGGCTTTCAAGAGCCAAAGACAACTGATATTAGCAGTTGTGGTTCACTTATAATTCCTGTACTTCCACATTTCTGAAAAACCAGCAATGGTTTTCTACTGGTTAGGTTAACCTCTAATCTCATGCATCAAATTCCTTTAAATTTTAAATATGAACAACAGTTTCTGTTTTCAGAATCTGACAGTGAATGATCCAGGGATACATTTGGTAAAAATAAAGAAATGATGGATCATTTCATGCTTCAATAATGACCACTATTTACACAGTCATTATATTATCCACAATGACTTCAGATTTCATTAAGATTATGTTATGCCTACATTCAGAAGACTGGGATGGGAAAAGCTGTCTATAAGGAATAAGTTGACAGTGCTACAATAAAAAATTCAGACTGGGGATGGAGTACAGTTGTAGTGCATTCGGTCCTCAAATGCAAGAGGCACCAGGTTTGATCCATGGAACCATTAATAGCCAAAATGGAGAGACATTCTCTGGTAAAACAAACTATGAAAAGGAAATCTATATACAATGTTTAAAGTTGATCCTTTTAAAGATCTATTTTATTTACTTCAGTATGAAGTAAAGTTCTGTATGAGAAGCAAGATGAGAGAAGAGAGACACCACCAATCCAGTGCATGTCCTGGTGGGGACTGAACTGAAAGCTTCAGGCCTGCAAGCCCTACAGTTTACCTGTGTAGTTTTAACGCAAATACTTTTTCTTAATAGTGACATAGTCTATATTCTTAATCTTTTAAGTATTTATTTATTTTTGCATAGAGACAGAAATTGAGAGGAGGAGGGAAAAATTGGGGGAGGGAGGGAGCAGAAAGGTACTTGCAGCACTGCTACACTGCTCTTGATGATTCTCCCTTGTTGGGTAATTGTGCAGATGTGGTCGAACATTGGTAGGACCCAAAACCATTATATTTCCACGCAAGTTTTATTTACAGATACCCACATTAGCCCCCCCGCAGAGTATCTTCCAGGGCTGAAACCCTAGCAACCGTCGCTACGGAAGCTGTCTACCTTCCCAGAGGGCCTTGTTTTCTCCACCCCTTTTCTAGCCAATCCCGTCCTGTCTTGCCACTTGCAGAATTTCTCCCATAAAAGCCCTCCTGCTTCCTCTTTCTCTCTCGCTCATTTTTTCTCTTCCATGACCTGATCCAGAGAAGGGCTGTTAGGCATAGTGGGAGGCAGCCATTTTGCTAGCTCCATGTGGCCAAAACTACTCTGCTCTCGCCCATTTCTGGGGTGCCCGTATGAATAAAGATTCGTCTTTCCGCTCAGCTCTGGTCTCTTCTCTCCCGACCCCCACCCCCAAGGCACAACCCGACACTCCCTGCAAGTGGGTGGGAACTGGGGCCTTGAACCAGGTGCACACCACTTAAATATATGTGTATATATATATTGGGAGTCAGGCGGTAGCGCAGCAGGTTAAGCGCATGTGGCTCAAAGCACCGGCATAAGGATACTGGTTGGAGCCCCTGGCTCCCCACCTGCAGGGGAGTCACTTCACAAGCAGTGAAGCAGGTCTGCAGGTGTCTATCCCCCCCTTCCTTTTCTCCATTTCTCTCTGTCCTATCCAAGGACGACATCAATTAACTACAACAATAAAAAAACAACAAAAGGGAAAATAAATATTTAAAATATATATTTTAAAACATTTAATATATATATATTTAAAAAGTAGGTCTACCTTAAAGAAGTGGATCCTCGTTCGAGCCCCCGGCTCCCCACCTGCAGGGAAGTCGCTTCACAGGCAGTGAAGCAGGTCTGCAGGTGTCTCTCTTTCTCTCTCCCTCTCCTTCCTTCCCTCTTCTCTTCATTTCTCTCTGTCCTATCCAACAACAACGACATCAATAATAACTACAACAACAATAAAACAACAAGGACAACAAAAGGGAATAAAGAAATATATATTATAAAATGTAAATAATTAAAAAAAAAGAAGTGGATCAAGACATGGGGCAGCAGATTCCTTTGAAATAACAGTTGTTTTTTTTTTTTAGGTAGTTGATGGCACTTGATAAAAAACAAACAAACAAAAAACCACCTAGCTAGCAAGCCCAAGAGAGCTCACGCGGTAGGAAATAGACATTGCTGTGAGCCACGGCCCTGGTTAGCTGACACTACATGGAAGCTCCAGTGCTGTTGTCTCTCCCTGAAGAATAAAAAGAATGAAAAAGATCCCGAGAGCATTGAAACCTTGCATGCTTGAGGTGCTAGCACCAACAGCAAAAATTTAAGAAGAAATGGATTGGGGGAGGGCAACATATTTAAGAAACAAGCACATTTTTAAAATGAACACAAAACACAACTGTAAAATAACCAGGAGTTCCAATTTTTTGTTCTAAGTTACAGACCGTATAGACACACACAGATCAAATTTTGGGGAGTGGGTGGGTGTACATGTACTCAAATGAGGTAAGCTTAATACTGTTATCAAACAACCTCCTTTGGCTTTCTGAATTTTTTTTAACTTAATAAATAGGCAGCTAAAAAGAATTGGACAAATGGCCCTCCATGTGAATTGTAACTGCAACTCAACAGAAAGGCTTCTGTTTAAACTCTCTTGATTAAAGAATACAGCACATGCACTCAGGAGATACAAGTTCTGGCTCTCAGTAAAAGAAATTCAGCTGCTATCCTATAGCTCTCTACCAAGCGTAACATTTAAGTTTAAACGTGAAACTTCATGTATGTTTGATTAAATATTACTTACGTTGCTCGGTTTTCTAGCCGCAATACTTAGATCTTACCAGCTAAGTGAAAACTGAATGACAAAGTCTACTTTTTAATATGGTATACTCTTTCAGATCTCATCGGGCACTGTCATTCTCACCTTCTTGGAGCTTGATTGATTGCTTCTTTTCCTTATGTTCATTAATCTCATCACCTTATCTTTTATACCACTTCATTTTAGCAGAAAGGTAATAATAAAACCCCCATCCATTATCCTTTTACTCATCTAGTCAAGCAGAAATGGTTAATAACATGCTACAAATTGAACTTCAATCACCTCATTTTCTCCTTTGTTGAATACACATTAAAATATATTCCAAAAGTGCAATTTGTTTTACAGGAGAATTTGTTTTATATTGCTACAGACAACTAAAATTAAGTGTTTCTCAGTTAGGTTATTAAATATATCCAAGTGCTCTTTTATCGATAATACTAAAACATTAACTCATTTTATTAGGGTATAATAATACAAGAGCCTTATCTCCCAGAACACAAAGACATTAGGACTACCTAACAGTATGTGTTATATGATGGGTCATTTATCTTAAAGAAAAAAATACCAATAATAATTTATGAATTGGTACATTATTACAGATGAAATTGCTCTCTATTTTAAAAAGTTAATTTGTTTACATGCACCCTTATCTCAAAATGTAAGCCCTATTAGTGAATAAGTCTATAACTGTCATATAAAACAGAAAGAGAAGAATGTATATGTACATAAAATAGAAGGACATATGATTTAAGGTTTTAAAACTATTAACCTTTTGGATGAAATAAATTTAAAGTATAACTAGACTATGTATAGTTTTCAATACAGAAAAGGAAAAATGACTCAAAATGACACAAACATTTTACATTCAGACAATACTTGTTGAACTGAGTCCTAATAGTCCTACAATTACTTGAGAGAAAAAAAGTTTTTGCTTTGCTTTGGGTGGGTATGTTCTGTTTGTAAATCTGTATGCTTAACAACTGGCTAAAAGCTAGACTTACAGCAACTGTTGACAAACTTAACCTGACAATCAAACTTCTCTGGATATCCCTATAATACTTTTTTAAAAAAATTCTCTGACTCTAAAAGAAAAAAAAAATTACCAAGTGACTATCAAGTTTTGAGTCTCTAAAATAAGCTGCTTGATAAGACTAGAACTCATCATTATTTAAAAAAAAAAATTGAAATATATCTTTAAGTCTTTCCTATACTACTGTTTTTATGTGTTCCTCTTAATCTATCAAATTTTTTTACTATAAAACACAAAAATCATGATTATGATGTTAACAAATTTAACAGCTTTCATCATTCAGCTTCTTGGTATTCCAGAATCAAGTACGTACCTGCTTTTGCTTATATTTGTTTTAAAACTATTTAGAACATTATTCAGTGTCCTCAGTGACCTTTATGTTGCATGTCACCCTTCCTGGGCAAATAGAAAGTTTTTAACAGTGGTCTGGAAGGTGGCACAGTGATTAAAGCATTAGACTCTCAACCATGAGGTCCTGAGTTCGATTCCCAGTAGCACATGTACCAGAGTGATGCCTGGTTCTTTCTCTCCTCCTGCCTAATAAATAAATAATCTTTTTTTAAAAAAAAATTTTTAACCTATCTGTCATATGAGCATTAACTACATATGCTTACGTTAAGTTCCCCTCAGATTAGTCAATGTTTTCTACAAGCAAACCCAAAGAATAATAAATTTGTAATATGTTACCATTATATACTTGCCTATAATGATACTATAGAGACATAGTAATAAGTTTTTATTACATATGCTGCAAATGTCCCCTTTAAGTGGTGAAATCAACATCTTAATACTATTTAACAACTGAAAATTATAAAGAGATCAAAAAACAAACCTATGTATGGAACAATTTGGATTTTAATCTTTAGACATCCTTGAACAGTATCAGAGGTCACTGCACATTAGCAAATGAGCTCGTCAATTTCATGAAGATGTAGGCAAATCAAATGTTTAATAAGAACTCCAGATAATATGGCAGAGGGTTTCAAAAGAGAAATCCTTGCTCCAGAGCTGACAAAATTAGTGTGCTAAAATGGTGACAGATTGATTAATCATACCACTATTTTAAAAAATGAACACTTAAATGTAATCAATAGCAGTGTGATATTTTTTAAGATTATGTTTATCTATACCTTTTATACTTGAATGTTACTATAATAAGGCACAATAATTTCAAATTCCTCTATATACACCCAATCCTCCCCCTTACTTTAACTCATTTCTGTCAATTCTTTCTCTTTGTTCTCTTTCTACAATGGATATCACTACTTGACAATAGAATTTTTTTTAATGAGGTGTCAGGGAATGAACCCAGGGCATCACTCAGATGTGATGCCACAAAGAGATCTCTCTGGCCCAAGTTTTATTCTAAACATTTTTAAGGGGAGGGGGGTTAAAATTCTTCACAGTGCTCCCATGAGATGCCAGGGATACCCAGGGTTTCACACATAGGAAGGAATATGCTTACTTGCTGAGCCATCTCCTGGACCTACTGGTTGAAACAATAAAATGAGACCACTTTTTAAAATGGTTCTCTACTTCAAAAACAAAGCTGAATATTCTAAACTGAAGATGGGAGGCACCTTGAACATTCTAGAGTTTCCTAGATTATTATTTCCTTAAATATCAGTAAGAAAGACACGTTTTATAGTGCACAATAGTTGCATTCTTAAGACAAGGCTGCTAGTATGACTCAGATTCAGAGATGTTATACGACTATGGGCAAAGCCTTTACTTGACTAATGGTAGGTCAAAAGGTATAAGTCTTGTGTGTTCCAATATGAGATTCCATTATCTATGTAGCACCTCACCCAAAAAAATTTTGCTCTAGTCAAACTTTTACACTTAAGAATGTTGGCTCTGACTTCTGCAGGGCCTCAGCGCCACTGCCACCCGTAAGCATTCAGTCACCCTGAGCTGGAATTGTGGGGTTACTTTCCGGTGACAGGTGAGCTGCTCCTACAGCCAGAAAGGGAGCAACAATGAAGGTGTTCATGGTTTCAGATCTTACTAGATGTATTTGCTGATTGTCAAAAGAATTAGAAACCTCTGGGAAGGAATGCTGAAGCTCTCCTGATAGTAGCTACTCAATATACCTTTGCCAAAGAAGAAAACAAATTCCCAGACACCACTAACCAAAGTGATGGAATTTGACTCCACAAAGTAAACTGTCTTTGAGAAGAACAGTATTACTGAGTAGATCACAGCAGAATCAGCTAAACACAGATCTGACAGAATACCTGCAAAAGAACGGTCTGGGCAATGTCTGCATATTGAATGCCACCAAGTGGGTTAGAGAACATGGCTCTGACTCCATCAGCAGAGACGCCACACCTTCCCCCGCCACGGCCACTGCAGTCCAGCCAGGCGACCTCATTCTCACGAGACTCTGGATCTACAGCCATCACATATATAACAAATGCAAAAGAAAGAACATTCTCGAATGGGCCAAGGAGCTTTCCCTCACTGGGTTCAGCATGCCTGGAAAACCTGGTGTGGTTTGTGTTGAAGGCCCACAAAGTGCCTGTGAAGAATTCTGGTCAAGGCTCAGAAAATTAAATTGGAAGAGAATTTTAATCCTCCACGGAGAGGATATTCCTTTTGATGGTGTGAATGACGAGATGGAAAGACAAAAAAAAGTTTTCCAGTTTTGAAGAAAAGGTATTCAGTGTCAATGGAGCCGGAGGAAACCACATGGACTTTGGTCAGCTGTATCAGTTTTTAAATCTTAAAGGGTGTGCAGATGTCTGTCAGATGTTCTTTGGTGTGGAAGGACAATAAATAGAGGAATAGTGAAAAGCAACTTGTGTGTCTTGGCCTTATGATTTTTTCCCCAACTCTTTCCTGAAAGATTAAGTGATTTTACTTATTGTTGGGGAATTAAACCTGGGACTTTGGAGCCTCAGGCTTGAGAGTCCTTTTGCATAACCATTATGCTATCTTCCCACCCATGATTTTACTTTTGTCCCATTCTAGAACATTTGGGTGGGTGGGGGAGTCAAAGTATCTGCAACATTTGAAATGTGTCAATAACATTTAATATGTCAGGGGTCAGGCAGTGGCTCATCCGGTTAAATGCACATAATACTAAGTGCAAGAACTGACTCAAGGATCTGGGTTCAAGCCCTCAGCTCCCCACTTGCAGGGGGGACACTTCACAAGTAGTGAAGCAGGTCTTCAGGTGTCTATCTGTCTTCCTCTCTATCACCCTCTCCTCTTTCAACTTCCTTTCCAAAAAAATGGGGGGGGAAAATGGCTGCCAGGAGCCATGGATTCGAATTGCCAGCACCCCAGAGATAACCCTAGAGACAAAAAAAAAGAAAGAAAGAAAGAAAGAAAAGAAATGAAAGATCAAGTCCAATGTTATTCATGACTGAAAGAACCTAGTTTTTTTTTTTTTTTTTTTTAATTCTGATGATTTTCAAGAGTTTTAATGCTCCAGGTTGAGTTTTTAAGAGAGAAAGGGAGAAAGAGACAGAGGGAGAGAGGGGCAGAGCCACGGCACCAAATGTTTCTCCAGGGTCATGGGATCTGAGTCTTAAACGAAAAAAGAATGGTGGCTCTATAAAGTCATATTGGATTGTCAGAAATGTCATGGCATATTAAAAACACATCATGACTTTCTAGACAACCCAATAGTTGGATTTGAACACAAGCAGAACCTCACTAAAAATTCTTTAAGTTGGACAACTGATCTTGCAAAAACCAAATGATACTTAAACTCTGAAAACTCTCGTGGTTGTAATAAAAGTAAATATGGATAGGATTAAGCAATTCCATTTGGTGTGATGGCACAAGAACTCTAATGGAGATGTTGTGAATTATATAAACATGTACACATCTGTATGAAACTATACTCCTAAAATATTTTAGCGTTGTAAACTAATGTTAAGTCAATAAAAAGTTTTAAGTAAGTACTTCCATACAAATAGCAAAGGTAGTCTGTTATCAGTGTGTCAAATTTAGAAAGCCTGCAGTCTGATTTTCTTAGTTTGTCCCAAATATGTCGAAGTTCCAGAAGGAACAGGAGGAAATACAAGAAAACAGAACAAAAAACAAATCTACCTGAGTCAGCTCCCCTTATAAAAAGCTTTCCTAGAACTCCAAGTACCAGAAACTTACATCCTTATGCTGAAAACTGCATCTAGTTACCATTCTGACCTTCCAAAAGAGCTTGAGAGAGAGAGAGAGAGAGAAGAGAGAGAGATGGTTGTCCTGGCCAAACTAATAGCATATAATTTCACATATAGTCTGAAACTCTTTGAAAAACATTAGAGGAATATACAAGACAGACTCCATTATTTTGCTAAAGGTGTTAATTTCAGATAATTCTTTTTATTTATTTCACAGTACAGATAGAAAGAAAGAGTAGGGGGGGAAAGAGAAGCAGAGAGAAATTGAGACATCTGCAGGGCTGCTTCACAGTGAACTTTTCACAGTGAAGCTTCTCTTCCCCCACCCCCCCTGTATGTGGGGATTGAAGGCCTGAACCCAGGTCCTTGAACATGGTTTAGCAGCTATACTTTATTGGCTGTGACAATAAGTTTCTATCACCATTCTTTAAAACCAAGCAATAAAGTATTTTTATTTTATGTCTATATCTCACATTTCACTTAAAAAATGTATAAACCATCTTCAGTACTTTTTAACCAAATTTTTACATTTTTTTTTTTCTTCAAGACCACAGTACTAAAGCTTCCTTCAGTGTGGAGGGGCCAAGCTCAAACTTGAGTCAAGTATGTGTCAAAAGAGCACTCCAAATGAGCTATTTCAGCAGCCCTGTTACCAATTCCTTCCTTCCTTCCTTCCTTCCTTCCTTCCTTCCTTTCTTCCTTCCTTCGACAGAAAATGAGAAGGAAAGGGGAAAGCAACAGGGGGAGAAAAAGAGAGACACCTGCAGCACTGTTTCACTGCTTGTGAAGCTTCCTCTCTGCAGATGGAGACCAGGGTCTTGAACTTGGGTACTTACATATGGTGATGTATACATTCAACCTGGTATACCACTACCCAGCCACAATTTTTTCCTTTTGAAATAAATCTCAATAAGTGCCCCCAGTTATTTCCTCCTACTCACCCCCAATGCCAATTCCCCAGAGCTACTATAATCCTAGAGTAAGAATAAGAGTGTGAATTTTGGAATCAGACTGAACTGTGTTCAAAATGATACTCTCACTACTTAAGGCAAATTACTTAATTTTTCTAAACTTAATGTCTTCAACAAAAAAACAAGGCTTAGTACATAATATATTTATTGCTGTTATTATTACTGACTCCTCTCTTTCATTTGGGATATATCTATTAAACACTGAAAATACAAGTTAGCATGAATCATCTATACACCCTCCCCTAAAACTCCATTTTTATCAACTTATTTATTAAAGAATAAATAAGTTTTATCTTTTAGCTTTCTAAGCTAAAGATAAGAAAACATAGTAAAATAAATTATTATGAATAGAAAGCAGGGGGCTAGGCAGTGCTACACATAAATTTACACATAAATTACCATGTGCAAGGATCCAGGTTCAAACCCCTGCTCCCCACCACACCTGTAAGGGGGAAAGCTTCAGGAGAGGTGAAGCAGTGCTGCAGGTATCTGTATCATTTCCTCCCCTATCAAGTTCTCTTTGTCCTATCAAATAAAAGAAAGATGCATCTAAAGCAATAAAAAGTTTCAAAGAGACTGAAGATTCTAGAGAGTTCCTGTTCCTCTAATAAACAACAAAGAATTTAATTAAAAGATAAATCAAGAATCAAAACTAACTTAATAGTAAAGTCATGCACTCTTTTCAGAATTTCTATTATATATTGAAGAGTTTGAGACTATCATAGGCAAAACCATATGAGAAAATTTTAAGTTTCATACTAACTTTTTAAATATTCAATACTTGGTAATAATAATAAAAAATACAAAATGCAAACAAATTAGTATCACCAAAACTTTGAGTACGAGTACTAATCTGTTCCCACCGAAATGCACGAATATGAATTCAAAGGGCTAGGCTAATTATGTAAATGTCTATCTTTTTTCACAAGTAATTTTATTCAAACTTCCCCCTTTCCCCCCAATTAACAACCCTGCCAAGTGTTTGGAATTGAAAAGGCCACAGCTTTATACACAATTAACAGTCAACTCCTAACAGAAATTACATGTCATTCTTATCTCTGTATACACATTGAACTCTTATATCTTGTTGCCAGCAGGCAGCTTACACCAGGGAATACATCCTGAATTTGTTCAATGTCTAGAAATAACACTTCACACCTAGAAAGGAGATAGTAACATCCACTGTCAGCTCTGTGAACTACAGTCATGCCACTTCTTTACGTTTGTTCAAGAATATAGGTGATTTCAAAAATGATCCACCAACTCATTGATATACTAAACATACCCTTCAATCATAAGATGAAAAAAATAATCTCCACTCTTTAAAAAATATTCAGGATTATAGGAACACTATAAATATATTTTATATATTTAATATGCATTATATATTATATAATAAATATATCAATATATTTAATATATTAATTTAAAATATACAGGATTATAGGAACACTATATATTTTGTATATTTAATATGCATTATATATTATATAATAAATATATATCAATAAATTTAATAAATTAATATATTTTCTGAACTAGAAATTGGGTATCATTTGACCAACTGAATAAATTTTAGGAAATTAGGCATGTATGGCCAAAATACCTGTTTGTTTGTTTGTTTTGGTTTTTATTTTCTTTTTCTCTGAGAAGGGCTTTTCAACCATAGAAACATTAGAAATAAACCATTTCTTACTTAGGAAATTTACTAGGACAATCACTACTCCAGAATGCTCAAACATTTCTACCCTTTTAAATTGTGGCTCTTTATTGCCGTATTACCTCAATAAAGACCATTCATTTATATAATAAGGGCAACTAAGATACATTTTACATACATTGTATGTACTCAGATTATGTTTTAAAGGTAGCATGAAAGGCATTCATTGTGTAAAAGCACAGATACTGCTTAAAGTATAAACATCTTTCCCAATTAACCATTCAAATAAATCTGATTATGATCTTTGTTGGCTTAGAACTCTTCAGTGTGGATACGCATTGCTTAGAATAGCTTCAATTTATCTACCTGTAGATCTTCATCTCCATCTTTCTTTATCCTAAACTCTAGACAATCCTATTTCTCCATCTCGATCAAGAGGTCTTTCAAACTGCCATGTTTCCCTCAATTTGGCAATATTCTTGCCCCACTTAACAAGTAGGTTCCTGCTCAACCTTCAGTTCAGTTTAAATACCATTTGTTCAGTGACTATCCATGAATTCCCTTACTGCCCTCAAAATATCTTAAGTGTCAGAACATACATTTCCATAACCTTCTGGGCCTATACCATAGCACTTACTACAATGTATTTCAATTCCTAATTGATGAACCTCTGCTAAAATGTAAGCCCTGTCTCATTAAGAACCATGGCTAAAGGGGCTGGGCAGTGGCGCATCTAGTTAAGCACACATAGTACTGAGCACAAGGATCCGGGTTCCAGCCCCCCTCCGCACCTGCAGAGGAGTCACTTCATAAGTGGTGAAGCAGGTCTGCAGATGTCTATCTTTCTCTCCCTCTATCTACCCTCCCCTCTCAATTTCTCTCTGTCCTATCGAATGAGGAAAAAAGAAAAAAGCCTCCAGGAGCAGTGGATTCATGGTGAAGGCAACGAGCCTCAGCAATAACCCTGGAGGCAAGAAAAAAAAGGGGGGGGGGGAAGTACCATGTCTAAGAGGCCTGGGAGGTGGCTTAGTAGTAAATGTGCAGGACATGGATATGTGAAGTCCTGGTTTGGATTCCTGGCAATGCCAGGGTGGTAGTCTGGTCTCTCTCCCTTTCAACCACTCTAGTTCATGAAATAACCAAAAAGCAAAAACCATGGCTTTAATACTCACTATAGTATCCTTAAGTTATACAGATAAATCTGACGTGCAGTAATTATTTGATTTCTTTTAAAACTAGCTAATATTTATTATATTACATTCTTATCCTACTATTACCAATCCTTTCCCAAAAATATGAAATGTTTTGAAAAATGGCAGAGACTGAGGTATGGGATGGGGAAGGAGTAGGAAGAGAAGCAATAGACATGCTTGCACATGACATTCTTTTAAGGGCAATGGAGGAAGATGTAGTGAATTCTAAGGATCCCAGACTTGAGTTCAAATTTGCCACCTGTTACTATGTGATGCTGTGAAAGTTTTTTAGTACCAGGGTACTAATTTTTCATCTATAAAGTAAGAAATACTGTGTCACACACCAATCTCAAGAGTTGTGAGGTATTAATGAAATTAAGTTTGCTTACAAAATGGCAAAATACTACACAATAAAAGAAATATTTATTTTATTATTATTGTGTATTATCACAATTTTTTTATCAGAGCCCTGCTCAGCTCTGGTTTATGGTACTGTGGGGAATTGAACCTGGAATTCTGGAGCCTCAGGCATAAAAGTCTCTTTGCAGAAAGCTTCATTAGGCTATCTACCCCCACCCAGAAATTATTAATGTCTATATTATTAAATAACTAAGATCATCTCAGTTACCAAATATGCTTACTAATCATTTCAGAAATTCTTTAGCTTATATATAAGCTGAAAATGCTACTTAAAAATAATAACAAATTTTTATATTCTGAGAATCTTACAGGCCAATTATAAGATAAATACCAATGTTCTATGGCCTACTGGTTATAATCTCAGAAAATCTTCTGAAATGTCTTTATTTCTTATTAATAACAAATAATATTAAGATCAGTATAAATTATTTTATATTAATTATTGCACCATTATTGCACGTTAAAGTTCTATACACAAATATTATAATTCTAAGACCGTAATTTTTTTTTTTTGCCTCCAGGGTTATTGCTGGAGCTCAGTTCCTGCACCACAAATCCACTGCTCCTGCAGGCCATTTTTTCCCTTTTGTTACCCAGGTTGTTTTACCATTGTTGTGGCTATTATTATCATTGTTACTGATGTCATTGTTGTTGGATAGGACAGAGAAATGGAGAGAGGAGGGGAAGACAGAGGGGGAGAGAAAGATAGACACCTGCAGACCTGCTTCACCCCCTGTGAAGCGATTCCCCTGAAGGTGGGGAGCCGGAGCTCCAACTGGGATCCTTCTGCAGGTCCTTGCACTTCGTGCCATGTGCGCTTACCCCACTGCGCTACTGCCCGACCCCCCATAATGTTTTTTAAATAAAAACTTGGGTGTTTTTACTTTTTAAGTGTTTTTGTTTTTGTTTTTTACCGATGCTACTGAGTTAAACAGAACTGTCATATAATCTCTAAGAAAATTTTGTGTGTTTAAAAAGGCTATAGGTCCTGAGTAATGGCTATCATAGTCTTATTTTTCAAACAGAAGTTAAAAAAAAATAAAAAGAATAAAAAATAAAAACAGAACTTAAAAAAAATAAAAAGCTAAAATTAAAACTAATTTTAGAATTTCACTAAGTCATTTTAAAAAGTGGTTAAATAATAATAATAATAAAGTTTTCCTATTCATGTTGGGATATTCATTCATGTTTCTACTACCTACTGAGGTGAAATCTTGAACCTTAATGTTGGAATGCTGCAATATGTAAATTTTCAAAAAAATCAACAATAATCCTGAGACAACTATTAATTTAAAAAGGAAAATGGTTTTTCTTCTTCTTTTCTAGCCACTGAATTGCATCATTGAAAAATTACTCATGTAATCATAAACAGCATACACTCTCCAAAGCTCTGTAAGCATGTGACAAATTACTGCAGCTAAGGTCTGAGTAAACAAGTCTTTTTAATTCCCATTTCCACATACAAGAAGTATTTGTATATTTTGCATAAGGCAGACTTCTGCAATATTATGACTTTGAACTGAGGCACTAAAATGATACTATTCAACTAAAGGTTTCTTCAGCAATATTAACATGGCCACGCTGCACATGTTGCTTTTAGCTTCTTTATGTACAACAAACTGAATTCAATTGGTGAACAAATACAATGTTTAGTATCATATTTTAAACGGCCATTCAAACCTTTTCTTAATGCTATTATCAGTTTTTCTTTCGCAACAATTTTGTGTATAAAAATAAAAGCACTGGATTTTTATTAGTGCTGCCCCTTCTTTGTTTTGCTCCACTCTGCAAAGCCCTTTTGGGACACTAAGCCTGCATTTACCATAATACGGATTAAACTTTCTTTGTCCCATTGCACTGGGTTTGTTAGCAGGTTAGTCTTTTTACATTTTTCACAGGCAGCCCGCAGCTTACCCTTTAGGCCTCACTCAAAATACTTCTGTGGATTTACAAAAATGCCAGAGTGGTCTTGGGGTTAATTGGAAGATAAGTGCAGCCTTTAACATAGAGACTCATTAAACATTTAGCCTTAGTACAATTCACTATCTCTGGAAAAGTTGTAGAGACATTTCAGAAACAACAACATAATAAAATAGTATTTCTTTTTGTTTGGTTTACTTTTTTTAAATGACAACTGATTGTTTTATAGACTTGGAAATACTTCACTCAAGGGTTCCAAAGGTGTTATAATGAAACAAGGTAATTTTCCTGGCCAACAACTGATTTTGGCTTTAATATATGTTAATTAGAAGAAAATAACCAGATTTCCTAAAACAACTAAATGGCAAAAACTTTAAGTTTATACTGAGAAATCTGAGGTGAAAATACAACTAATCTGCATAACAGATAGTATTTATTTTTAAACCAAAAAGTCAATCCTGGGATTTAAATTTTGTAGCTTTTAATTTTATCCAAGTAAATCACCACACTCAAATATATTTGTCTAGTGGACACAAATGGAAATAAACAAAGAACACTTGTAAAACATAAATGAAAACATTCCTTTAATTTCAGAAGCAAATAGGTACACATATGTATGTGTTTCTACATTCATACATGCATGCATACATACATATTTGAAAGTGAAATCTAAAGTATAATCATTGCTAGTGGGTTATTTTTTAATAGCTATGCAAGCAGATTGTTACCCAGATTAACTTTTCCATCCCCTTACCTCCTTCCAACACTATCACATACACAAAAAGAAAAAGAAAATGTGACAAAACACACAGACACTTGAAGTAAAGGATTAGACATATTTGCCCAAGATGCAGATAACAAAAGCAAAAGTGAAGAAAATTGAAAAGACAGCCAAACTTCAGCAACAAAATGGTTAAAGAATCTGAAGCATTGTTCCCCTTATTTTAAAACTCCACTATATTGTGAACAGCGCAAACATCAGACAAGTAAAGATTACTGACCATTATCTCCTTAATTTTCTCCGCTTTCCCTCACATTCCCTCTTGCTATCTGGGCACCATTTTTCTAAAGCTTTATTTCTGCTAAGAAGTAAACTTTCCCTAATCCATCTATTATGGGACCTTTAATTGGATTGGGAGCAGGGTGGTGTATAAAATAGCCCCTATTCACTCAAAAGGACTGTAGTTTTAGAGACTTAAAGGAGAAAGGTATTGTGGAAGAAAATCCTAAGGGAATCAAGGATTAAAATGTGGCTCTCTTAAATTCATCAAGTTTGAAACATAAATGAATTGCTTCCTTAAACAGGTAACTTTTCAAATAAATGGCACAGCAAACTAAAATTTTACCCCCCCAAAATTAATTTTATCTTCAAAAGTGTAAAGCTAAAGAAATTAAAATTTTATTCTGAAAAGAATAGTACATGTATTTAACCTATTAATAGTTGTCTCTTATAATTCCTTTTACTTTAGCTCACAACTACTATACTAGGTAACACATGCAATGTTTTAAAACATATTTATATACTCCCTACTATATTTTTCCCATCAAATGTCTATAGAGGAATGCAATATATATTCTTATTAATTCTTTTTTAAATTTTAGTTATAAAAAGGAAACCCTGACAAAACCACAGAATAAGAGGGGTGCAACTCCACATAACTCCTACCACCAGGACTACCAAACAATAACACAATTTTTCTAAAAGAGAATCAGACACAAAGTATTATCACTAGCTACTGTTCTCCCCTTAACCCACCATCCTCATTTGTTTCTATTTTCTTTTTTTGGATACTCCAAGTATTATTAGGCTCAGGTACTTCTTCTGCTCCACATACCAAGTTGGGATGTTTTCAACCGTGAGATGAGGCCACAGCTCAAACTCAGCTATTCTTTTACTAAACCAGAAATAAAGTGCCAAACCTCACATCAGAAGAAAAATGAAATCTAGAATGTACCTGTCAACTTTTTTTTTCCAATTCCATATCTGATTTCTTTGAGATAACCTTGTTTTATAACACTGTTTATGATTTTGGTATACAATTTCACACCTCTAAGAAATCTGTTACCACACCTCTCCAGCCACCCAAAGGGTGGCACCCAGTGCCCCTCTCTTTTCACCGTACATCACTGAGCACCCTTTCTCCTGCATCTTTATAGTTACTTCAGATCCCCAATTACAGACAAGCCTACCAACTTTAATCTCTTTAGAATCTATGTGACTATCAAAACAGTAGGAAACTGGAGAGAATGAGTAGTATTAGAAGACAGGATTGCTAGTTAAATTTGGTACTTAGTATGTACAGGTTACTAGAATTCACTAAAAGGAAAAAAAAAAAACAGAAATGAGTCAACATTGATTTAATGATACCTTTTGCAAAGCTTTTTTTTTTTTTACTAGAGAATTGGTTCATTTTAAGAGAACCTCACAAAATGTCTTCTGTTTCAAAACCTTTATAATGACTTAATAGCTGCTACCTCCTTACCAAGCATCTGACATTGTGCTAATGTATTAGATGAATCATTTCATTTTACTTCTCAGTAACCCTACAAGCTAGATGCTACTACCTGTTTCACACATGTGAGGAAACTTAAATCTTAAAAGGTTTAATTAACTCATCTTAAGATTGCACAGCTCCAATTTAAGTTCTGTGAAAGCTTTCTTATTAGTGTATTGCAAATGTTTTACATGGAAAAGGTCAATTATTCAAAAGTAAATCTGCCCCCCCCAAGGAACAGAAACATGCCCATATTGTCAAAATTACCTATTTATAAATTACAAATAGTAGGAAAGTATTTCAACATTCTTTTTTGTTATTTTTTATCTTTATTTATTGGATAGAGACCATCAGAGGGAAAGGGGAGACAGAAAGGAGGGGGGACAGAAAGGAAGAGAGACACTTGCAATACTGCTTCCCCACCCTGCAGGTGGGGAACCGAGGGCTCTTGTGCATTGTAAGATGTGCACTCAACCAGATGTGCCAACACCTGGGCCCCCATGTTTCAACATTCTCAAGTGTATGCTTTTTAAAAATTTTACATAGTTATTTTGGATAGAGACAGAAAAAGCAGGGGAGAAAGGGGTGAAGCTGGGACTTCACAGTCTCAGGAATGAAGCCTTTTGCATAATCATTGTGCTATCGCCTTTACTCCTTGACTCTGCAATAAATGAACAGATGATAAGACAGATAGGTGGGTGGGTAGAATAAAAGTTAAGAAGATGCACAATTCTGGAAGCTCATTAAATCTTTTAAGTCTACCTATTATTTTCCCATTGCTACTTTATTAATAGGTAAGTTATTATGTAATCTCATTTGGTATATAAATATCTTAGTAAAGTACAATTAACTGTATTCCCTATGCATTTACGCTTCTTTACATCTTTAGCTAAGGCTCTACATGAAGAATTTTAGTTTTAGATATTGAACTAAACTACTGTGAGTAGATATTATCTTCCATTTTGATGTTTCATTCCAACAAGGTTGCTGAGTTTATCTACAGTGAGAAAAATTTCCATTTTGTAAAATTCTGAACCACATTTATTTATTATTGGATAGAGACAGAGAGAAATTGAAAGGGGAGGGAAAGATAAGAGAGGGAAAGAGGGAGACACCTGCAGCCTTGCTTCATCATTCATGAAGCTTTCTCCCATCAGGTGGGGACCAACGGCTTGAACCTGGGTTCTTGCACACTGTAATGTGTACACTTACACAGGTGTGCTACCACCTAGCCCTGGTAAACAGAATTTAAGGCAGATTTAATATGTATCATAAAATACAAAATCAGCTATTAAGACACTAAGTATCAAAATCAGTGTTCTAGTTTGTTTGGGGCTGCTGTAACATTCTTAAATTTAAATGTAAAATCTCTTTAAAGAATGGACAAGCAGGATGCAGAGCAAAGGTGTCACATAATGCCCATGAGTGCTAAAGCACCAGCATCCATGAGTGTCATTTGAATGAAGACTGAGACAGGGGCACTAAATGAAATAGGGCAGGGTGATTTGGATCACAAAGAACGGACTTCTGGCAAACATTAACAAAACATTCTATGAGGTGAACATTACACTTTGATCACCAAAGGAATCTACCAGGAAAGAAACTATAGTCCTTTATCCCTGATGAACACTGATGCAAAAGTCCTGAACAAGATTTTTGGCAAATCAAATACAACAATATATCAAGAGATAATTCACCAAGATAAAGTGGGATTCACCTTTGAACCACAGAGATGGTTCGACATCTACAAATCAATGTAATTCATCATATAAACAAAAAGAAATAAAAATCACAGTTATATCAATTGATGCTGAAAAAAGCATTTGACAGTACTCATTTATGATAAAGACCTTCCAAAAACTGGGAATAGAGTGGTCCAGGATGTGGCGCAGTGAATAAGGTGTTGGACCATCAAGCATGAGGTCCTTAGTTCAATCTCCAGCAGCACGTGTACCAGAATAATGTCTGCTTCTTTCTCTCTCTCCTTCTATATAGTTCTCATAAATAAATAAAATATTAAAAATAAAGAAAAAAGTAAGTGGGAATAGAAGGGACCATTGCTGGGGCCAGCCGGTAGCACACCTGGTTAAACACACACATTACAGTGCACAGGGACCTGGGTTCAAGCCCCTGGTTCCCACCTGCCAGGGGAAAAGCTTCATAAGTGGTGAAACAGGACTGTTGGTGTCTCTCTGTCTCTCTTCCTCTCTCTTTCCTCCCTTCTAATTTTCTGTCTCTACCCAATAATAAATAAACTAATTAATTAAATACATAAAGTACCATTCTCCAACACAATAAAGAACATTTATAACAAACCCACAGCTAAACATCACTCTCAATGGGGAAAAGCTGTAAGTTTTACCCCTAAAATTGGGAACCAGATAAGGAGTCCACTATCTCCAGTTACTAAACATGGTTCTCAAGGTCCTTGCCACTATAACCAGACAAGAAAGAGATGTCAAAGGCATACAGATTGGAAAATCAAACTATCAGTCTTTACTGATGACATATTATACCTAGAGGACCCCAAAGACTCCACCAAAAAAACTACTGGAAATAATTAATAAATTCAATGGAGTAGCAGAATACAAAATCAATACACATAAATCTATGGCATCTCTGTACAGAACAAGGAATCAGAGAAAAGGGAAATAAAAGATTCAATTCCATTTACAATTGAGCCCAAAAAGATAAATTCCTTGGGGTGAATCTCACAAAATAGGTGAAGAACCTTTATAATGAGAACAATTGGGCATTGCTAAAAGAAATAGAGAAGGACACACAGAATTGGAAGAGTATTCCTTGTTCTGGACTGGAAGAATAAATATTATTAAAATGGCCATTCATAGGGGCCGGGGGTAGTGTAGTAGGTTAAGCACACATGGCCCAAAACACAAGGACCAGCATAAGGATCCCGGTTCGAGCCCCTAGCTCCTAACCTGCAGGCTTTGCAAGCAGTAAAACAGGTCTATCTTTCTCTGCACCCCCCGCCCCCATCTTCCCCTCCTTTCTCTCTTTCCTATCCATTCTACCAAAAGCAATCTACAATTTCAATGCAATCACTCTCAAAACAGCAATGGTATTTTTAAAGAAAATTGGATAACTTGTCCAAAAATTTGTACGTAACTAAAATGAAAAATCTATAGGCTCCCCCACTTGCTCATTCCAGTATCCCAAGTGGTGGGCTCCCATCATGGCCAACCTGCTCTCACCTTTACTGTCAGCACCTTGATGGACTTTGTTTCTAACCAATCAGCTTGCATGAGTTTCAGACTGATAAAAGCTGGGTGCTGCAGGACACGTTTGGAGTATTGCACCAAAGTAAAAAACCCGGGGGGGGGGGAGGTTTTGAGCGCCACTGTAGGGGAGTGGGAGTATGGACAGAGGTGGTGAGAATGGTGATAATATATACTCCTATTAACTTATAGTCTTGTAAGTCACTATTTAATCAACGTGGAGGAAAAACGGATTTAATGTTTCAAAGTTTAATGCACAGATATCAGTACTGAGTACATATTCCTTCAATCTAAGTACTTAAGATTTCAAATGAGTAAACTGATTGAATTTTAAGATTGGGATTAAATTGTTAATGCATTCTTAATAATAACTTTTTTGAAATATTAAATCACCTATAATCTTAGATCAAGGAGACCAGAAGCAACCCGTATTGTCAGTATATAAGATATAGTTATTTGTAAATAGCATTAAATAACATAAATCATGATAAGGTCTAATACAGTACAGTAGATCCTACCCATGGGACTTTCCAAGTAAAACAAGTTCCCGAATACCGTGGCTATATTAATTATCTATTGCCTTCTTAAAGTCTAAGACAATAAGGAGCTTTCCTTATTCTCTATAAAACCCACGTTTCTCCCTCCCAGTCCTGGAACCTCTGGGGCTGTGCTCATTTTCCTTCGTGCTTCTCTTGATCCATGCCATTTGATATCAATGAAATTGATGCAACCAGTGCCACCTTGACGTTTCACTTCAGACTGTGTCCAGAGAGGCCAGCCCTGCGATGTCAACCATCCAGCTCCACTACTCTGGTGAGATGTTTCCTAGCTCATATGACTACTAGTCCCATTTCAGGCGGCACACTTCCTAACACTGTTAGGAAGTTCTATAACTTTATAGAACCTAGATATAAACCAGGGCCCACTAGATCCATAAGCTGAGGGGAAAAAAAATACCTTAAAAAAAAAGTGCATAATCGGGCGGGGGGAGACAGCATAATGGTTATGCAAACAGACTCTCAAGCCTGAGGCTCCTAAGTCCCAGGTTCAATCCCCCGCACCACCATAAGCCTGAGCTGAGCAGTGCTCTGGTGTTTCTCTCTCTCTCTCTGCATCTCTCTCAAAAATAAAATTAATAAAAAAAAAAAAATTAAAAAAAAAAAAGTGCATAATCGTCTATATCAAACCGATGGGTTATACACTAAGTTATAAAACAATACACACCCAGTGATTTCATTGCTCAAACTGATCCTACTTTGACCACTAAGGATTTTTTTTCTTTCTTTCTTTCCTTTTTTTGCCTAGCACTATATTATTTAAAACGTGTGGATGTTAAAAAGGACAAAGGCCAACCAAATGGCTCCAATTAAAGGAGACTGAGAAATTAAATGAAAACCCAATTCTAGACCAGAGCTCATATTGGAAAAATATTTGAAGAACATCATAGGGCCTCTTGAAGAAAGTGAAATATGTATAGTTGCTTAAAGCATTATATTGATGCTAACTCTCATAAGCTTAACAATTATTTCTATTCTTAAGAAATACACATTGCAGTTTTTAAGAAAAAATGAGGGCGCAATAAGTTAGCAAAGGGGTTATTATGCAGCAAACAATTCTCTTGCTTGAGGCTCCCAAGTCCAATCCCCTATACCAACATAAGCCACAGCAGAGCAGAGTTTTGATAAAGTTAATAAATAGCAAATGAGTATGATCCTTGGAAATTAAGAAAATATTTTTGTGTGCCTGTGCATAATATATATTAATTATATATAGACAAGGATGATAAAGCAACTTATAAACCAAAACAGTCAACTGTTCTTTCAAATAGCTCTTTGAAAAAATAAAAAAAAAATGTTCCTTTCATACATAATAAATGTGTGTACACAAATATATGAATATGAATAAATGCGTTACCTGAGCCAACATAAGTAAAGTATGGGTTTGGGAATGTCTTCCAGAAACTATTACTCTTTCCTATAATAAAGAATTAATGAAATATGTCTTTGGGGAAAAGGTACAGTTAAATGACCAATATGAAAACTAGAGACTGATTTTGTTAGTACCTACATACATATATATAGAAGGGAAAGAGAAAAATACAAATACAAGTTGTAGGTGAAACTTAAGAAACAAGGTCAGGAATAAGAAAACACAAAGTGAAACTTTGGACTGGGTTTGGTGTATTACATCAAAGCAAAAGGCTCTGGGGAATAAGGTAAAGGGCAGGGGCAAGGGGGACTTTGGGGTCCTGGTGCATGACGGCAGAAAGGACCTAAGTTGGGGATGAGAGTGTTTTGCACTTATCACAAGGAGATGTGAAACTGTACCTACGTGTCAACAACTGTATGTAAACTACCACAACACAATAAAATAATTTTGAAAAAAATTACTGATGACAATTTTAATTCCCTGTTGTTGCTGAATTTGAAAACTGAAGGAGGGAACCAGGCACCAAGACATTCAGGAAATCCAGAAACTATTAAAGACAATGCAAGGAATCCTCCCCTAGACCCTTTAGGAAGGAATTTAGTCCTGCCAACATGTTGGTTTTAGACATTGAGAACCTCATTATTCAAGCCATTAAATCTGTGGTCATCTGTTATAGCAGCAGTAGAAAATTAAGACATACTATTTTTATCTCTTACATTAATAAAATTTAATATAAAAATTTAAGAGAACCATTAATATCAGTTACTATTTTGAGCAACAACTACCTATCCCAATGTTCATACCTAGTAATAGAAAGATTCCCACATCAATACTTAGAATATGGTTTTCATGTAATCTATTTGCTATGCCTTTTAACAGTCCCTACCCATGAACTATTATTTCCTGTTATTTTTGCTCATGTTACCTTACCTTCTTGGCTCTTACATAAAGATTGGCCTTAAATGTTCAAGGTTAGTCAATGTCTTTTTCTCTTGTCAATAAATCTACCCATCAACATATAATGTTCTGCTCACTGCAGCTCTTTTCATTGTTGCTGAGTATTCACTGGTTGTTTTCCAAGAATATTTTTTTCCCTTTGTGACTTGAACTTCAAATTTTCTATAGAAGGCTATGTATAGTCTTTTTTTTTTTTTTTTTACCAGAGCACTGCTCAGCTCTGGCTTACGGTGGTGTGGGGGACTGAACCAGGGACTCTGGAGCCTCAGGCATGATAGTCTCTTTGCATAATCATTATACTATCTACCTCCACCCTGTATTTTTATTCTATCTACAAATTTGAATGGGAGAGCAGCAGAGACAGATGACAATATAAGTGCTTATTTTCCCCCACACACAAAAGCAATCTTCCTCAATACTTGTCCTACATACTTTCCTACATACTTTCCACACACTTTTAAAGAATAGGGAGAAAATAAGCTATTAACTCCACCGTGAGAAAGTTATAAGAAGCAGAGCCAACTAAGCAAAGTTGTTGCATAAAGTATCACAGCAGATAACAAAACAAATGTAATCTATAGTATACTTGTTAAAACTTACCTGGATTCTTTCAAAGGAATCATGTTAAGTGAAATGAGCCAAATGGACAAATACTGGATGCTTTCACTTCTAATTAGAACTTAAAGAAAGAAAAAACACTAGGATGAACTTGGAGTGGATGTGGCATATTGCACCCAAGCAAAGATTACTGAGAGAGGAGGGAAAGGAGGAGAGGGAGAAAAGGAAATGCGAGGTGCTGGGGAGGGATTAGGGTCCAGTTGCAAGATGGAAGTTAAACAACTGAAACTGGAGGTGAGAATATTTTGCAGACTACTGTCATGGGGAGATGAAAAATTATATCCGTCAACAACCGTATACAATAAACCATTATCCACCCCATCCCCATAGAATAGTAAAAATAAAATGAATTCACATACTCAGTAACTGAAACAGATTGTTTTTTCTTTTTCTAGTTTTTTATTTATCCCTTTTTGTTGCCCTTGTTTTACTGTTGTAGTTATTATTGTTGTTCTTGATGTTGTTGGATAGGACAGAGAGAAATGGCGAGAGGAGGGGAAGACAAAGGGGGAGAGAAAGATAGACACCTGCAGACCTGCTTTGCCACCCATGAAGCAACCCCCCTGCAGGTAGGGAGCAAGGGGGGCTCGAACTGGGATCCTTATGCCCCGTCCTTGCACTTTGCACCACCTGTGCTTAACCCGCTGCACTACCGCCCAATCAATTGGCGATTCAGCATCAGGCAGATGTTATCTGCCTACAAGAAACTCACGCTCGTCACCCAATCTGGTCCCCTACGCCTACACTGAACTTCTCTGTTCCAGTCTCTTGGAAACAGAGCTGGCAGTCAGCTGTGGTAAAGAACAAACACCTCATCACAGACCCCTGCAAGCGTCAACCCGGCTTTGACCTAGCACGTTATGATTGGGCCCTCCTCAGTCGCTATCGAACAGGCCATGGCCAGTGCGCCGCTATGTTCCATCGCTGGGGAGCCAGAGACGACCCGAACTGCCCCTGAGGCTCTAGACAGACTATGACCCACATAGTCAACGACTGCCACCTCTCCAGATTCAAAGGAGGTCTCGAAACTTGACATCAGGCTCAACCTGACGCTGTTGACTGGCTACGGAAGAAGGGCAAACGCTAGAAGAACCGCCCAACTCCCTCTTTCTTTTTCTTTACCAGAGCACCACTCAGCTCTGGTTTATGGTAGTGCAGGAGACTGAACCTAGGAATCTGTAGCCTCAGGCATGAGAGTCTGTTTGCATAACTATTAGGCTATCTCCCTTCTGGCTCTTTTTATACATAGTACATGGCTCTTTTTATACATAGTGATAGTTACTAGATGAGTGTAGTGAGAACTATTTAGTACCAAACAATTCAATAGCTTCAACAAAATAAACTGTGAACTTAAAAAGAGAGAGTAGGGTATCAACCCTCCCCATCACATTTTATATTTATTTTTTCCTGTCCCAGAGAGACCACAGCACTGCTCTACCACCGACAGCACTCTTATGTAGTACCAGGCTTGAATCCAGATCTTCATGCATGACAAGGCATATATATTGTATGTTGAATATAATCCAGCTCGAGCCTGACATCTTTTTCTCTCTTTATTATCAGGTCATATTACATTTCAAAATAAAATACAAAAGCTTTATCTTCTAAAAATTAATGGGCAGGACCTCTAATAGATCCCTCTCTCCACCATCACTGGTCACTTCCATCAGGAACATCACCATGAGGCCTCTTGTGGGCCTCTCCAGGACATTGCCCTCACTGTGAAACAGCTATGGTAGAAACTGTCCCACTCTCTGAAGGGAGGCTGGGTCAACATACTCTGTCACTCGAGGAAGACTGATCCTGAAATGAGTGCAGACTAGAATTTTCCAAGCTGTGACCATGGGTTGCAGGCTCAGACTGACAAGGATGCAGAGATTAAACAGGCTCCTATGCTAAATATGAGTATACATGGGCCCTACGTGAGATCAATGGGGTATTTGTGTCTATTTCCCATATTTGAGAGCTTCTCCCTGATCCACCTTTCTAGTCCTATTCTCAACTCTGACACCATCTCCACAGACAATACTTTATTTTTCTGTATTATTATTTTTTATTTTGCCCCCAGGGTTATCTCTGGGGCTTGGTGCCTACACTACGAATCCACTGCTCCTGGAAGCCATTTTTTCCTTTTTTGTTGCCCTTGTTGTTATTGTTGTCATCGATGTTATTCTTGTTGGACAGGGCAGAGAGAAATTGAGAGAGGAGGGGAAGACAGAGAGGGAGAGAGAAAGACACCAGTAAACCTGCTTCACCGCTCGTGAAGAGACTCCCCTGCAGGTGGGGAGCTGGGGGATCGAACCGAGATCCTTTCAGCCGGGCCATGTGCACTTAGCCCACTGTGCTATCGCCCAACCCCCCACCCCAGTCAATACTTTTAGCCCACCTGCATGGTAGCTATCAGGCTCTGGCAAAAACTACTAAAATCATGGATAGACCCCTTGAAATATACCTAAAATAGACTCCCTAGCTTCTTCCATAATGAAGACTCTTGATTCCATCTGCTCTTTAGGTTCCTGATTATTAAACAATTTGTCCTGCTTTCTATTTTACTGCTTTTCAGCCACCAAGTTGCAGATGCTACCATTAACACCAACCTGACTTCCCTGGGCTTCAGCAATGTGTCCTAGAACATTACCTCCCCAGAGCCCTATTCCACCAGGAAAAGGTAGTATAGGTCAATCTGCCAATGTCCATGCTCAGCAGCGAAGCTAGACCGACCACCTTGTACACCCCATAAAGAATTCTGGTCCATACTCCCAGAGGAATAAAGAATAGGAAACTTTCCAATGGAGGGGATGGGATACAGAACTCTGGTGGTGGGAATTATATGGAGTTGTACCCTTCTTATCCTACAATCTTGTTAATCATGATTAACTCGCTAATGAAAAATAAATTAATAGGCAAGAAGGTTCAAAATACTCAAAAGAGTACAATGCAAAGACAAAAAAAAAAAAAGAAGGCATATAGTAGGTGTCATTTAAATTGTAGGAAAGTAGATTTAAGGTCATTAAATACTTTACTTTTCTGTCCTCTACATTTATTGACGAGATACTATCTAGGAGATAAAGTTCTGAAAATGAGAAATTACTAAGGAGTCAACAATATCTGGGTGACGAGAGCCATCTCCAATAGTCTCATAAGAAAACTAGCCAATGCTTAGCGATATAATTACTGTATGGTTTTACCTCTGTGTGGAAACTAGAGAGCTGATATACATGAACTTGCAAGAAGAAAACAAAACAGAAAACAGAAGCAAGAAACTGTTTCTAATATTTGTGAGAACAATGGTGGTTATTTTTAGGAGGAGGTAGGGTGGGGGACAGAGAATTTTGGTGGTGACTAGTGTAGAATTACACACTGTAATTTTATAATCTTGTAACTCACTATTAATCACAAATAAAAATTTTAACAAAAAAGGAATTAATCCAACTTAGTTTACCAGCATATTTTTAAAAACTTTGTATCATCTTCTCATTACAAATAAAAGACTGTACAGCAATTTTGAAGAGAGTAGCAAAGTCACTCACTTAAAACTGCTGAAGGACAGTATACAAAGTAAATGACCTTGGGGTAGGGGAATGGGTTCACATCCTCGAGCGTGATGGTGGAGGAGTATCTGTGTGGGGGTTAGAGAGTTATGCAATAAACTGAGAAATGTTACACATGCACCAACTACTATATTTACTGTTGATTGCAAACCATTAATCCCTCTAATAAAAATATTACAAAAAATAAATGAAAAGGCGGGGAGACAGTGTAATAGCTATGCAAACAGGCTCTCATTGCTGATGCTCCAAGTTCCCAGGCTTAATCCCCCATACCACCCAAAGCCAGAGCTGAGCAGTGTTTTGGTAATTAAATAAATATAAAATTGTTTATGTTTCGTTTATTACATGTAGTCACAAATTCATATCAAATGTATGTTTCTTAAACTCTTCCCTTAAAGCTCTAATCACTGAGGACCAGCAGGTGGCTCTTCCCTACAAAGCACATCTTTTACTGTCTGCAAAGACCCAGGTTCTAGTCCCCAGGGGACGCTTCACGGAGCAGTGCAGTATTGTTTGTTTTCTTTTGACTCCCTCTTTGTCTCACACACTCTAAAAGGGAGGGGGGGGGGGAGAGTGGCCATGAAGAATGGTAGAGTCATGCAGGGAACAAGACCCAGCATTTACCCTGGTGGCAAAAAAAAAAAAAAAAAAAAATCTGTAATTGCTTAAAATATACCAAGTCCATAACTAGTTTAAGAACCTAAAATTGCACATGAGTTTTTAATTTTGAAATACCTAGCTAATGGTTTTTTCATGTGCTAGAAAACATTAACAAGAAAATCCTGGTTGGAAAAGGGAAAGTAAGGATAATTTAGAAATAGATTTGATTCAGAAAGATTAACTAACCCCCACAAGGCAATCTCAAGTTTTTAAGTGCATTTAACCATAGGCAAGTTACTCAACTTCCTCACATTTAAATTTTTTCATCTGTAAAATGGTAACACTTTGTAGCACCTACCTCAAAGGACCACTGCGAGGATTTATGAGTTAATATTGGTAAAACAATTAAAACTGTGCTAACACATAGTAAATGGCTCATAGTCCTATTATTATTTCAAAGGCATTTCTCCACTATCTGCTTAGTGAACAGCATACAAATATACTCTGACAAAAGTGAGCAATAGCTCTTCAAAAAAATAATAAGGAGGGAGAGGAGAGGGGACTTAATCAATAGTAATGCAGTAGAAGGACACGTGGGAAGTCACAGAATAGTTTTAGAGCAGTGACCTAAAAGTATCTGACAAAGCAGAAATCACAGTAAATAACATTTAAAAATAGAATTACATTTAATAGTTAGCAAAAGGTAGATAACTTTAAGTCACTTTCTAATACTTTAACAAAAGTTACCTGAATAAACAAGACTATACTTCTTGTGATACAGAATTTGGAACTCACCAATGGTTTGTTCAGCTTGCATAAGTCACAACTGATTGGACACAGTCCCTGTGGGCATGCCATTTCATCCAGACTGGACGGTTCATTAGTCATAATTACTATAACTGTACAGCAGAGACAGCAGCTTTATCTCATCATACATCTTTGATCAAGCTGCTTCAATTTCTGCTTCATCAGCACATGAAGTTACATTATTGGAGTATATATATATATTTTTTTTCAATCAGTGATTAACATAGATTATGCTTTTTTTTTATCACAACATGTCTTGGGTCTTCACATGTATTAGTGAAGGCCCAGATCTGACCACCATTTGACCTCTGGTATTTCAGAACCACCTAGATATTATGAATCAACTAAAATCCAGAATGTTACAGGGGAAATTAAACAAAGAAAAGAACTGACCTGTGTTAAAAGCATAAGATCACTGCACTTATCTAAATTTAGACTAACCATATTTGTTGCATCTTCTCATTAAACATTAAATTGCACACCAGAAGAACACATCATACATATTTATTGGTATGCACTGTCACTTCTAAAAGATGCATACCACAATTAGTGTTTCTCTCAAACTATAAGCTAAAAAAGAAATTTCTCAGGAAGCTTCAAAACAAAGTAATATAGAAGATTGTACAAGAAGGTTAAAGAACAGATGGATAATAGATTTCATGGAACACTACAGCATAACACACTTCATAATGGAAAATGTTGCCAAAACATGGTTCAAATGCAAAACGCTGAATGAAATTGATGTGTCAGGAATTTTTTTTCCTTCCAAATCGTACCGGAGAACAATAGCGAACTAAAAGGCCTATCTCACTATTTTTGTGTCTCACTATTTTCACGTGCCGAATGTCCTCACCATAGGCTGCATGGACAATCATATCCGACAGTTACATGCAGGCACTGAGGCTGCAAAAATCCCAGAGTAATTAGTGTTGTCTGAATGCAATGACATCTGTGTTCTCATGGTTCTCAAGACATGTCAGGCCAATAAGATGTATATGAAAAAATATGACAAGCATTGCAAATGCCCTTCTAAAAGGTCTTACACGATGGGGAAACACTGAAGAAATAACACATGTCATCTTTTTGTAAGCAGCATATTTAAGAGTAAAAAATCTAAAAAAGAATCTTTGAACTGTTAATTTTCTTTTATAACTAAAAAGCATATTCAGGACATAGCAATGCAGAAGGAAAAATATGACACTCTTTCTAAAACTTTTTTAACATAATTCTGTACAGTAGCAATGTAAACTCCCATTGCTTTAATTAATAAAATAAAGGACTAACCTTATTTACATTCCTTGATTTCTTTACCTTCTTATTTAAAAATAGTATCTGTTGGTAATGGACACAAAACAGGTGAAAAGGTACTGGGCTTACATTTTCATAATAATACAGTGGTCCAGGAGGTAGTGCAGTGACAAGGCTTTGCATTCTCAAGCATGAGGTCCTGAGTTCGATCCACAGCAGCACATGTGGCAGAGTGATGTCTGGTTCTTTCTCTCTCCTCCTACCTTTCTCATTAATAAATAAAATCTTTAAAAAAATAAAACAAAGAATGCCAATTTGACTGCATTAAAAAGCCTTTGTTTTAGGACACCTAATGCTTTTGATGAGGTTTGCCTATTACTAAGACCTCTCTGACTCTAGGCTGTAGCAGTATGTTGGAGCATGCACTTGCTCCAAGAAAGACATTAGTCATCATTAACAGAAGCACTGACACCAAATCTAAGTGCCTCTCCACAATGACCAAGTGGCAATCATCTTTCTCCTACACTGTCACTGCTGATTAGGATTTTCTTTCATGAAAATTTAATTTGTCCCCTTCGGGTTTTTTTTTCCCCCCTCCTTCTGAAAAAACACTGTATTCAGGAGAGACTGCAGATACATCAGTACATGTATCTCTAATTTAGCCAATAATCTAAAGATTAAAAAATTCTCACCTAATTTTTTCATCTAATCCAATGGGAAATATAAATTAAGTGAACAATTAACATACACCAGGGGGAAAAAACAATTCCAAAAGGAATCATGATTTAAAAACTATAAAAGTATCAACAGATAACTAATTCAAAAGATCTGAAAATTTTTTATCTGAATATAAAATACCAAAGCTTTACAGCACTGCAACAATTCAATAGTAGTGGCTCTACTTCATTTTAAATACACACTCTGTATTTCTTTTTTCTTTTCTTTTTTTTTTAAGTAATGGGTATTCATGCAGTAGACAAACTGACTCAACTTAAGAAAATATTCAAGCACCTATACCCTCAATGTATAGTAACCTACTAGTTACTTATTTTATTTAAAAATGAGGTTGTTTTTTTTTTTTTCGTGTGTGTGTGTTTTTGTTGTATTGAACAAATGAAAGTGATTCATACAGTCATGTGGAGTACTCCATAGCTAGATGACACTACAGACTTAAGGTCTGGCTCTGTACAATATCACTGTGTTAAACAAGATATCTCAGCGATAAGTTATTTAAGGAAGTTTTTAAAAACATTTACTTTTCTGTTTTATTTCAATTTGTTTAAAGTTTTCCCCAAATTGTAAGCATGTGAGAGTTTGCAAGGATCCTGGTACAACCCAAACTCCCACTTCTAGTTATAAATATTATCTTCTCTTTATGTAACTTATATTTTGTAACGAAATAGAGACTGGTTTAAATTTAAAACTTCTCTAAATTTTATATTCCTTTTAGACTATGTGTACTTTTAGTCAAAACCTGTTATACTTTTGTGTTTATGTGAACATAAGTTATATGTTTTTACATGTAAATATCCATAAGAAAAGCTTTTAAAACAAGAATCAGTCTCATGTCTTTTTAAATTCAGAAGCAACCATGATTCACTGAACTTTAATCATTAAATGTTCTATTCTTAACCATTTTACTGTGAGAAGTAATATTAAATGAATTTGAAGGTCAAATAGCAACTGCTTAGTAGCTAATACATCACATTTACAAATGTTTTTCAAGGTTTTATTATTATTATTCAAAATAGGTTTGCAGTTAAAACATTTACAAGGCAATTAGGAATTTAAAAGAATTTGGTAGGCAATTATTAACTATTCAACTTTTATAAAAGAATCTCTGATTAAAGAAGGGTGTAGTTTAAAATAATAACAAAACTATACCATAGTAACCTAACTTATTGTTGTAGAGTATATTTACAAAGAATTGTCTTATTTGTGTTTTAAACAAGTAAATAAGTGTCATATTCTTGTTGGGGCATGAATAATGGTCTAGTAGAGAGTGAGGTCTATACCACATATCTTGGCGAAAATGTGGCAATAATCCCACTTGACATCAACTATCTTGTAAATGAATATTTCCTCAGCAAAGTGACACTGAACTTGAAAAAAACAAACCTCTATAGAAGTTGCACAAATTTATCCAAATCAAAACTTCAACAACTTATCCAATATTATTACTTGACATCACTGTTTCAAGTAGAGAAGTTGAGCTCTATAACTTCCACCCCTCAACCTAAACCTCCAAGTCACTTGTCAGTTAAAGGTTGGGCGATTTATTGACCGCCTCTGGATGCATACTGTCAGTGCTGAAGGAAATATGAGAGAGGGTTGTCGCTACTGTTCTGGAGCTCATTGATAATGACATACCTGCCTCTGTCACCCATTACCCATACTACAAACTACTTAGACCTAACTGAAAAATCAATAGCCTACTTGCACTGGTTCCTGTGGCTGCCTCTTTTGATTGTCAGCTCCTGTCTAGGGTCAGCACTTACATGAAAGGGGCTGTGACTGCCTGATGCTTTCAGGACAACCTAACGATATGAAACTAGCCAACAGAACAGTAAATTCTGTCTCCCTGCCCTCCTCATCAATTAGGCTTTGACTAGGCTTGCCTGTAGAAACCTGACCTTTTAAGTTTAGGTGAATATGGACTAGCTGAACACACCATTGCCCTCAGCACTGAGCCAGGAAATCTACTGACAGGTTAAACAAAACAGAAGGTTGTAACTGTCATAATTTGCATTGCACTTTCACGCCAACGAGGGTGTTATCAGTGGGGGCAAGCCCTGGAACACACAACTCCAGCATCCTTAAGCCATGCTACTCATAAATTTTCAAGTGAAGTGAGATAAAACATAAATTCCCAAATAGCAATGCATTTCTCATCTCTTAGTCTTTTAGGTGTGCACTTTGCAAACCCAATAGTGTGTCCATCAACAACCCTGTCAGTGGTCACCTGGCAGTCCTTTTGCATTAATGAGTAACAACAGTCAATGAACACAACGTACAAGTAAAAATAATTCAACTATGCCACTGTAAAGCTATTTGGGAGAGAATTTTGAATATAGCAGATTGATTGATTTACATTTCAAAGTGGATCTCAACATTTTATCTTTCTCTGCCTTACTTGCCTCCCTGCAAAAATATCGACAAGCTTAGACAATAAGTTATCACAGAAGTGAGAGAAGGTGTTGAAATTATTTCCTACCATGCTACTCTGATACAGCATCTTTTACAGCTTGAAAGAAAACTAAGAACATCTGTAAAATAAGAGATGTTAACACTTTTATGCTTGTCAGATCTTCTGATGGAAACAAGTGAAAAGCATGGGAGAGAAGGATAAAACTTGACTCACTTTACTGATCTCCTGGCTTGAGGACCATTTCCTTGCTTACATCTGTTGTTTAATACAACACAAATATGGTAATGTGGTAGTTGCTTAAAGCAATAGCATCTCTCTAAGGAAAGGACTGGCCATACCTTTTATTAAAAGTTATTTATGAACTTGAACTTTCTTTGGCTTTAATAACTAATACTTACAGAATATCTAATCTTAATAAAAATGCCAGAAACACTGAGAGTCCATTCATAAAGGAAAAAGCATACTTGCTAACCTTCTGTATACAGTTAAACACACATTTTTTCTATATATGCAAACATGCATAGCCTGGTTGTCATATTTTTATAATTATAATATCAAGCAGTAATTACTATGCTCTTAAAATTTTATTTGGAGTTGCTATTTGTTTGTTACTCACAACTGTCTCCAACCAATAATTTATAATTCCCCCAACTAAATCTAAAATATGGAAGCACAACCATTTGGAAGACTATCATTTTCTGTAATTTTTCTTATATTAAAAACTTTCATGTTTATTTTTCAATAGCACTGAAATTTTGCAAAATATTTCCAATGTGAAATCAATTACTAAGGACGTGAGCAACTTTAATCATGTTATTTTAGGAATTTGTAGAATTTTGTACCCAGAAGAAGTGGGGGCAAATTCCTAGGCCCCCCCATTTTAATAATTTAGAAAATTATAATAGAGACAGCCTCTGATCAAGGTCACTGTGTAGTCAAGCTAGAGCAGAAACTGATGGTTTTCTTCTCTTAGAGTAGTGCACTTTAGACCCTATTGTACCGCCCCCTTTCTATCTTATCTAAAGTAAAAGACAGCAAAAACTTCATACTTTAAAAAAAATACAGTTTGTGTGACTCACTTTTAATTGATGCCACAATTATAAAAGTCTTCACTAATTTGCAGAAAAGATTAGATGATTTGTAGCGCGTTTAACCAACAAGAAGGTACTACAGAACACAAATAACCATTAGAACGAGAAGATCTAATCAAGAATGGTTGGAACCCTTTACTTATCTAATATGATGATTGACTGTGCATCTGGTAGCCTTTCAGGTCCTGTGTGTGTACCTATCTGATAGCAAGTGAAAGGGCATGGATAGTGTCTGGTCCCAGCAAGCAAATCATTTGGAAACAGTCATAGACATAGATCAAAGATTTTTCACTCTATCTAGACTGATTTAAACCTAGTAACCCACTTTTTGTCTACAGACAAAACCTGAACAAAACCAGTCAGAAAAAAAGAGAATGACTCTTTAAGATCCAAAGATAATAAAGGAAGATACAAAAAAAAAAAAAAAAGCAAAAAATGTATTTTAAAAAAGAAAAAAGCAAAATTCAGAAAAGAAATAGATTGGCAGACCCTTGGTATGCCTAGGCCAAAACAGCTGCCTTATTTTTACCTTCTTTAAAAGATTGTTTATTTATTTATTTATTTATTTATGAGAAAGATAGGAGGACAGAGCAAGCCAGACATCACTCTGGTACATGTACTCCTGGGGATTTATCTCAGCACCTCACACTTAAGAGTCCAATGCTTTTATCCACTGTGCCGCCTCCTGGACCACAACAGCTGCTTTATTTCAGATGTTTAAAGAGAAAGTTTCCATTCCTACATCATCAGTTATTATTTTGTTTTCCTACATAGACATCTTCTATACAGAGATTAAAGCCTATGAAGAATTTTTGTTTTCATTGATCAGTCACTGTAATAAATCAGAGAAACAAGGGGGCCAGGCAGTGGCTCACCTAGTTTAAGTGCACAAGGAGCCCAGTTCAAGCCACTGAACCCCACCTGCAGAGGGAACACTTCATAAGTGGTGAAGCAGGACTACAGGTGTCTCTTTGTCTCTCTTCTTCTCTATCTCTATCCCCTCCCCTCTCAATTTCTGTCTCTATTCAATAGTAAATAAATTTTTTAAAAATAAAGCATGTTTATAAAAAAAAAATCAGAGAAACCTCAGAAAATCAAATTTATTCTAACACACACTTGCAGGATTTGTAAATTTTCCATTAAAATAAAGTCCATTAAAAATTCCCTGTAATCTTAGCAGAAAATTGACCCCAAATATACAAACAGTATTGATGGACTACTATAGAACCAATATATTTTAAAATAAACTAAGAAGCCTAAAAAGGCTAGCTTTCCTAAAGTCTCACAAAATCCTACCCATATGATATGCTTAACTGATCATTTTAAACACAGGTCCACACAATGTCTCATATGACCTGAAAAAATATATATAAAAGTAAGTATATATTTATATATAAGTATATATAAATATAAATAAATATAAAGTAAGTATATATCTCAGAACTAACACAGTCTACATACCTAATCTCAATCATCTGTTTCATGAGTGTCTGGCCCTGATCACAAAGGAATGTAGGAAAGGGGGTGGAGGGAGTTCTAAGAGCACAAGAAATTCTAGATGTGAGTCAGTGTCATTATATTAATAAACTAAGGATAGCACACCTCCTTTAAACCATCAACTGTGACATCTTCAAGAAAAATGGACATCAAAATCTAAGTATCAAACTCTATATCGACTGATGTTCATTTTTCTATCTTCTAGAAGGAATATTTAAAATTAGTGAAATTAGGCTGTCTAAGTAGAAAAGACTATACACAAGTATTATGTAACTATTTTCACCATACTATATTATTATATTATATTTATTAGATTTTACTAGAGCACTGCCCAGCTCTGGTTTATGGGGGACCTTGGAACCTCAGGCATGAAAGGACCTTTGCATAACCATTATGCTGTCTACCTCACTTATGTGGCTATTCTTTAAACAATTAAAAAAGCTGGCTGTACTAAAAGAGCCTTTTCATCATTTGAATATCAGTGACTTATGAAAGCCAAAGTTGTACTAATGCTACAATTTAATATTTATCTTATATTGATAAATTAAGTGGGTAGAAAGGGACAGAGAAAACACAGGTAAGACAGTGAACTCTATTCTATTTTTTTCTTTTGGTTAGCACTGGGACTTCACTGCTCCAGACCAGCTTTTTCAGATAGAGAAATAAAGGGAAAAAAGATCACAGTACTGAAGTCTCCTGCAGTACGGTGGGGGCCAAACTAAAATCTCTTATTCTAGTTGTGCAGAAATGTTTAAACATAAAGATGAAATAATATAAGAGCTACACCTCAAAACTTGTATATTTAAAATGACAAAAACTAGGGGAGTTGGGTGATAGTACAGCCGGTTAAGCGCAGGTGGCGAAAAGTGCAAGGACTGGCTCAAGGATCCCAGTTCAAGCCCCCAACTCCCCACCTGCAGAGGAGTAGCTTCACAGGCGGTGAAGCAGGTCTGCAGGTGTCTATCTTTCTCTCCCCCCTCTCTATTTCCCTCTGTCCTATCCAACAATGATGACATCAATAACTACAACAATAAAACAAGGGCAACAAAAGGGAATCAATAAATAAATGTATATATATATATATATTTTTTTTAATGACAAAAACTAAATGACTTCTTCAAAAGTTCAAAACACCTCCTGAAACACACTTACTGAATTAACTTCAATTTTCTTTTTTGTTAAGATTTATTTATTTTTTAAAAAGGTTTATTTATTAGGACAAGAGAGATAGATAACCAGAGAGCATTACTCTGGCACATGAGATGCCAGGAACTGAACTCAGGACCTCATGCTTCCTAATTTAGCACCCTACACACTGTGCCACCTCCCTGGCCCAACCTGGATTTTTTAATCACGTCTTAGTTTAATAATAGTAATGTCTTTCTGTCGGGTTAAAAGTTGCTTCTTTTTTTTCCCCCTTCTTGTTCTTTTCTCTATCACCGTATATTATGATGAAGTCAAATTATATATACCATACTACTGTACCCATATATATATATAGTCATTACTCAACTTGGGAAAAATTAAGACTGTACTTTTAATTTCATCATTATACTAAATAACACTAAATTAAACTTATAAAAGTCTAATAGAACTGGCAAAACAGTGGACAGTGTGCTGCTTTGTCACCAGCATGACCCAAGTTCAAGCCTGGTCTCTTGTTTTAAAGAAAGTTCCAGTACTCTTTTACTGTCTTTCCCTCTCTGTTGCTATCTAAAAGTCTAGTGGCTGTTAAACTAATCATCTGTATTCTCCAAGATAATTAACAAATTTAAATAGTCCACAAAACAATACTCAAAGTACATGAGAGATTTAATTTTCAGTACAATTCAATAGGCTTACTATGATAAAGCTAACACTATTTCTTTTTCCTGACAGAATAGAATCTTATGTTTAAACTGTTTAAATGAGAACTATACCCTTGGGTTACTAATCAAGGATTTTTTTTGGAGGGGGGGGTTTCTGGGGGATATTTTTTAAGCTATCATGTGAGAGAAAAAAAATAACTTGTTCCAGCAGTATGATTGTCCATTTAATATCAATAGGCACTAGAAAAAGCTGTTCAAAGAAAATATTCAATTATTTATCAGTTTAGGTTGGTTCTAAGATAATAATTATGTATAGCTTAGAAATAATCTCTATGACACTTCGGTATTTTAGAAAATAAGGTCATTTGATCATGTGGGTTTTCTCTTTTAATAGGTAGTTTAATTCTGACAATTGTTAGTTTCTTACAGATATTTTAAAATTTATTTTACTAGTGATTTAATAATGATCAACAAGATTGTGGGATAAGACAATTTCATACAATTCCCAGCACCAGGACTCTGCATCCCATCCCCTCAACTGGAAGCTTCCCTAGTCTTACAGATATTTTAATATAGCTACTTACATAAAATTTCATAAACTAATACAATAACAAGCTGGGTTTGTGCTATTTACTCCCCCTCCCATAGGTATAAAGTTTAAAGAATAGCTATTTCATCAATATATATATATATATATATATATATATATATATACTGTTCTTTAAAAATAATCAAACATTTTTATAAATATGTTAAATGATTAAGTATGTAAGAACCGAAGTTTAACAAATGAATATATGCTCCAATGTTAGATTTGAAGATAAGAATACACATAGGTAAACATATGGTTCTCTGTTTTCCCAAAAGTATGTTTCCACGAGAGTTTTATTTTTAAAGATAAATAATCTGGTTAATTTTAAAGACCTTCTACAATGCTTTCCTGGAAAGCAAGATCACATAATCTAAAATCTGTAAGCTCTTTTAGCAGCGAATATCAAAGTACAATGCTAATTCTACATATAATAAAATAATGCATATTTTTAAGTCACAGTGATAAAGTAAAATAAGGGTGGAAGTTTAACTCAATAAACACATTTCCAAAAAGATCAGCAAAAAAACACAACAGTTGAAGGGTTCTGTATTCTCTGACAATGTAAACAGGATTATAACTGTCAGATGTCCAGAAGCACTGACTTCAGCCATTACTCTGGTTTTGCTTCTGAGAAACACAACTGAACTACTGAATCATTTCTTTTCAAATCCATACATTCCCTGTAGCAGTTCAAGCTTCACCAGCAGTGCAGGAATGTATAAAAATGACAGGCAAAGAGCATTAGTTTTCTTTTTCCCTCTCTCATACTAGTTTCCTATAAATTGAAGACCAGGTTCTTAAAGAACTTATGCTAAGGTTATTTAAGCTAGTTGCTGAAAGAAAATATGACTCTTTAATGTAAAGAAGTATTACAATTTGGATTGTTTATTTCTTTTTATGAAAAATTTTGAGACAAGTAATATTATCTTAGAACAAATTATTATAAGATTAACATTGTATTCGAACTTAATTGCTCATTAGTCTTCAATTGGAGATATTTTAGCTTTGTAAGTATTCTGGCCAACTCATCACCTAATGTTTCAGCACCACTTATAGACAACCCAGTTCTGCTTGCAATTTTAAATTCTTTAGGCCTTTAAATTAAAACATACCACTTTTCATTTTGAATAAGGGAATTTGCACATTTGCATAAAAACTGTATAGTTACTTTTTTATTTCCAAGTTTCTATACTCATAAGTCTTTTACTGTGGAAGGAAAGTCAATGAATAATTAAAAGATCAACCATGATTAAGTAAAAATAGAATGTAATACATAATCTAGTTATTCTTTAACAGTTTAAATATTCACATTTTTCAAAAGCTGGTACAATAATCATTGTAACTTGCTTCAGTTTTGAAAGGAAATGGGAAATCACTAGAGTTTAAAAATACATATTTTAGCTTAAAGTAATTAAAAACACATTACCTTGGTATTACCATCTACAGTCTCATAAAATGTCCCCCATCTACTGAGGGTGAAGGAACAGTCGAAAGAAGTCTGCAGGTTAAGGGGTATGAAAGAAAGAAAGAAAAAAAGAAAGAAAGAAAGAAAGAAAGAAAGAAAGAAAGAAAGAAAGGGAGAGAAAGAAAGAGAGAGAGAGAGAAAGGAAAGAGAAGGAAAGGAAAGAAAAGAAAAGGAGAGAAAAGGAAAGAAAAGGAAAGAAGGAAGGAAGAAAGAAGGAAAGAAACAAAGAAAGAAAAGAAGAAAAAAGCACTCCAATCATTTCCCTAACGTCCTCCTCCTCAGTCCTAAGGAATGTGTGTAGCCAACCCAACATCACAGGACTGGGCAGAAGCATGCTGATGTTGGCACTGCTTAAACCAAACAAACAAGATGTTTAACAGTCAAATAAAATGTCCTGCGGCCTCCCTAATGAATTTGTCAAGGACCATCAGATTTCACTCCCCCCCCCCACTTTTGCCTCATTAACTCAAGTATGATGAGACGGATTATAACGAGAATACAGATCAATCGGTCTGAAGACTTGAAGTGGCTTTTAGCCTCTAGAGTTTCTTTCTCTTACTTGGTCTCCTTTAATAGAATATGGTATCTACTGCAGAAGGGGCTGCCACTTCGTTTTAATACGCCATCAAGGAGCTGTTGATGGACCTCAATACTAACATACATAAAAGCAGAGGTGACAGAGGCTCTTCATTTACAGCCTCCTCGGATACCGTTTCCTGGCTTCAATTATTCAGCCCAAGGAAGAGCGGATCCGCAAACACACCGGCTGAAGCAGCTCCCACAGCCGAGGCCAGAGAGAGGGAACAAGGGTGGGGGAGGGGGAGAACGGGAACTAAGGAGAGGGTACATTATTTGCTGGAAGTGTTTAAAGTTTATTGCTGGAATGATGTTTCTAATTAGTACCTGGGTAATAAATTACAGTCACCTTTGTTTAGCTGATTTATTATTTACCAAAGCATCTACCTGGGACTGGATAAATTGGTAATGAATTGTTTTTAAATCAAAACATTTGCAGAGTGTCTTCGCGCCTGGGTTTCCATTTTACAAGTGGTGAGATGCAGGGCGCTGCAAAGAAACTTAGCAGTGCCTGACAGAGCAGGAGGAAGGGAGAACTGGGGTATCTGGAGAGGAGGATTTTGAGGCCGGGGTATCCCATCATTGGAAGGAGGGCACGGGCAGAGTGCAACCACCAGGGACCCAGTCCTGGGTGCCCCGTAGAATGAACACTCCTAGGAGCACTGCAGGGCTCCGGGAGTCTGCACAAGCAGGACACTCCTGCCGCTGGGATCAGAAATGATGAAGCCCGGCCACCTCCAAGGTCTGAAGGGAAAAGTCCCTGGAGCTCGGCCACCAGTCTCCGCCCAGTGACTGTCCTCCAGAGAAGCTGCTAGGGTTCCTCTCTCCCTGCTGGCCACATGACTCCCTGCAGCCAAGCGTCCTTCCAGTTCAGACCAATTTCCCAGAGCTCTGCTGTGACCTCGCCCAGCTGCTTAGAATCTGGACCTGTCCAGCTCACACGCAAGCCTGGAGGCCAGGCGCAGCGCTCAATTTCATCCCCTGCAATGGACCATCTATTGGAGCCCTGATCGAGTGCAGACCCAAAGCCCGCAGAAGCCTGCAGTCACTCCCAGTCTGCTAGTCCAGGAAGTTGACTAAAACACAGCCTCAAGTTTAGACTAAGTTTACATCGGACTGTTCTTCCCAATTCCCGGCCACTGGAGACACAGCTTAAGCCATATATGTGATCTAATTTTAAAAAATGACCAAGCGATTCCGTGGAAAGATATTTATGGGAGACAGAGAGAGAGGGAAGGTATGACAAGATACCAGTGGTCTGCACCAGACAAGAGGAAAAAGAAGGAAAGAAAGAAAATGAGAGATCCAAATATCTGATAACAAGAAGGTGGAGAGAAATAAACTTTCCCTTTGTAATGAAATTCAGGTTCACCTGATCCAGTTTTGATAGGTCAAGACTCCCCAAGGGATTTTGCAAAAGCTTCACACATGCCAGGTTTTTGCAAAGGAACTCTTTCTTACCTGCAAATAAATTCTTCTCCCAAAACAGCTTGCTTCATAGATTCTTTTTCTTCTAGCATTAGCAGAGAATAAGGTATGAGAAATCTAACTAAAAACAATTGCATCAACTTGATTTTTCTTTTAAAAGGTACAGAATCCAGACACCTTAAGTTCAAACATAAATTCTCAATACTAAGCAAATCATAAACTGTTACAGCACTTTTTCATCCCAAAGTACTAAAAGGCTACAACGTGTACAGCTTGAAAGGATAATACATATACTAAAAGCACATGCATGAGTTTCACTGAAATGCCAAGGGAGGAGTGAAGCCATCTGTGTAATCAATAACAGCATAGCTATAGATTTTTGCAGCAGTGAAGTCTTTTAAAAGCAAGTGTCAATTATGAAAATGAAATAATTTTACAAGAGAAATTCAGCACTGCTTGAGAAGATATTCAAAATTAGATTTACAGTATTAACATTTTAAGGAAACGTTAACTCCTGTACACATTTACTTCTCATTTTATTATGTTTAAAACTGTTTCAATGGTTTATTTTAAAAGTATATCCAACAAAAGCCTACTATATATGTAAATGTGCATCAGTTCTCACAACTTCAGTATGTTCTCACTTAAGCAGCAGCATTCATAAACATATATGAATTTTAATTAAGAACTAAATATCCAACAAAATGTTTTTGCTATTTGTCCTATCTCACCTGCCCCATAGCATATGGAAATTACTGTAAAGAGATTTATGGTCACAAACCCTTACCCATATCCACTACCCCCCATCATTGGTGCACAGTTACAGCAATTGCTCTCTTAGCAACAATGGAAAGGGAGGAGGGGGGAGGAGAGGAAGATTTTGTGGGAGGAGAAAAGCTGGAAAAATTTAGGTCCTTTCCCAGACTCCCCTCCTCCTCCTTTTTGCCTTCAAGTGAAAGTAATTTTGTTAGCACCTTCTTCACAATGTTGCTAGGAAGAAGGAAAAAAAAAGGGGGGGGGGAACCTTTCTGAAAACACTGCTACTCTCCCTCCAGTCACCTCCAGGAAGTCCTTTCTATATAGACTCTTCCTCCGAGCAACTGATAAGAGAGGAGGATAAAGAAGAGGAGGCTGTAAAATGTGTTAGCATTTGACTTCTACTATCTCCTATTTTCCTACTTCTCTTTACCCTCCTTCTTTATCAAGTGCAGTGAGGCTGCTACCCTCTGCCAGGCATGCCTGTCTTCTCTCTCGGATTGGTCAGAGCACTGACAGCTCGGATATCGATTGTAGGAACAGAAGCTCCACCCCCTCATGATGGCCCTGGACCATTCATAAACTAAATAACTCCAGGAAACAGAGGGAGAGGGAGGGAGAGAGAGAGAAAGCACTAGGGGAGGGAGTGAGGAAGGGAGGGAGAGGGAGAGAGAGAGAGAGGGATTAAAAGGGAAAGATTGTAGGGGAGAGAGAAAAAGAGAGAGAGATCAGAGTGGAGGAGGGAAAGAAGGCTTCGAAAGTGGAATCACACTAAAAGGGGAGGAAGAGGAAGAGAAGAAAAACCATTGAATCCTTACAACTAAACCCCAGATGCAATGCAAGCAAGGACTTCGTCACACTAAAATAGAGCCTGTGAGGGCCAGAATTATAAATTACCAAGCAGAAATGAATATCCAACAACTTCCAGCGGTTTGCACCTAGAGAAAGGCAAGAAGGACCTGCTGCTGCAAACAACCAGCCCCAGGCCAGCAGAAGACGGAACTGGCTCCCACTAGATCCTGAAGAAGAGCTGAGAGAACTTCCCTCCGCGTGTGCCTGTGAGGCTCCAAGCGCACTGAGCCCACCTCAAGGCTCCTGCGACATTAATTACACCCTTCACTTTCCACTGGGGGAGGGCAAGGAGAGAGGCACTCACCTACACTGAGTGAAGAAACCTTGCTGCCTCAAGAAGTTTCCGAAGGAAACGCCGCATGTTTCGCTTTTGTTTCTAAATTTACTTTGGCACTCGGAAAGACCTCCTTACCCAGATTTCTGGGGCTATCTCAACCACAGACAATTAAGTCTAACCTCTGGGCGACCTAAATTTTTCTCTTTCCTCAGCCCTCCCGCTGGTCTCTCCTCTGCACACATTTCTTTACTTCTCAAGAGAATTAAAAGTCTCTGCAGGTACTCTTCCTTTTCAAAGGTTTTTGTTGTTTGTTTGCTTGTTTTAACTTCCCCTCCTGGAGAAAGAGGGAAAGGTTTCCAAAGTGAGGGCCAGCCCTCCAGCCTGCCGGGCGGGCGCAGCATCCGCTGGCCAGCCCAGGTGGAGAGCCTGGGTGAACGTGGGCCTCCAGGGGAGCAAGCCGCCTCTTGCCAAGGAGCCGCAGGGCCACCACGAGCGCGAGAGCCTTGGATCCCTCAACGTACTGCGAGACCCCGGTGTACAGCCCGGACCTGTGCCCCAACATGATCGCCGCGCAGGCCAAGCTGGTGTACCAGCTCAATAAGTACTACACCGAGCGCTGCCAGGCGCGCAAGGCGGCCATCGCCAAGACCATCCGGGAGGTGTGCAAGGTGGTCTCGGACGTGCTCAAGGAGGTAGAGGTGCAGGAGCCGCGCTTCATCAGCTCCCTAAGCGAGATCGACGCCCGCTACGAGGGCCTGGAGGTCATCTCGCCCACCGAGTTCGAGGTGGTGCTCTACCTCAACCAGATGGGCGTCTTCAACTTCGTGGATGATGGTTCCCTGCCCGGCTGTGCGGTGCTCAAGCTGAGCGACGGGCGCAAGCGGAGCATGTCCCTGTGGGTCGAGTTCATCACCGCTTCGGGCTACCTCTCGGCACGCAAGATCCGCTCCCGCTTCCAGACGCTGGTGGCACAGGCGGTGGACAAGTGCAGCTACCGGGACGTGGTCAAGATGATCGCCGACACCAGCGAGGTCAAGCTGCGCATCCGGGAGCGCTACGTGGTGCAGATCACGCCTGCCTTCAAGTGCACGGGCATCTGGCCCCGCAGTGCAGCGCAGTGGCCCATGCCCCACATCCCCTGGCCGGGCCCCAACCGGGTGGCCGAGGTCAAGGCCGAGGGCTTCAACCTGCTCTCCAAGGAGTGCTACTCGCTGACGGGCAAGCAGAGCTCGGCCGAGAGCGACGCCTGGGTCCTCCAGTTCGGGGAGGCGGAGAACCGCCTGCTGATGGGCGGCTGTCGGAACAAGTGTCTCTCGGTGCTCAAGACGCTGCGGGACCGTCACCTGGAGCTGCCGGGCCAGCCGCTCAACAACTACCACATGAAGACCTTGCTGTTGTACGAGTGCGAGAAGCACCCCAGGGAGACGGACTGGGATGAGGCGTGTCTGGGCGACCGGCTAAACGGCATCCTGCTGCAGCTCATCTCCTGCCTGCAGTGCCGCCGCTGCCCACACTACTTTCTGCCCAACCTCGACCTCTTTCAGGGCAAGCCCCACTCGGCCCTGGAGAGTGCTGCCAAGCAGACCTGGAGGTTGGCCAGGGAAATTCTCACCAATCCCAAAAGCCTGGACAAACTATAGGGTGTGCTGGGGACCGCTTGATCACACTCCCTCTCTCTCTCACACACACATACACACACAGCACACGCACCAGGACACCACCCACAACTCGGTGGGAACTCTGGACACTCACTTGCATCTGCAAGACACCCTAAAACCAAGGAGATTCCTTGGCCAGAAGACCTTCTTCCCCCGTTGGCAAACAAGAAAGGGAGCGGCGAACCCATCCTACAGAAAGAACCACATGCTTGCACAAAAGTGATAGTTTTTTTTCTTCCAAACAATGTGAATTTTAAAAGTCACACAAAAGAAGCAATTGGGCTTTGCTACCACAAAGTGAAAAAAAAAAACAAACAAGGTACATTTTCAAATCCATGTATGATATCTCTCTCCCACCCGACTACCCTTTCCCCTCCTTCCCTTGTCTTTTCTTTCTCTCTCTCCCTCTCTCCTGGCCTCATTTCGTTTTTTTTCCCGTTGCTTGAATGTTGTCACCAAGTGAAAAAAAAAAGTATTTAATTATATGTAAATTTCTCTTTAAAAAAGTTTTGCTGGTGTTAAATGTGTCTCAGTGCCAATGTCAGACTGACCTACCCTCTCTAGCACCTCTACCCTCACCCTAAGCGGTCTTGTTGAAAACAGTAATAAAAATATAACTTTACATTGTAATCGTTGTGAATTGTTTTTAAATGTAGGCAGGGGAGATCTGTCTGTAATCAACAACCTAAAGAGGGAAACCTGAGCTAGTAGAATGCAGTTTCCATTTCAATGCTGATCTGCAAAACTGACAAGTTCAATACTTTTGTAGATTTAACCATGAAAAGCTCCTACCAAAATCCTTAGAGAAGAGAAAATATTAAGTCTACTCAGTAAATGTGTTCGTCCTGTAGTGTTTTAAATGCAAAGATTTTATTTCACATATGAAAAAATATGACCAGGATTCTTATAGAAGAACCTACTTTGAGCCTTATTTTTTTAAATAGGAAAAAAATATTTCACATTTAAAATTGAGGTCTGCCATGATTATGCCATGATTTTTAAAAATCCACTCTTAGTCTAAAACACAAAAGAAAAGTTTGTGGGGTTTTTCCCAATAGTTAACATAATTGACATGCAGTTTTCTTTCAATCATTTGTCCTTTACAAGGTCTAAGTAATGACAGATCAACCATACCAAAAGAAAAAAAAATGTTTACAGTATTTTTTCTCTCCAGTAAGTGATATATATATATATATATATATATATTCTCATTTATAAGTTACTTTCAGTATTTTACTGGCTTAGTTGTAAATGGTGTAACTATCATTATTTTCACCAAATTCCCAAGACTGACTGTTCTGAATGATTCTGAAGCTGGTAGTAGACAACGTAAAACAAAAAAGCTTTTGATAGTATTTTTATGACTTGAAAAATTACTGTGTAAGATAACTTACATATAAGAAAAGTACATTTGTGCCTCATCTTTCAGCTTTTTTAAAGGTAAAATTCTAATGGACTTGTTCAACTTCAACGTTTCAGTTTCAACAAGTTTCTTTTTCATACAAAGAAATAGGTGACTGAAGAAGAAAATGACCGGTAGAGCTGACTGCGTTCTCAAGAAGCAGGCACATCTTCTTCATGTTGGAGGTCGAACTATAAATTCCATTAGATATGCTAATGGAAGGCACACAAACAGATGTCAGATATTACCCTTTTATGTTTATCACATTCATTGAATCTTCCTGTTCTTATTTTACTGAGAAAATGCACACATGAGGGATATGGATAGAAAAAAATGTTAAGAGTAATTTAAAGATCAGAGAAAGAAGTGTGAGTGGGGGAGGGAGTGTTTTAGGGAGTGAGCAGCAGGATAGCAGAGATGGATGAAAAACAAGGAAGCTAGCTGCTCAAGTCTCTGGTGCCAGGTCATCTGACAAAACAGGCTTAAGTTTTCAGAGTCCTTGGTAAAAATTCCCTAGTGAAAATAGCTTTGTATTAGAAATAAAAACTTGGATCTTATCAGTTTAGAGATCATTTCCATTCTCTCAACTTATATTTCATATTTTTCTGGTCTCTCTTCCTGTAGCTGTAAAACAAATTCACTGTAATAGTAAGTGGTTCATAAATATGCAAAATTGTAAATAATAAAATGAATTTACTCTCTGGGGAAATGTTCTGATTTTTAAGAGCATTTTCAAACCAGGTAGTGGGTACTTGCATTTATTCAATTCAAAGAAATTGTTTAGAGCACAGTGCTCAGTTTAAAATAATAATGAAACTTTAAATGATTTTTTTCAATTATATGTGCATTTACAGTATTAGTCACATTAACTTCATCCAACTAACCTAGGAAAAGAGTTTTTAAGTTTTGACAAGGAACAAAAATTACCCAAATCCAGTATCATTTTTTTTCTCAAATTAATGTAGGTATTAACACACACACACAGTAGTACAAGTGTCCTCAATTACAATACACTTCCAAATACCAAAATCTATATCAAAACAAAATTTTTTCAATAATTAGCAAAAAATCACAAAGAATATAAATGCGCAAACATCTTATTTCTATAGTACTATGCTGGCTGCATTGATACAAGAGAATTTCTGTAACTGGGAGATTCTTGTAACTAGAATAGGAGATTCCTGTATTTCTTAAGCAACAGAGAAAGAGAACTAATTTAATGATACTGAATAGAATAAGATCAGAAAAATAAAAGTTACAACTTCCTCCAAAAGGAGCAGATAACTTCAAAGAGCTTTACTGCAAACTGACATAGGTTTCAAGATTAAAAACAATCTGTTAGACACTTTTAAATTAAATCACCTTTTATAATTTAAGCCATGTATATCCAAAAGAATAACAGAATGCTTTGAATTAAATTCCAGCCTCTCAAGTCTCACAAACTACCATAAATAAGAGCGTTTACATAATTTTTATTATCTTCCTTCCCTAAGGAAACTAAAATATATGTTCAGGCATTTCAGTCATGTAATAAAGTAGATAATTTTCCTAGTTGATGTAATTTCAGAGTTAGAGTTTTCTCTACATTGGGCTAGATGAACTCAAACTAAAAATAATCATTTTCATCATGACCTTTCTGTCATACAGTTTAAAAAAATCCTCTTAGTAGAGGTAGCGATTCTAAAGCTAAGTGCTAAAAGCATGCATAAAACAAGAAATGATTTGCAGATTTTTTTTACTAGAACATTTTCATTAAGAACTACCTTGATGCACTTCTAAATCACTAAAATTTAACAATTCATCTGATTACAAGCCAAAGAACTCCCTACCAATGAGCTCAGAATGTTTGTATATGCACACTAGCACACGCACACACACACACACACACACACATACACACACACACACACACACACACAAGGTATCAATTTATAAAAGTTATTCTAGTTTTTAAAGTCATTTCTCCTTCTACAGGATGCTTATTTTGCTCATTTTAAAAAATGATTGTTTCCCTCAGAACAAATTCTACCATTTTCTTTCATAAAGTAAACCTAATTTTGGCTTTATGGCTCTGTCACATTTTTTCCTTAGTAAAACAAAGTTACCAGGATCTGAAAAGTAATCAGAAATACATTTTAAAGGGGGGAAATTACATTTTCATTTAAAAATAGGAAATTATGTAGTGCCTTGTAAAACTGACTCCAGGTAATGGGAAACAGAGGTATCACACACACACAAAACGTGCTTGCGTGCACGACAGAGTAGTAAGTCATAAGGACAAAGCCACGAGAGTGATATATTGGCATTACAGACAGAAAATATAAAAGCTAAACAAAATAATTCCACTCTCGGTCTCACTGAATTGTGTAGCTTAATTCACCCTGGACCTTTGGAGGCAAAACTATATTTATAGATGCTATTCCCTGAGGTCTTTCCCCTACCCTTGAATGAGCTAATGATAAATACAATTAAGCGGGAATTGTTTTTGAATCTAAACAGACTTCGGTAATCTCACTAGATGGTAAGGGAATAGAAATCTAAAGACGACAGGCTGAATATAGGCAGAAACAAGTCAGCAAGAATGCAAACTAATTGCCAATGTCAAACCTATCCAATAGCAACCCACCATTACATCATAAGAAAAAATAAACCCATAAAAATGAAACCCGATCTTCATCTCACCTTGGGGTCGATTTTCTTGAAGTTAGGGTCCTCTTCATTCACCTCAAAATAGAGTTCAGAGGAGGTGACAGAGAGAGTGCCCTTTACTACAACAGAGGGGGCCACAAGCTGGGCTGGTGTGCTCAGGCTAACAGGACCTGCCAAAAAAAAAAAAAAAAAAAAAAAGACAAGCCATACAAGCTAGAGTGACTTTTTTTCCCCCCATAAAAGCACACAGATTGAAGCAGAAACTACATTTAGTTTTGAAACCTCTATCTCTATTACCTGATTGCCTGTCAACTCCTGTACTGACCCATTCTGGTTACCCCAAATCTCCCTCTGAAAATGCAAGGCTAGGTTTCTCATACTGAGATGTATAGTAGGCGATTAATGATTCCAGAAAACTAGGATGCAATTATTTTTACATGAAGTCTGCAAACCTTTGAACTAATCTCCTGGTAAGAAAGCAATTCTGTCAAAATAAGTCCATCCACATTCCATTTAGAAAATAAGCCTCAGGCTATCTAACATGGAACAACAACCAGGAGCGAGGAAGGCTCAATAGGCTTGCAAGGCCAGGGGTGAGCTCAGAGTTGGGCTGACGCGTGATTACAGAAAGATCACCAGCCTATTAGTGAAGTGAGAAATGTTAAACCACATTCTCTGATAAAGATTTTGTGCCAGGGTAACCACAAAACCTCTTCTGTAACAACTCCACCCCATGAAAGACTGGTAAAAGAAGACCTCTATGCTAAGCCTGCTTTTCCACTGCTAAATATTGTTCAACGCTTCCAAATCTAATATTAGTGTAGTTCAGGGACTCTGGGAGTAAACAGCTGGAGGGTGGGTTTCCAAGTGAATGAATTTTTATTGGAATAATCAAATCTCCACAGGGCTTATCAAAGAGACAAATCAGCCTGCTACTGAAAACAATAGGTTCACTGCAGATAGAAAAGCATAAAGTATATTTGAGCTAAACCGAAAATAAGAACTAAAAACCATTATTATATATTACATGTATACTTTTACATAGATATAGATGAAGTGAGAATTTGAAATCCCAAGTCAATTGCTCATTGTATAAATTCCATCAGGGAAGAGACTAGCAAGAGAAGATTGGTACTTTACAGGATTGAATTAATATAGTGCTTATAAACACAGAACACCTATTCAGGTAATCAATGGGTGAATAAGTGTTTCAAAATTCAGATGAATTGACATTTCCATCGATTGTTTGAAGGGCGTTGGTCCTTAATCTCACATCAATCTTAATGTGTGCCAGTAGGACAATAGGAGGGATGCTCTACAGAGATCAGAGCAGGTTTCGCCCTCTATTCCCAATGTACAAATACATTGTGCTTGCAGATGGGCAGCAGATAGCTGCAGAACAGCCATGATTTCCCAAAGCTCATCCCTATAAATAGATGAAATAAGCAGCTATGTGTTCTTTCGCTGTCTCCCTTTGCCCTCTGTACATTAGCATGTAATCCTGAGAAGAAATAACATTTTTTCAATCACTCTCCAACATTCAATTACAGGGTAAGCAGACAGCTGCAGGAGCTAGGGCGGCCTAGGTCCTACAGAAGACCCCTGACAATTTCCACTTCATTTCTAGCCCACACCACTTTATTAGTGTGGATTACTTCTTAATCCTATTGCCATTGTCAAGATTATATAATTAAACTCCCCTTTCACCTCTATTACTGTATGCATGTATTAGTAGTGGTGAGAATAGAAGCAGAAAAAGGATGAGGAGATGGGTAAATGCACATGAAGGAAAAGAGAACATTAGCATCCATCTTACTCACTATGCTCAGCTAAAATCCCTTCACAGCAAATCCCAGTTAATTTTGTTTTACTTTACAGAGATGATTAAGGTTATCAGAGATAATACCATATTCTTCTTCTTTTTTGCTTTTCATTTTCATTCACTGTATGATAACACAGAGTACAGATATGTCACTAAGTGAAAGTTTTCTGATACCTTTTCTCTAAGTCAAAATGAACAAAAGGGAAGATCCTTTTCACCTACAGAAACTGTGAAATCTTTCAGATTTTCTTCCTTGAGGGGTAGAGCCACAGGCATTAAAAGAAGAAAAAAAAAAGAAGCAGCAGCATTTAATGAATGGCTAAAATTTCAGGCTAAACAAGAGAATTTTTCCCATAAGGGAAGTAAAACTGAAAATCTGCAGAGTGCAAATCAAAATTCCTTTTATCAGGTAAAATATGTGAATCCTGTGAAAGCTATATCACTCTTGGAATGGATTTTTTTGTGAGTTAAGTGTGTGTGTGTGTGTATATATATATGCAGCATGTTTACCAAGACCTGTATATCAAATAGCTCATCTGCTTTCATGCTTTGTTTACAAAACAACCGGCAGAATATTACTTATAGCTCTCATTTTATAGACTGGGTAGCCCCCACGGGATGGGAGGAACAAGCAACTTTATTGTATGGTTGCTGCTTTTGAACTTCTCTTCTTTTTCAGGAGAGGTTACTCACAAAAGAGAGTAAGTGAAGAGACTGAGTAGAATAGAAAAACAGAGGGGAAATGGTGTTGGAGATAAGGGAGAAAATGTTTGAAAGAACAAATGGCTTTATTTAATGTGAGGGTGTGTGCTATCTTGATGGTCTTGCTGGCTACAGCTGAAAAAGTAAGTAATTAGATGCTTATCTGCACAGAACTAGCTGAAATAATCCAAACAAACCACTGAATTTACCGGTGAGATTCTCCAAATCTTTCTCATCCACGGATGATAGAGTATCATCGTCACCTTCCAGGAGGCTCTCATTTTCTGAGTTCTGATTTCCTAAGGCCTGACTTTTGATGGACTGTTTTCCTTTAGCAAGGATATCTTCATCTGCAGCTGAAATGAAAAGGAAACAAAGCTGTCCATCAGCTCTGGAAGAGAACTTGGCAGACTGGCAGGGAGTGGAGGTAAGGATAGGTGGCTAAAACTGGGCAGTCATTTTACACAGTGGAAAGGACTGGGGTGCACACATGCTTCTCCTGACAAACATCCAATGTTACCTTCAACAAGCACTCTAATCCCATTAAATCTGTCCCTTGCACCAATCACCAAGCTGTTTATTTGTAGCATGTTTACCAAGACCAGGAGAAAGTTCAAAACACAGTATTTGGGAAATCTATTGGCTGAAAACATCAGAACCTAATTTTGGAAACAATACCTGCTAACAGTGTATAATAAAGTAGACTTTCATTCCAGCTGTTACTATACTGACAGGCCTGCTGAAGTTGTTCAGGAGTACAGGACAGGATCTAGAAGCTAACAGATCAGAGCCAACAAAGATTCAAACCAGTGGAGAGTCAACCTAAACACTGAAGTCTAATCTAACAGTAGTACAACTCTAGCAGCTCTGGGAGCTGCATTCTTTTCCTCTTTATGCCATTCTCCCTCTTTCCTTCTTATGGCCCCTGCCCACATTTCACTCTGCCCGCACCCCCACTTCAGCCTTTACACAAATACCCAAGAGCAAAGAAAGCAGTGTGGAAACAAAGTGGAGGCTCAAACAATCCCTCCTCCCTGTGTTTAAACTAAAGGGCTAAGACACCCCAGGGGCAAACATAACAGAAAGCCCAGGATGAGAAGCATGTGGGCAGAGAGCCTCACATTGCCTGGACTGGGGAGGCCTGTGGAGAGCAGCAGGACTGGACTCTCACTGTGACAATGCAGTCCAAAAGGAGCAGAAGGAGGGGAAGGGCACATGGAATCTAGGGAGTGAAAAAACAAAGCTCAGGAGTACCTACAGCCAACTGGGAAAGCAGGAATGACAGTAAGGGGTACAATTGAGAGCAGAAAACACTCAAACTCCAGATTCTGAGTTCAAAGCCCCATATGCCTCCAAGTACTTAGAGCAGCTGTCTCCTTAGGAAAAGCATACAAGCAGACACTAACTTCTAAATTTTGAATTTTGTTAAAGTCACATTTGTATATATTTTCTTTCCCCTTCTTTCTTACCTTCCTCCTTTCCTTTCTTCCTTTCAATGAAGCGTTAGTCTTTGGTAGTCATATAAGGCAGCATAGCATGTTATACACATAATAAAGTTTCCATGGATATATGTGTGTGTACCAGAGCACTGCACAATCAGTTCAGGAGAGTGAACCTGGGACTTCAGAGCCTTGGGCCTGAAAGTCTTTTTACATAAATATTACATAAATACTCTTATTTCTGCCACCAGTATATTTTTTTCAAAAATGCTTCTAAAATAGCGTTAAATTACAAAGAAGTATAATAAATCTCTACTGGTTATTTTGGATCATAGTAATTTAAGTTTCTACATTATTACTATAGTTCTATACTCAAACAAGACCTTAATTTACTGAAAATAAACTGATTATTAAGAAATAGTCATCTACCTTTTCTCATAAATTATAATAAATTCACAATTGCAAGTTCAATCATTCTTTTTCAATACTTTTTTTTTTATCAAAGCAATAAACAAATTCTAATATCAAGTACTACTTCTTAAGTGCCAAAAGTATCCAAAGCACTTACACATTGAACTCATTTAATTGTCATAAACCTTCAGCTAATTTCTCCTTTTCAGAGTGAATAAACAGCTCCCAGGGTATATCAGCTAGTGGGAAGTAGGTTAGATTTTAATCTAGGCAGTATGGTGCCAGAATCTGGGTTCTTCACCAGTATGCCACAGAAAATAAAAATGACCACTACTTAGAGATGATTAGTGTATTAATTCTTACATTTTTCTACAGTTTGTTATAATCTTCAGAATTATAAATTTCATTTCCAAACCTAAGTTTCATGAACATAAACCAAAATATCAAAAACAGCTAAATTCAACATCTTGTTCATGATTTTCTCTGATTATTGACATAAATTTCCTGAGGTATATTGAGTTTATTTACAAGAAAAAAATTGGGGGATGGGGTACTAAGGTGCTTTAGTTAGCAACATAAAAGGCGGTTGGTGTAGGAAGGAAGAATGGTAGCCAGTGGTAATTTGCCAAAATTTAAAATACTTCAATAAATTTTTTAAATGAGTGATCCAGGAGATGGCGCAGTGGAAAAGGCATTGGACTCTCAAACATGAGGTTCCGAGTTCAATCCCTGTCAGCACATGTACCAGAGCGATGACTGGTTCCTTCTCTCTCTCCTCCTAGCTTTCTAATAAATAAATAAATAAATAAATAAATAAAATATTTTAAAGTATTTTTTTATTTTTAAAAAGAAATGAATGAATTCAAATAACTATTAAAGATAACTCTCTATCCCTCCCAACTGGAATATAAGAATTTAAATATGTTCTCATCATGCTGACACATTAAAAAATAGTAACCTTTAAATTAAATAAAATTTTATTGAAAAATTTAAGAACTTCAGGTGCATTGGATTGTATGCATACTAACATCCACTTTAATTAATTTATTTACTTATTTTTATAAGCTCAGACTCTGGAATTGTTCAACTTCAACTGAAAAAACCTCTTGTCATGGAAAATATGCAGCTTACTGATATTTAGAATGGTTTTCCTGTAATTAACTCCCCCTTGAGGATTTTAAGTTAGCAGCAGTAAAATTACCAACAGTACTCTCTCTAATACACACCACATGCGCTAGTGCTCAATTCTCAGTGGTCTAATAGCTTTCTGCAAAAGGACTCCCCTCCCCTTCAAAATTAGAGCAAAACTGTCCCAAGCATAAAATAAAAGATAATTATCATGTTCATATGTGCTGGGAAAAGTTAAGTTTTAACTTTCACTTTCCTAGTACTCCATCAACCATTAAAACAAATGTCAACTTTCTAGGTATTTTCTGTGAATATATTCTATACAGGTATAAAAAAGGTTAATTGGATGAAGTCAGAACATAATTATGGCCCACTTTTAAAGCTTGATTCAGTATTTTTATGCTAATATCATTACAATCTTTTGGCTTACTATTAATAAGTTGCCTTCAACTAATCTCACTGTTATTCTAATTTATTATTTATCCTAACTATATATAGTAACTAAACTATATTGTTAAATGAAATCACAGAAATTTATCAAAAATATTTTCCTTGAAACATGATTTTTTTTTTTAATTCACTAGGAGCAGAGAGAAATCTCAGAAAAAAAGTGGTCCTCAAAATGCAAAGTTCAAGTTCTTTATATCTGGAAATGAGTTAATTTATCTAGCCACCATGTTATGTAATTAAAGTTAAAATAGAAAAACGAACAGATAACTCACCCCCATTATATAACCCTCCTTTCAAAAGCTGCTCTACCAGTGAGGTTGAATCATCAATATTTCATATTATCATCAATGAAGTTCACACATCAAGAATTAGCCATGTTGTTTAAGAAAAAAAAAATTGCTACTCGAATAACAAAGTGACCTCAAATACACATAAATACAAGTTTCCATCTACTGTGATGTAAAATAGGTACTGTTGCTTTTTGTTTGTTTTGCCTCCAGGGCTATTGCTGGGGATGTGCCAGAACTGCAAATCCACTGCCCCTCATGGCCATTATTTTTTCCTTCCCTATTTTATTTGATTGGGCAAAGAGAAACTGAGAAGAAAGGGGAGAGGCCAGGTGGTGGCACACCTGGTTAAGTGAACACATTACAGTGCACAAGGACCTGGGGTCCAAGCCCCTGGTTCCCACCTGCAGGTGGAAAGCTTCACAAGTAGTAACACAGGGCTGCAAAGGTCTCTATCTCTTTCCCTCTCTTTACCCCCATCCCCTCTCAAATTTTCTGTCTATATCCAATAATAAATAAATAAATAAATTAAAAAGTATTTTAAAAAAAGAGATGAGGAGCAAAGATAGGGAGAGAGAAAAACAGATACCTGCAAGACCTGTTTCAACCACTTGTGAAGTGCCGCCCCCCGCAGGTAGAGAAAAGGGGATCAAACCCTAGTCTCCACATGCATAGTACTATGTGTGCTTCATCTGTGACCTAAGAGCCTCAGGCATGAAAGTCTTTCACACAAACATTATGCTGTCTCCCCAGCCTATACTAATGTAGTACATTATCAACAGCACACAAAGTCTCTTTAACACGACTACTGTCCTAAACTAATTCCCCTTTGTAATGTATGCTATCTAAACATTTCCAAGTCAAGAAACTTTACTCTAGAAATAATAGTGAATATATAAAAGATAATTAGGAAAAGACGGTAAATTTATTATTAATCAATTCCCCTACAGTATTAGAGAACCTAGTATATGTGGATCCTAAAAAGGAAATAGACATATGACAATATTGAAGTTATGGGAGAATGGCATAATTCAGGGTCTTTATATGATCTGTCATCCTTAAAAAAGCCAGATGAGTTACTTATATCCATATGCTTATAAGACACTATAATAGTGTCTTGGATTCAACAGGATTCTATTGCTAACCTATTTTAGTATTTGAATTAAATACCAGTATTTCTAATTATAAACAATTTATGTGGCATTAATCTGGATGTAAAGTTTTCACACTATATTTAACAATGAATTTTAGAAGACAGGATGGCACAATGATAAGAAAGCTGATTAGTCATTAGTTGACCATGGGCTTGGCACTATATCTAGCATAATTGGCTTTTTGATTTCTCACTTTCCCTACTTGTAAAGAATAAAGTTGTAACAGAATTTAACCTCGGGTTCTTTCCAGATCTAAAATGCTCTGATAATAAATAAATGACAAAATGGGCTCTATGCATTAAGAAAATGTTAGGACTGGTTTCACGACAACTGGTTTCTAATCTATTTTACAACTATAAAATGGAAGAAAAACCCTCAAATATTAAACAGGTCACTTTGGCTTGCTGCTGCTGATTTCCATAAATAATATTTGACCAGAGGAAGAAATACTAATTTTAACTGAAAGATATGACTATTTCTGTGAAGTTAAAGAAATCTCCCATTGGGGGCCAGGTGGTAGTGCACTGGGATAAGCACACAGTTTGAAGTGCAAGGACAAGTTGAAAGGAATCTGGTTCGAGCCCCTGGTCTTCCATCTGTGTGTGGGGGGATGTCACTTCATAAGGGGTGAAACAGGTCTGCAGGTGTCTTTCTCCCCCCACCTCCTCTCGATTTCTCTGTCCTATCCAACAAAATGTAAAAAAAAAAAAAAAAAAAAAAGAAGGGGAGGAGAAGAAAAAAAGGCCCTGAGGAGCAGTGGGTCCCTAGTGCTGGCACCAAGTGTCAGCGATAACCCTGGAGGCAAAAAAAAAAGAAAGAAAAAAAAAAAAAGAAGAAAGAAATCTCCCATTACAAAATGACTTTTATAAATAACCACTTTGGAGGGTCTCTCTTTGAAAAATTACCCAAAGCCCTTTTCCCCAAGCAAGTTAATGTGAACTTGGGAAGGGCAATTAAATTGTCAGAATTAAAAAATTTGTTTTTAACTAGAAGGTAGCCAGAAGTAGAGTCATGGGGCCAGTATTGATCGCCCAAACAGAGAACATCACTCTTCAGGTATTTACTCTGCCACCTTTACACCAGAGGCTTTCCTTCAAATCAAATCAATCTATAAAAAAGATGGCTCTTAGTACTAAAATATATAACTAAGCTCCAACAGCACTTCTATTTAGATGCCTTCCTTGGATAATGATAATATAGTTGGTGGTGTTTGAAGATTCTGCATTTTCAAAATGGCCTGTTTCAGGTTAAATCAATTATAAATAAAAATAAAAAGTTACAAAACAGTATAAAATGGACATACTCTACTACTTAGTAACACCTATTTTAAACATTTAACATCAAAGTGCAATATTTGTCCATGTGAAGGAAGTTCCATTATTTCAAATTTTATATGCTTGCTTCTTAATATGTTCATTTTTAATCAGCTTTTGAAATGTTACTGATTTAGAATAAAAGCATAGAAATTTAGGGTTAATTCTAAATGTCAACTTACAAAACATTAAAATAGTAAGCTTTGCTTACATAAAAAATTGTTAAAATGTGCTTAATTCAAATAATACCACAATCAGTGTTAAGCCCCAAAGCTATTTAATATATTTTATTGCTCCAAATAAAAAGATAAAAGTAATGATATGTAAGTTGATTAAAATTATAGCTTGTATCTTTTGCAAAAAAATATTAAATATCACATTTTTTTTATACTTGTAAGAGGACTAAAGACTCTTCTACGCTTCTAGATGATATTTTCAAATAGACATTCAGATTTAAGTTTTGGTTTAAACCTTTTAATGTTTAAACATTAGTCCTTATAATATTAGTATAAAATAATACTGGAAAGGACAAATATACAAAAATGTTTCACTTCTCTCAATTTTAACAGTGACAGTAGAACATAGATAACTAACTTTTCAATTACTTAGAGTAGACTGAAATCAACTTATATACAGAAAAATTTTTTAATAAATTGATAATGAATATTTTTAAAGCTGAATATTTTAAAAATTGGTATACTATTTTTAAAGCTAAAGTTTAAAAAAAATGAAGAATATATTATTTTCCTAAGTGTTAAGTGCACTATTTTTATAAACATGTATTTTAGTAAGTTCTGTATTAAAACAATAACAAAAATTCTAAACTTGGTTGCAAATATTTCTCTTAGGATAAAAACTCAATACAAACAAACAAAAAGCCTTAATACTTTTACCCATGTGTAGTTTTAGGAAATTCCAGATATATAGGGAATTTTTTTCATAAAAGCATTTTCATTGCCATTAAGAAGTTGGTATGAATGTCATTCAGAACTCAATGTGAAATAACAGTTGAGATAGAAATTATAAATATGGTATAGCATTACCTATATAATTATTCAATTTCAAATTTTAAGTATACATGGTAACATGTGGATTATAAAGAATAAAAAATGTAAAAAGACTAATCTTTTTCAATGAAAGGGGGTCTTTACTCAAGGGTTAACAAAAAAATAAAGGAAAGCAAAAGAAAAAAAAATAACTAAAATCTGTAACACCACATAAAATGTACATGAAACCTAAAAGCAAAAGTGGCCTAATTAATTCTACATCTTATTTCTCCCTCTCCACCTCCACTAGTTGAAAATGTAGGGCTCTGAGACTATTACTGAGTTTAGATCACTTTGCTATTGACTAGTCTCAGTATGATCATTTATTTTAAAGGACTGATGTCACATTTGGTGTTATATCTGATGACATATTGTAGACATTTTCTTCCAGAAATGGCTCTAAAGGCTGAGTGCAAGAGGTTAAGCTGCCTGACTGAAGCCAAACCTAAGATCATAGACTTTTAATCTAAATTCCTAATATCCTTATTAAATGTAATTTAATATTTCTTCTGTATACTGCATATTATCAATTAAAAATGAGGTGATGTTAAACTAATGTCCCTGAATAAAGGAAATTAAAATTGCTATATTGCTAAAACAAATCTATAGTTCAAGAATAATGCCCCCCCCCCAACTGGCCTTCAAAAAGTATAAAGTGAAGTTCTATGATCAAAAAAAGCATACTGTCAAATCCAAAGGGCTGTATCAGTCCTTCCAATTTGCTTATCAGACTTCCACCTAAACTAAATCACAGTGATAAGCATTATATCAAAAAAGGAAAAATCTTCTGTTAAGAATGATAACAAGATGATGCAAAAACCAGGAACATATGAGAATAACATCTAGTCCCTTTTTCCAGGGACCATCTATCACAACCAGCTACAAATCAAGGCTCGGAAAGTATCGAGGCACTTGGACATTTATTGCCAACTCTCTCGCTTCATAATCTCATGCTAAAATATCATGTTTGAGGGAAAAGCAGAGATGCACAACAGAACCTAGAAGTCTATTTGGTTTGTAAATGTAGTCTTTCTGATATTCCAGGATGTAAGCCGGGTTCCAGGTTAATTTACTCAAAGCTGAATGTGTCTCTTAAAAGGAGAATTGTTTTATGCACTATTCTGAAACAAAGGGTTTATGTTAAGTAAGTTTTGCTTATGTGACATAATACATAAACTTGACACCATAATTTAAAATGATCCTATGTGAAGGGGGGATTCCCTTTTGGGTGGTAGGTACCATGACACATGGAGGTGGACCATTTTGCAGTATCTTGTAATAATGATGCCATGTTCTTCATTACCAAGTACTATACCTGCTGCTATTGGCAAGGAGTGGTTTATACACTGACCATGTTCCACGGCTGTTTTTAGTGTCGCTTCAGGATGTGTGGATCCTAGAGGGTTACGCACAAATCGTCGCCGGCGCCGCAAGTCATCTTCCCAGTAGTCAAGGCGCCAGAACTCACGAGGACGACTACAATGAAACAGAGAAGCCACATATGTTAGCAATTATCAAACAGCGTGGTAGCACTGAATTTCTGCATAAAGCTCTCCTTGTTTGCTCTGCCTTTTCCTCCCTTCCCTTCCTTTTAATTCTCCCTCCACCTCATTCACTCCCCTTTCTGCAATCTTTAACTTAGGTATGTCCTTGAAAATAACAACATCACCTTCCCGTCTAAGGAACTCCTTTTCCTTTTTCTTGGAAGGTGAAATGAGCACTAAATATATCATTTTGAAATGAATTGCTGACAGTGTGATCAGTTTCCCCACACTCTAGTGGCATGTGCTCTGATTTCAGCCTCATTTCAGCCTCAGCAGGGCACCTTTCTCTGTGGCTGCATTTATAAACCAGAATAGGGAAAAGGCTATTATAAATATGGTATAGCATTACCTATATTAATCAAAGTCTGTCCCCCTTCATTTTTCTTCCTAATTTGTGGCTTTTTGCACAAGGTCAGTAAATCATACCATGAATTCTTGGTCCAGAAAGTGTTAACTTTAATGAATATCTCAGTTACATGGTAATGTATGTGATAATAAAATATTACTCTGTTTAGATGTGCAGGAATTTAATTAAAATAATCTCTTAAAATATTCATTACATTTAGCCCCTGAGGCTTAGAACAACACAAGAAAATGCATTTCTTTTCCATTTACTGTTTTTAAATAAACCATTCCTATAGTGTGAAATAGCAATCTATTTTCAAGCAAATCAGATTGGATTTCTGTTTTATGTAGTCTGTTTTTATATTTAATTAAAAACTATATGTTATATGATGTGCAATAATTGCTATATCCAAAGCATACTTTTGGAAATGTACTTTTAAGGGGTTTACTCAATTCAAGTTCTACTATATTTTCCCCAATTATGTACATCTTTTATATGACAATATATAAATGTCAACTTTCTTTCTTATTAACTAATCACCATACAGCATGCTCAAAATTATTTATAAAGATAATATATGAAGTTTTTTCAATTAAGGGTAAAAACCTCTGCAGAATAGAATTACTCAAGATACAAAGAATAAAAATCTGTAAACCTGGTAACCATGAAATAATTATTTGCAAGCAAAACTTCTGCAAGGAATGGCTAACACAAAATAAAATTTCACTTACATGTCCTGAGCTAATAAAATTGTTTGTGTCAGCTTTGACAAATTAGTACTCCTGACCAATTGACAGTCTCAAAATATGCACAAAAGTAGCCCTTATTTTGTTCTTTTAAAGATGTATCTTTAAAAATGGAAAGATTTGTAAATAAGTACTTGATGAACACTATATTATTCAAAATATTTTTAGGGTAGGAAATCCACTGTTCTTTATCAAAATGCTGAAGACAAGACTATTAAAAATTCCTTTGTTGATTTCTATCATGCATAAAGAAGAGATATAATATAATCAAAATGGAATAAGAAAAGTACAAGAATTATGGTCTTCAAAAAAGAAAAAACTATTTTTTTCTGTGCTATTTTCAGGTCTACGTTTAAAATTAAAATTAATATTTAAGATATCATGTTATATCCTATACAAAAATAAACATATGCAGGATGTGTATATAGGGAAAAAAGAAAGGAAAAGAGAGAGAGAGAGAAAGAAAGAAAGAAAGAAAGAGAGAGAAAAAAAAACAGTTGCTAGAGGCTCAATTAATAAAATAAAATCCTCCTTAGGTGAGAGGGGAGAAAGGCTGTATACAGATGGCTGGCTATGTGTATGGCTTTGATAGCCATGGAGCTTGGATAGGCACTTCATCATTCTGCCTACCTACATTTATCTGTTAAAATTATTATCAAATATCAGCCAAGATGCAGTCGTGAATCACAGGCTGCTCCTCGTCTTCAGGGGAATGATACAATGAGGGTCTATTCATCAGTGCACCAATCGGCACAAGTAATTAGTTCCCTAGACTGAGATCTCCTACAAAGCCTATTTCAGTCAACACCACAAACATATGATGATGTAAAGCTAATGAAAGCTGCTAAAATTTGTTAACCTTTTCTGCCATCAATCCTTCTAATATCCTATGCATCAGTATTATGCAAAGGGGGTAAATTATTAATTTGACATTCATTCTTCTGAATTTTGAGTCAAATTAAATGATCTCATTCTTCCTGAACAATTAAAATTATAAGATATGTTAAGCTATTATAAAACTACTGCTAAATTAGGTGACAATAGGTTCCAGCATAGTGCCGCAAAGTGCAGTCAGATCCAACGGCTGTTTGAACATATGTGCAGTTATTTTTGAGATGCAGTGCAAAAACTTAAGGAATTATAAAACCATTTACAAATTATGAAGTGACTCAAAGACAAGATATATAAAAATAACAAAAATGAGAAGTAAATGGAACTATAGTATTTTTATGTTCTGGGACATTAACAAAAAGTCACAAAGGCATTTGTTTGAAATACTTAAGCATTAACTGAATCTGTTCAGATAGTAGAAAATTATTAAGGCTTAGTTGTGCTAAACATTCAAGTGGAAATATTCTGACAAAATATTTAGATATAATCCAAATAGAACAAAGAAATCTACATTACAGCAAGAAAATCTTTACAATACCCTAAAGTTGTCTTTCAGACTCCCTTTTAAATAGTAGTATACCTTTCGTTGCAACAATTTAAAATAATCTGAAGACTAAGCAAAAAATCACTTAAGATCACAGATATAGAATAAGTCACTTAAAGAGACCAATGATTTTAACACACTTTTTGAGATCCTTTCCATAGAAAACAGTACTCAGGAGTTGGGCGGTAACACTGCGGGTTAAGCGCAGGTGGTACAAAGTGCAAGGACCGGCTCAAGGATCCAGGTTTGAGCCCCTGGCTCCCCACCTGCAAGGGAGTCGCTTCACAGGTGGTGAAGCTGGTCTGCAGGTGTCTTTCTCTCCCCCTCTGTGTCTTCCCCTCTTCTCTCCATTTCTCTCTGTCCTATCCAACGACAATGACATCAATAACAACAACAACAACTACAACAATAAAACAAGGACAACAAAAAAGGGAATAAATAAATATTAAAAAAAAAAAACCAGTACTCGTGATTCAGGATCCAAACCTTCAAGGAGCTTACTCATAACTGAAGAGCTATCAGTCTCATTTGAAAATAAAAAATATATATATTAAATATGTATATGTGTGGGAGGTGGAGCTACGAGCAGCAGATCGCTTTCTCTCCGCTCCTCTCCTCTCCCGGATCAACTAGGAATACCAAAGGAGACCACCCGGACCGAAACAAGACAGGACTAGAATGACCACAGAAACCCAGTAAATCACCCGTGAGTACAAACACGCGTGGCTGGTGACAGAGAGGAGAGAGGGGCCTAAGGAGAGATTAAGTGACTGCTAACAGTTCAACAGTTTGTCAGTGGAGACACCACCTCCAGTCTGCTCCACCAACAAGGGGACAGCTGAAGGGAGGAAAGGACTCCCCAGAGACTCACCAAGTACAACTCTGAGTCTCCATTGCTACTACCCTCAGAATCTGGAGCAGCAACAGGGAGGGACACCAGGGCACAGAGATCTAACCGGGAAACTCAGGAGAAGACCTATACCTCGGTGGCATAGCTGAAGGGCTGTGAAAGTCTCTTTGTATAACCACTGGATTATCTCTGCCACACCCTGCTTTATCTCTTGGTCAGGAGTCATTGATTAAGCCAAGAAGCCTATTGATAGTTTAAAAGCCCTCAGGCTACCATAGCCTACAGGGGGAAAAAAAAAAGGCTTTTACACCACTGAACTCCAACTCAGGGATTGAAAAACCTCTTAACTTATATAAAATGGTTAAAACAACAAGAAAAAATAATGGAGACTCGAACCAGGACAAGAGTCCAGCTAAAAGTCCTCCAGAGGGCAAAGCACAAAACAACGAGTTCAACATCCAAACATTAGCTAAGGAAATAATAACAGGAGTGAGTAAAGAATTTGAAAAAATTGTAATCAGAAATGCAGGAACAACAAATGAGAATATGGAAGAAAATTCTAATTATCTCATGGTTATTAGAGAGCTGAAAGCTGAAATTGCTGAGCTAAGAAGGCAACTAGCTGAACAAGCTAAAACAGTATCAGAGCAGGGCAACAAAATAGATGAACTCCAGAAAACAGTAGAGGGCAGAGAGAATAGAATCAATGAGGCTGAAGACAGAATTAGCAAGATTGAGGATGAATTAGAGACAACTAAAGAAGAAGTAAGAGATCTCAAAAAGAGATTAAGAGATGCTGAAAATAACAACAGAGTCCTATGGGATGACTTCAAAAGAAACAATATACGCATTATTGGCTTACCAGAGGAAGAAAGAGAAGGGGAGGAAGAAAGCGTTCTCCAGGCCATAATAGCTGAAAATTTCTCTAGTCTAGACAACACCAAAAACATAAAGATTCAAGAAGCCCAGAGGGTCCCAAACAGAATTAACCCAGACCTAAAGACACCAAGACATGTCATACTTAGATTGGAAAGGAATAAGGATAAAGAAAGGATCCTCAAGGCTGCAAGAGAAAAACAAAGAGTCACCTACAAAGGAAAACCCATAAGATTAGCAGCAGACTTCTCCATACAAACACTACAGGCCAGAAGAGAATGGCAAGATATCTATCGAGTGCTCAATGAGAAAGGCTTTCAGCCAAGAATACTATATCCTGCTAGACTGTCATTCAGACTAGATGGAAGCATCAAAACCTTCTCAGACAAGCAACAGTTGAAGGAAGCAACCATCACCAAGCCTGCCTTGAAAGAAGTTCTGAAAGGTTTCCTATAAACAACCAGACCACCACAAATAGAACATATATCAAAACACTCTAAAACTCTACAAGAATGGCGTTAAAATATCTTCAATCTTTGATATCAATAAATGTGAATGGCCTGAATTCACCTATTAAAAGACACAGAGTAGGAAGATGGATCAGAAAACACAACCCAACAATATGGTGTCTACAGGAAACTCACCTAACACAACAAGACAAACACAGACTTAAAGTGAAAGGATGGAAAACTATCATTCAAGCCAATGGCCCACAAAAAAGGGCAGGAACAGCTATTCTCATATCTGACATGATAGACTTTAAAATACATAAGATTAAAAAAGATAGGAATGGACACTACTTAATGCTCAGAGGATCAGTCAATCAAGAGGACTTAACAATTATTAATATCTATGCACCCAATGAGAAGCCATCTAAATACATCAAACTTCTACTGAAAGAGCTACAGCAATATATTAACAGTAACACAATCATAGTAGGGGACTTCAACACCCCACTATCTCAACTTGACAGATCATCCAGGAAGAAAATCAGTAAAGACATAAGGGAGCTAAATGAAGAGATAGATAACCTAGAACTATTGGACATTTTCAGAGTCATTCAGAGCAAGTTGTGGTATATATACACAATGGAATACTACTCAGCTGTAAAAAATGGTGACTTCACCGTTTTCAGCCGATCTTGGATGGACCTTGAAAAAATCATGTTGAGTGAAATAAGTCAGAAACAGAAGGATGAATATGGGATGATCTCACTCTCAGGCCGAAGTTGAAAAACAAGATTAGAAAAGAAAACACAAGTCGAACCTGAAATGGAATTGGAGTATTACACCAAAGTAAAAGACTCTGGGGTGGGTGGGTGGGTGGGGAGACTACAGGTCCATGAAAAATGATGAATGAAATAGTGGGGGTTGTATTGCTAAATGGGAATCTGGGGAATGTTATGCATGTAAAAAAAAAAAAAAAAAAAAAGAAGTAGAAACGCAAAGCAGAAATTGACTGAGTTTGGAGTATGGCACCAAAGTAAGAAAGCAGAAGTATACTAGAGTTTGCAGTGAGTACCTCCCTAATACTTCCTCTCCACTTTTCCAAGCTTTGGGTCCATGATTGCTCAACAATTTGTTTGGCTTTGTATGTTAACTCTCTTTTCAGTCACAAGGTTCCAGGTATCATCAGGATGCCGGCCAGACTTCCCTGAATTGAAGACACCACCAATGTGTCCTGGAGCTCAGCTTCCCCAGAGACCCATCCTACTAGGGAAAGAGAGAGGCAGACTGGGAGTATGGACCGACCAGTCAACGCCCATGTTCAGCGAGGAAGCAATTACAGAAGCCAGACCTTCTACCTTCTGCAACCCTCAATGACCCTGGGTCCATGCTCCCAGAGGGATAGAGAATGGGAAAGCTATTGGGGGAGGGGGTGGGATATGGAGATTGGGCGGTGGGAATTGTGTGGAGTTGTACCCCTCCTACCCTATGGTTTTGTTAATTAATCCTTTCTTAAATTAAAAAAAATATATGTATATGTGTGTATATATTTTATAAATATGTGTATATATAATTTATCATCCAATGTCTTTTGATTCAAGTTACATGTGTGCTTTGGATAAAACGTTGTACTAATTTTTTCAAATTAAAGTAACTAATAGTATATTTACATTCACTTCTTATTTTTTTTATTTTAAAATATATATTTATTTATTTATTCCCTTTTGTTGCCCTTGTTTTATTGCTGTAGTTGTTGTTTTGATGTCGTCATTGTTGGCTAGGACAGAGAAATGGAGAGAGGAGGGGAAGACAGAGAGGGGGAGAGAAAGACAGACACCTGCAGACCTGCTTCACCACCTGTGAAGGGACTCCCCTGCAGGTGGGGAGCCTGGGGCTCGAACCAGGATCCTTCCGCCGGTCCTTGGGCTTGGCGCCACGTGCGCTTAACCCACTGCGCCACCGCCCGACTCCCCTTACATTCACTTGTATAGCATCAACCCTGAACCAAAAGCGCCAGTGTTTTGAATCAACAAGTCTGCTCCCTCCCACCAATATGCACTCTCAGCATGAAGTTCTTACCCCTAAAATGCTTTTATTATTTTAGAGCAGCATTGGAAAGACAAATATGTAGCTCTTACTCATGAACTCATTGTAAGTCCAATTTTTCACATACAGGTAGGCCTCACTCTCACTTAGGAAATGAGAACCCTCTCAAAAACTCCTACTAGAAAAAAGAATAAAAAACTGTCGATTTAGTCTATCAACTGAACTATTGTCCTATAAGATTATGAATTAAACAGATTTTTAAACAGCTGAAAAGCATGGATGAAAAATCATTTGTTCTGAATATATATATGTATATGTATGTGAGTGTGTGTGTGTGTGTGTGTGTGTATAGAGAGAATTGTCAGAAAAGCAAAAACGTGTCATGACATTTCTAATATATATGTATACCTTCCACATATGTATGTATATCTACAGATATCTATATATAAGTATATATCACATATATATGCTGCTATATAACTGTAGCTATCAAAATTGTATTCATACATGATACCATATTTACAAATTTCATGTATATTAATTTCCACTAATCTGCCCTATAACATCCAAATTTAGGATATGAGCCAGAATTCTACAAGATCTGAAAAAAATAAGCTCTGTTCTATAAAAGGTGCTATTAATTATGGACCTCATTTGTACACAAATTCCAAGTACTAAAATATTTGATTAATAGAGACACATGTCTAAAAATTTGTGGATAACACTAAATTAAATGTTTTAAGTTTTCTATTGAATGAGCCCAACATTCTTTGAATTAATTTCAATGTCTAAAATTAAAATTATAATGTGTTTATATTTTCCTAAGTATAAAGTTACATCATCTAATATCAATACACATTTTTAAAAACCTTAACATTTCTTTTTTTAAATTTTTTTATTATCTTTATTTATTTATTGGATAGAGACAGTCAGAAATCAAGAGGAAGGGGGAGACAGAGAGGGAGAGAGACAGAGAGACACCTGCAGCCCTGCTTCACCACTCGCAAAGCTTTCCCCCGCAGGTGGGGGCCGGGGACTCGAACCTGGGTCCTTGTGCATTGCAACATGTGCGTTCAACAGGTGCGCCACTGCTCGGTAAACCTTAACATTTCTATGTTTATATATATGCTATCTATTTTCCTTAGGCTCACTGTGATTAGTGATCTGACTAGATAAAACAAGAATGAAGCAAATGAGAATCATCTGTCATAGGTAAAAGTATGAAAGCAGAGGCTAAGTAAGATGTCATGACACACACTGTTTGTCTAGTAGCTGAAAGGCTCAATTATAAATAGCTTGATTTTTTAAAAATTATTTTTATTGGACAAAACAGAGGAAATGGGGGGGAGGTGAGAGAGAGAGAGAGATGAAAGACAGCCCCTCCCTGCACTGCTTCACTGCTGGTAAAGCTTCCCCCTTAAAGGTAGGGACTGAGGGCTCGAATCAATCTCCTCGCACTAACCGGTAATAATGTGCACTCATATAGGTGTGCCGCTGCTCTGCCCAGCCCCCCCGATTATGTAAACTGTAAAAATATTAAAAGTTTAATTTTCCTCTAATTAGCCAATGTAAACAACATGGGTGATTACGTAACTGAATGCTAAAATATTTCCAGCTTATCAGCGATATTATTTACCTTGAGACAACTATTACAATTACTATGAAAATACTGTTCCTAATCTCATGGAAAATATAGACGCAAAAAAAATCTAGTAAGAATTCCAAGTAGTATTTATGACAGAGAAGAGTAGATGGCCATTAAACTGAACAACTCAAGATGGCACAGATTTGTATGAACAGTATTCCTGGCATGTATGCTGTTGACTTTGCACTACTACTGAAGGCCCTGTGAGAACTATATGGTACTCTATCTTTTTTCTACTCTTCAAATAAGTAGCCGGCTTTTTTCTCCCAAATTTAAATCTAATCTTGTAGATAGGGAACAGAAGCAAGACCTTTAGATAATATCACTAGTAGTCACACTTTTTCCTTGCTCTAGAAAAAAGGTGTTTGAATCAAGTCTAGGTAGAGTTATAAAAACAAAACAAAACAAAAACCTCAATATGTAGAATAAAATAATCCAGCACAAGAGAGAAACATTCCTGTTCATCTCATTCAGATTATGAAGTTCATATCATTTTGTTAAGGTAAATTAATTTCTCAAAAATGTTCTATTAAGAACAATGCTAATCACTAGAATCAGAGGTAGTATATACAAATTCAAATTATTCTGTAAGAGGGGGTTGGGCGGTGGCACAGTGGGTTAAGCCCATGTGGCGCAAAGCTCAAGGACCAGCATAAGGATCCCAGTTCGAGCCCCCTCCCCCTCCCCACCTGCAGAGGAGTCGCTTCACAGGCAGTGAAGCAGGTCTACAGGTATCTATCTTTCTCTCCCCCTCTGTCTTCCCCTCCTCTCTCCATTTCTCTCTGTCCTATCCAACAACGAACAACATCAACAATGGAAACAATAATAACCACAACGAGGCTACAACAACAAGGGCAACAAAAGGGGGGGAAAATGGCCTCCAGGAGCGGTGGATTCATGGTGCAGGCACCGAGCCCAGCAATAACCCTGGAGGAAAAAAAAATTATTCTGTAACTTATATCTGGTGACATTGACTATCAAATTAGTCAAATATATGTCAGTCCTCAAACCAGTTGGAATGTTTTAATGGAGTGTGCAGTAACATCAATTAAAAATGTTACTTGTTTCTTTTTAAAAAATTTTATTTATTAATGAGAAAGATAGCAGGAGGAAGAGAAAGAACCAGACATCATTCTGGTATATGTGCTGCCAGGGACTGAACTCAGGACCTCATGCTTGAGAGTCCAATGCCTTATCCACTGCGCCACCTCCTGGAACAGTAAAAATATTACTTTTAAAGAAAAACACTACAGTGGAATTATATTAGAAAAATTTCCCATATTCTACCTTATCCACTTTCTTGTGATAATACCTGATAAATCTTGAAGACCTTAATAGGAATCAACGATAAATTCTTCTGGTTAGAGAAAAGTTCCAAATCCTAGAAAATTTTAGCACTTAGTATTTTGTTCTATTTTTTTTATTTATAAAAACGAAGCATTGAAAAAACCATAGGATAAGAGGGGTTCAACTTTACACAATTCCCACCACCAGAACTCTATATCCCAGACTCTCCCCTGATAGCTTTCCTATTCTTTAACCAGAGGGAGGAGTATGGACCCAAGATCATTGTGGGATGCAGGAAGTGGAAGGTCTGGCTTCTGTAACTGCTTCCCTGCTGAACATGGGCGTTGACAGGTCGATCTATACTCCCAGCCTATCTCTCTCTTGCCCTAGTGGGGAAGGGCTCTGGGGAAGCGGAGCTCCAGGACACATTGGTGGGGTTGTCTGTCCAGGGAAGTCTGGTAGGCATCATGCTAGCATCTGGAACCTGGTGGCTGACAAGACAGTTAACATACAAAGCCAAACAAATTGTTGAACAATCATGGACCTAAGGGCTGGAATAGTGCAGATGAAGAGTTGGGGGGGGGGGGGTCCTTCATTATGTAGATAGCCAGTAGACATATTTTAGTTAAATTCCAAAGGGCCTGTGGCTATACTAGTGTTTTTTTTTTTTTCCTTTTTCTTTTTGCCCCTGAGAGTTCTAATTTTTTATCAGCTGTTTCTCTTTTGCTTTTGTATCTGTCTAGCTTCTTTTCTCATATTCTCAGATTAAAAATTTGAGCTCAAGATTAGTTACACCTTACACAAATGGCAACCTCTGAAAAGAAGTCAACATTTCCAGTTCAGTCAAAGATAAAAGCGCTTAAAATCCAGCAGGGTTTCACTTAATGCATAAATCTTGGTGAAATAATGCTCAGTTACTATAGGGTAGCATACAATATAAAAGAAGGCCTTATTTCACAAACTGAAATCTACCATGCCCTCATGCAGATAAATAGAAAGAATGTTAACTGGAATCTGTTTATCAAGTACCAACTGTAAATCAGTGGCAGGTGATCTATGCACTGTAGTGTCTTAATGAAAAAGAAAAAACCCTGCAATGTTATGGACTCCAGCAAAGCTATTTAAAAGCTGAGTTCCTTCGTCACTGAGGACTGATGCAGGGATTCTATCAAGTCACTAGAACAATGCATGCATTTTTTTAATTATGAAAAATTGTTTATGCAATTCTAGATTGCTGACTAGCTTTAGTTCTCTTCAGATACATTTTAACAAAAAAAAAAATGTATCAAAGGTAACTACTGAAGAAATAATAGCAAGCCCTTCCTAGCTGCTATCAGTCTACGCCACATCTCCTTTTTCCCTTGGTATTTTAACTGTGGGTTAAACAAAATCAAGACAAGTAAAAAATCTATTGTGAGCTGCAGCATCAATTAAGACTAACAAAACACTGTATTTTGACAAATACGGTATTTTCACAAGGGAAAACAATTCATAGGTTGGAAGGTGGCTCTCCCAGTAGAGCAGCCTTGTTGTCCTGGAGGCCCTCAGTTCAGGCCCTGGCACCACTCCTACCCCCCAGTAATCTGTAAGTCTATATACTTCAAAGCCAATCAGATTTGGAAGAGGATGGGGAGAGTGGAGGGGGAGGAGGAGAGGAGGGAGAGAGGAGGGAGAGAGGAGGGGGAGTAGGAGGAAGAGAGGAGACAGGAAGGAGAGGGAGAGGAGGAGAGGAGGAGAGAGGAAGGGGAGAGAGGAGGAGAGGAAGGGGAGAGGAAGGGGAGGGAGAGGGGGAGAGGAGGGGGAGGAGGAAAGGAGGGGGAGGAGGAGAGGAGGGGGAGGAAGGAGAGGAGGAGAGAAAGAGAGGGGGAGGGGGAGGAGGGGAGGAGAGAGGAAGGGGAGAGGGAGGAGGAATAGTAAGGGGAAGGGGAGGGGGAGAGGAGAGGAGGGGAGAAGAAGGGGGAAGAGGGGGAAGAGGAGAGGAGGGAAGATGGAAGAAGGGGAGGGAGAGGGGAATAGGGAGAGGGAGAGGAAAGGGGGAAAGCAGAGAGAGAAAGGGAAGGGAAAGGGGGCAGGCAGGCAGGCAGGAAAAAGGGGCACCAGGAATGGTGGATTTGTACCGCCAGCACCAAGCCACAACAACAACCCTGATGGAAAATAAATCCCTGAGGTTCACAGTTCAAGTATGCTACAAAACAAACAAAATCAAATACAAACATCAAGCTCTCCCCGTAAAAGGAAACAGAACAAGAGCTAGAGCTCACATTTGTGGCTTTCTAGTACTTAGGTAATTTGGTAAGGTTACTTTGGTAATTATTTTCACGCTGCTTGGGCTAAGATAACCATTTATGTTCATTAATATAGTCACGTGGGACCGAATTTTATGTAAATCATAGTAGTAGTTAGAACCATTTCACTTCGACAAAGAATAATTACAGAACAAATAATTCTCATGCACTGTATCTCTTAGAACAAGGCTCTAAGATTGGCGATGGGTGGTGGAAGAAAGAGTATTAGGCTCTGTTGCTTCTTAATAGATAAGTCAAGCCAAGGCAAATATCAAGTATTGTGAAGTAAAGAACAATTCTCCCAAGTGAAAAGCCTAGATGATATTAACATTCCCTGAATACTTCTAGAAGCAACCATAACTGCCCCAAATGTGAAAGAACCTTATCCCTTCATTTATAAGTACATGTAAGTAGAAACCTGACAGCCAGAAACTACTATATGGCCTAGAAAGGTGCCATTTCTTTCAAACTCAGGCCTGCATCATATTTTTGTTACTACTATAACAAAATAACTTATAAATTAAGGAAATAGAACCACCACCACCACCAACAACAACAACAAAAAAGAAATTTCAGCTTCCACAGTATGCCATTTTCATATTTAAATAATTCACAGGTCTAATACAACAGAGACCCAACATAACGTAATACTTCCTTTCTTTAATCCAAAACACTTAGGGAAATACTGATGAAAGCAAATAACTTATTTTAACTAGCATAAAAGAAATACACACACCCACACATGTATATACACACTACACTTTGCAAGCTAGATAAATTAGCAAAAAGTATGTGCTCTTTATCCACAGGGGAGAGTGGGCTTATTAAGTTTCACTTCCAGGTTTTAAAGACAGTTGGAAGCCGGTTCTTTCAATAGTTGCTGTCATCTCCTAGGAACTTTCTAGTACTTTCAATTCTGGGGCAATTATTCACATTCTGAAGTGATTTACTTCCCCCCTCTTTACTACATTTCATTCTTCTAGTTCATAATGACCAGTTGTGCTCTTGCTTAATTATATTCACTTTCTAATACTTTTGAATGCCCAACTACTAGATTCTATGAGCAATATTCCTATCAGGAAAACAGTCTCTAATCTTGAGACACTTATAATCTAATAAATGAGAGAGAAAACACAATCATCTAGAGTGGAGAAGGATGAATGATCACACATGTTTTGAGGGATTAGGAAATGCTTTTTGAGGAACTAGAGATTTTTAAGAAAGATCCTTAAGAAGAGGTCATGATTCATTTGATACACAATTAAGAAGATGGCATCACTGTAAACTTTCCAGAGAGCATAGGCAGAAAAGTCAAAAAATTGAAAGCAGTCTTACTTAGGTGCCTGCAGTAGAAAAAGGGGTATGAAAGAAGGGTAGAGGTAGGGTCTATGCCATAAAAGACTGGGGATGGAAAATAAATGAGGGGGTCAGGCGGTAGCACAGAGGGTTAAGCGCACATGGCATCAAGTGCAAGAACCAGTGTAAGGATCCCAGTTGGAATCCCTGGCTCCCCACCTGCAGGGGTGTCGCTTCATAGTCCGTGAAGCAGGTCTTTAGGTGTCTATCTTTCTCTCCCACCCCTTCCGCCTTCCTCTCCTCTCACAACTTCTCTCTGTCCTATCCAACAACATGGGCAACAAAATGGGAAAAAATGGCCTCCAGGAGCAGTGTATTTGTAGTGTAGGCGCGAAGCCCCAGCAATAACTCTGGAGGCAAAAAAAAAAAAAAAAAAAAAAAAATTCTGTATTTCACTCATTCATTCACTTATTCATTTAATCAACAAATAAACAAATATTTACTGAGCAACAACTATATACAAGAACATTGACCTTGCACAGTTCAATGGAAGAAACAGATATATGAAGAAATAATTATAAAACAGGCAAAATACATTAAATACATTTCAGGAACATACTGGATAGGCTTTTCCAATAACAGAAGGCAGTAAAACATAATTTGAGTCAAAGAGTTTACAGATGTTAACCAGGAAAGTAAGAAAAGCATTCTTTCTAAGGGAATAGCACTAGCAAAGGTAAAAAGTAAGAAACAATTGAGTACACACTAAAGTTAAGTGTTTCCAGGATTTGTAGAGAGGACAAGGCAAGAAATAGCCAAAGACGAGGCTACAGAAATAGACTGAGGTCATATGGTAGAGAATCTTATGAGGAGTCTTATTCCTGATTGGTTAAAAGTCCAACTGTGACTTTTTTTTTCAGGCCTGACCATGAGAAATAACAAAAGCACTACCTGCCAGACATCAAGAATGTCATCCCCATCCTCAACCCAAACCGCGATACAATGGGTATATTTCAGTCTCTGAAGGGAGTAAGCTGTCCAGTTCTCAGATCTCAGTGACCAGTCACTTGTCTTGCTAGCCCTCCTGGGCCTTCCATTCAAGTTTTCATTGCCTGAACATCTTGTTCAGAGAAATGAAGCCCCTGATGAAGCCTTCTTACTGGAGGAAGGAAGGAAAAACAGACACTTCACTCCAGCTCCCAGTCTTCCTTCTTCAATCATGGGGTTCATAAAATGGTTGCGGCCTATACTAGTCTCTCTCCACAGTGACAGAACCCCAACCAAGTCTACACTGATCTCCACTAATACATGCTACTTCACCTGACCCTCCACTGGAGCACCATTCCACTATGGAAAATGGAACGAGGCGAGTTCTGTGGTTCCACACTCCTGCTTATACTACAGTACTAAGTGAATACAGAAGTAAATCCTTCACATTGGGCCTGTCACTTAATGGGGCTACTGTAACACCCAATAGCTCCTTCTTACACCTCAGCTAAGTTCTTGACATCATCTATTTCATGGGAAGAAACTTGGGTTTTATTCTATAGTAATGGGAGATACTAAAAGGTCTTAGGTAGACATTATGACTGTAAAACTCTTGGAAATAAATAAAAATTTTATTATGAGAAATATCTGACATGAGGACACAAGGACGTTACTGGAATAGTTTTAACTATGATGAGTTTTTCATTTAAACAGTACTTTTAAACTTTAAAATACTAACTTTAAACTTTTTTTCCTGATTTATCCTGTAAATGTGTTGATATTTGTTTAAATGTCTCTGTGATATAATGTGGACAAAGAAATGATAGAATATGAAGAAACTGAAGGACACAAGACAGTTTCTTCAAACTAGAATGCGTTCCAAAGAATATGCTGCAAAAAGTAAAATAAATGTTACATGGAATTAAGAAGGCCTCAATACAAATCCCACAGTTAAAAGGACAGAGGAGAAGAGAATATAGGTCATTACCACTCAGTAGGTATACCAGCACCCCAGTCCAGAAATGATATACCTATCTTCTACTCATGTTCCATTACTTATACCAAGTGCCATGACCCCCATATGAGAAGTCTGACCAGTGACTGGGTAGTCATTTCCCAACAATACTTCTGGTCTTGGAAAGCCTGCTGCAATACGGTGCTACACTAGCTATGTTAACAATACGCCCTTTAGAAGAAAAAAAAAAGAGAGAGACAAAAAAAAGAAATAAGACTTAAAAGGATATTCTAGGGAGGGGTCTAAATTTAATGCTTAAATAATGTGCTTATGGAAGAATTCTAAGAAGGTAACACTGGAGTAAGTTAAAGAAGGTGAAAATGTTTGTTATGCAAATGTCTCAGGAAGAGAATTTTTGGAAGAGACAAGAGTAAAATTCAAAGGCCCAGAGGCAGGCACAAATGAACTGCATGGAAAACACCTGGATAAAGGGTTAAGATACATGTGCAGACAAAACACAAAAGATGAGTAGAACATTAGTATATTTTAGCAAGAAATGACAAGATCTGAATGCTATACCATGATTACTTTGGCTGCTGCAAGAGTCTGGCTATGCATGGCAGGATGGTTTCAGAAGCATGAAGTCTAGCCTGTAGACTTCTGAAGAACAATCTAGAAGAAAAGTAATGTCTAGGAACAAGTGCAGCAGTGGAAATGGTGAAGTGTCAATTTTTCAGTGGTTTATTATTATTTTTTTTACCTCCAGGGTTATCACTGGGGCTCTGTGTCTGCACACGAACCCACTGCTTCTGGAGGTCATTAGTCTTCCCTTCTGTTGCCCTTGTTGTTTATTGTTGCCGCTGTGATTGTTATTGTCATTGCTGTTGGATAGGACAGAGAGAAATCGAGAGAGGAGGGGAAGACGGGGGAGAGAAAGATAGACACCTGAAGACCTGCTTCACTGCTTATGAAGCAACCACCCTGCTGGTGGGGAGCCAGGGGCCCCAACTAGAGTGTTTTAAGCCGGTTCTTGTGCTTTGCGCCATGTGCGCCAAAACCGTTGCACTGCCACCAGAACCTCTTCAGTATGTCATAAAAGCTGAGTCAAGACAACCTGACTTCACTGGACAGATGACCTCACCAACGTAGGAGGTAGAACCCCATCTCCCCATAGACCTGCCCTACTAGGGAAAGATAGAAACAGGCTGGGGGTAAGGATCAACCTGTCAATGCCCATGTTCAGTGGAGAAGCAATTACAGAAGCCAGACCTTCCACCTTCTGCTCCCCATAATGACCCTTGCTCCATACTCCCAAAGGGAAGGGGATGGGATATGGAGCTCTGATGGTGGGAATTGTGTGGAACTGCTCCCCTCTTATCCTATGATCTTGTCGATCATTATTAAATCAATAAATAAAATAAAAAATAAAGCTGCATCAAAAGGACTAGGAAGGAAGAAGGAAGGAAATAAAGTTTTGATCTAAGAAATTAGATGAACTGAATCTACACTATCAAAGACAGAAAAGAGTGGGAGAGGATTTTGATGAATATAAAAACTGTTAGAAATTTGTTTTCTTTTCTTTTTTGTTATTTTTTTATTATCTTTATTTGATAGAGACAGCCAGAAATCAAGAGGGAAGGGGGGGTGATAGAGAGGGAGAGAGATAGAGAGACACCTGCAGCCCTGCTTCACCACTTACAAAGCTCTCCCCCTGCAGGTGGGGACCAGGGGCTCAAACCCGAGTCCTTGCGCACTGTAATGTGTGTGCTCAACCAGGTGCACCACCACCAAGCCCCAGAAATTTGTTTTAAATATGTTTCAGTACCAACTAGAAACATTTAAACAGTACTATTTAAGCTTAAAATACTAATTTTAAACTTTTTCCCCCCTGATTTATCTTATAAATGTGCTATTGATACTTGCTTAGATGTGTCTGTGATATAATGTGGACAAGAAATAAATAGAATATGATGAAACTGAAGGACACAAAACAGGAAAAAAAAACAGGAAATGACAGGTGTTGGAGAGGTTGTAGAGAAAAGGGAACTCTGCTTCACTGCTGGTGGGAATGCAAACTGGGGCAGCCCCTTTGGAAGACTGTATGGAGAGTCCTTACACAAAAATGGAAGCACCTTACAATCCAGCAATACCACCTTTGGGCATTTATCCAGTGGACACTCTAGCACTAATTAGAAGGAACATATGCACCCCTATGTTCATAGCTGCATTATTCACAATAAGCAAAGAGTGGAAGCAACCTAGATGCCCATCAACAGATGACTGGCTAAAAAAGTTATTGGAGTGGTCCGGGAAGTGGTGCAGTGGATGAAGCACTGGACTCTCAAGCACGAGGTCCTGAATTCAATCCCCGGCAGCACATGTATCAGAGTGATGTCTGGTTCTTTCTCTCTCTCCTTCTCTCTTTCTCATTAATAAATAAAAAAATTTAAAAAATAAGTTATGGGATATATATTACACAGAATACTACTCTGCAATCAAAAATGATATTATGTCCTTGGGTCAAAATGTATGAAAATGGAGGGGATTATGCTTAGCGAAATAAGAGATGAAAGACAACTACCAGATGGTCTCACTCATATATGGAATCTAGAGATATGATTTACATGAGCTTGTCAAAAAAGAGGGGGAAAAAATCCAAACAAAACAGACACAAGCAAACTGAAGATTTATAAGAACTATGGTCATTATTTATGGGAGGTGGGACAGTGTGGATACAGAACTTTAATGGTCAGTGTGCTATAGAAGTATATATTGTAAACTTACAATCTTGTGACAAACTGATAATAAAAAATTAAGCTTATTAACTAGAACTTACAAGGCAAAAGGTATATTTGATACTGTAAACTACCAAAAATCAAGTACTAGGCAATAAAATGTTAATATTTAACTTCAAATTGGAAATGATCAAGAGAAACTAAGGGAACTGGAGTTAATGCTGGGGCTCAGTGCCTGTACAACTCTGCTGTTCCTGGAGGTCATTTTTTCCTGGTTTTTGAGAGTAGGAGACAGGGAGAGAGAGAGGGAAAGAAAAGAGTCAGAGAAGAGGGCACCTACAGCACTGCTCTACCATTTGTGAAGTTTATCTTTTATGGGTGGAGATAAGGGCAAGAACCTGAGATGTCGCTAGTAGTACCATGTGTGTGCTACCAAGTATGCCAACCATCTGGGCCCTGTACCAGAAAATTTTGCTAATAGGAACTTAAATAACTCTAATAAGTAATATTAATATCTATAATTTAACAAAAATGTTGGATTATCTGAAAATAGAAACCTAGAGGAATCAAATGCTAAATAATAAATAATAAAAAACAAAATCCTGTATAATAATATTAATAATACAGATTGGGGAAAAAAGGTGTTAAGTGGAAGAAAAACAAGTCTGCACATTTAAACAAATAATAATTCAAGTAAAGCAATTCTGTCAGAGCTTTCATACATTCCAACTGGACAACTAAACAGTCATCCAATTACATATTCAATTTGTTTAGAAGTTCTTTGGTGTAGCCACTAAACCTTGTCTCTTACTCATATTAGAATCATATTAGAATAATTCCGGGGGGGGGGATGCTGAGCAGTGGTGTACCCCGAAGAGTACACATGTGATCACTCATGCTCAAGGACCCAGGTTCAAATCCCTGGTCCCTATCTGCAAGGAGGGATGCTTTTGTAAGAGGTAAAGCAGTGTCTCCCTTCCCTCTCAATTTCTGTTCTGATTAAAAAGGAAAAAAAAAAAAAAAAAAAAGCAGGACAAAACTGGTAGATTCATTATGCAGTTACAGGTCTCCAGCAATAACCCTGGTGACATTAACAATCAAACTATGGGCTGGCAAAAAAAACTCACTTAGAGAGTGCACTGCTTTGCCAGGTGTGCAACCCAGGTTTGAGTCTCACTCCCACTGCATTAGAAGAAGGTTCCTGGGTGCTGTGATCACTTGCATCTTCTCTTTGCCTTTCTTCAAAACAAACAGCCACATTATATGATTCTCCACTGAGATTCCATTCTTGCTTGTATACCCATACAATCAGCATTTGCAAACTACTGTAGTTAAAAGTTCATTTTCAATAGTGTACTTGTTGATTGTGAACTAACCATATAGCATGAGGGGGGAAAAAAGACCCTATTCTCACCTTCTCTACACTTTCGTCTTTCTGAAAGATGGTGCCACAGGGGAAACAGTTATTATTTATTTATTTATTTATTTATTTATTTTTGGTAAATGAGCATTGTACAAACTAACAAAATTATAAAGGAAAAACAAATGTTTGAAAGGTTTCAAGATTTCCCTCAATCTTCTCCCCCCCCCAAAAAAAAGTGAAATTAAGTTGTTTAAGTAGTTACCTGACCCTTTCAACTCTCAATATTTCAGAAATTAACTGTTTTTAAAGATAAAGGTTACAAGTTATGAACCTCCAAGTTTGTATAAATCATGTTAGTTTAGCTTCTCAATAAGTGATTAAACTTCAGTTGTCATTTCTTCAAAGAGCAATAAACTCTGTTAACTAATCTTTTGTTATGTGCTAGTCAGGTTTCCTAATTTTTGGCAGTATGAGTGATACACAGCTACAGCATTTTCTTTAGTTACTGAAATGGTCAAAAATGTTTATTTCAGTCCTCACAGAAAAGGTTTTAAGTCAAAAGAAAATTTAAAATCTGCTTAAAAGCCACTAAAATCAGTAAGATAATTACAAAAAAGATTAACACCAACAAATTCCCATGCATTTTAATCTCAAGTAAGTGCAAAATACCATGCATGCATTTTAAGAAAAAAAGCATTATTTTTAAATTTTATAAGGCTACTATTAATCTAAGTTGAAGAAAAAAATCACAAAGAGGTAAATGTTTAAATACCTTATGGTTTCATTTTACACTTCTCGTATCTGGGTGAAGTCTTAAAGGTAATTCAAAAGGAAAATGAAAGTATTTCACTCAGAAGATAGAGTCCATATGTTCTTCAATCTGGGAACCCACTGGGGAAAATACTAGAGTTTGAAAAAACTGAAACTTGACAATTGGAAGCTGATGTGGCTATTTTCCCTTCTCTCCATGAAGATTTGAATCATTCTCCAGGGAATAAAACAGATCTTTATAAAGTATAGCAAACTTTAACACCTGTTGAACTCTAAATTACTTAGAAATAATTCAGTGAGTCCTTTGAATCTCATAATTATGGCTTATAATAAAGACTTACTACTAAGTGTAAGATATTTTTGTAAGCTCAGTATAAGAAGTCATACCTCTATCTTTAGGTCTGTTTACATTTCAAATTCTGTACTTTTTAACTCTCAATGACTACTTGAGATTTCTATATATGTTCAAATTATTTTATTGTTCATATTGAAAAACTGTAATAGTAGGCTGTCATTAAATATTTATATACCACATTGTCTTTAGACACTTAGACTGGAGTGGAGGTCTCTTGCAAACAATTATTTCTCCCAATCAAGTGAATTGAAAAGAAATTACTATATATATATATATATATATATATATATATATATTCTGTTTATTGTACTTCATATACCTCTATGTGTATATCCAAAATATTAATTCCAGTTCCTCAAAAATCTGAACTAGAATAGTATGTAATATGGCATGGTATGGTATAGAAAAATATAAACATATAGTTAGTACACAGGGTAGTTTAGAATAATACAGTATATAGATAAGAACAAAGAAATTCATGGACTTGTATTTCTCCTAGGAGTAGGACAAATAAAAATAGTAAGATACACTGATGTGTATCTGTGACATGCTTTTACTGAGGAAGGCAATGCACTTGTAATTAATGTAACATAAGTCTTTCATAGAAATCCTTTGATAAAAACAAAAACATTTGAGTTGATTCTCCCTTTTTTTCTTGCCACAGAACACTATAGTCTTTCAAGATATTCCATGAATGAAGAACTAAAGATAAGCTCAACTTTGCTAAGTATATTGGGAAGTGGAAAGTATGTTTATTTTTTGTGTTGAACTCCATGACTAAAACATCACAGTAGTTGAGGTTCTAGTTTAGAAATTGAGTATTTGACTTTAGAGTGCAATAATCATTATTTTGAATATGTAAGATAAAATGACATGGGCTTGAGATGAAAGAACATGAAAATAAATATGTAATCAATAAAGTAGAAACTGAGGAATTTCCACAATGCAATAAGATGAGATTCACAAAAAATTAAGAAGAAAAAAACTCACTGGCACTTGTGGGAACTCATAGTTCACATTGGCTGTTTTCTACCTGTGTTTAAGCTACCAGGAAGCTACATTACAATCAACAATAGCTCAGGACATTATATGAATTCAGCATTAGTGGGAATTCTATTCACTTACTGCAAAAAAATTTTAATTGCTTTAGTTATATATTCAAATGCACTGTGACAACATTAAATAGTATTTGACTAGATAGGAAACATATAGCCTTTCTCATAAGAAAATTGTGATCCATCTGTCAACGCCCATGTTCAGTGGGGAAGCAATTACAGAAGCCAGACCTTCCACCTTCTGCATCCCACAATGACCTTGGGTCCATACTCCCAGAGGGGTAAAGAATAGGAAAGCTATCAGGGGAGGGGATTGGATACGGAGTTCTGGTGGTGGGAATTGTGTGGAGTTGTACCCCTCTTTTCCTATGGTTTTGTCAATGTTTCCTTTTTATAAAAAAAAAAAATAAAATAAAAAAAAAGAAAATTGTGGTATAGTTATTTAGATGAACCTCTGCTGCATCAGTAAGTATACATTTCTATAAACAACTAAAAATGCTAATGCTTTCCTTATTTAGGTTTTACCACTTACTAGTTACATAATCTTGGTTTCTTGGCTTTTCTCATCTTTAAAGTAGGTACATAAATTATACTTACAGAGTTGTTATAAAAAATAAATTAAGTGCTTTCAGATTACAAGGGAAGACAAAGATTTCAAATAGTTAAAAATCAATTCTTTTCACTGGATTTCTGACATTTTACTACTTATTTTTAAAAGTTCCTCATGTTCAAGAACTACATATGCAGTAGATATTTACAAGCTATAAATTGAAAAATGTATAAAGTTAATGCTTTACATAGTTACAGAGAATGAGAGACATCAGGGAGGAGAATATCTTGTCAAGTGGGGAATATATCAAAATCTCCATAACAGATCTAAAAACTATATAGTAAATTTGTTCTGCATATGATAACCTTTTTATACCTGTGAACAGAGTTACTGATAGATATGTCATAAGAGACCTATATAGAGGCAATAAGTTAAGATTAACTTTTGTATCCAATGATCAGTCACTAATAAATTTTAAAATGTTGAGCCATTAAAGCTTGTAAAGAAATAATCAAAATTAAATTTTATGTCAAATGACAAAAAAATAACATTTAGGCACTAACATAATGATTTAAAAAAAATATTTATTTATTCCCTTTTGTTGCCCTTGCTGTAGTCACTGTTGGGTAGGACAGAGAGAAAGAGAGAGAGGAGGGGAAGACAGAGAGGGTGAGAGAAAGGTAGACACCTGCAGACCTGCTTTACAGCTTGTGAAGTGACTCCCCTGCAGGTGGAGGCTGAGGACTTGAATCAGGATCCTTGCGCTGGTCCTTGCACTTTGCACCACGTGCGCTTAACCTGCTGCGCTACTGCCTAACTCCCAGGCACTAACATAATAAAATCAGCATGCTATTCTATAAAATTAATTTCAGAATACTATAGGTAGTGTTGCTCAAGATTTTAGTCTACAACTGGGAACTTGGGTGGCTCAGGAGCAGAGCACATGCATTCAGCATAAAGCATTCAGTCCTCAGCACCACATAAAAATAGACAGAACATTATAATGGGTGGAGCAGTGAGTGGTCTGGTCTTTCTCCTGCTCTATCTCATTAAAAAAAAAAACAATAAAAAAAAACCTTAATCTAACTTTTAAATCCACTTCACTGATCAGAAATTATTTTGGACTATACAGAAAAAAAAATAAGTCCATGGTTCTCAATCTTGCCAGAGCATTAGCCAATCAGTATCTCTACATTCACATTTTATTTAAGTTTTTCATGTGGTTTTAATGTGCATTAACGATTAAAAAATTGGACAAGCTCAAAGAACTTACAGAAATGTCATATCATTTTTTATTTCCTAAGCTACTAAGCAGTTGTAAGATCTGAGATATTAAAACAATTTTAAGTTGTGATTTTCTCACTCTGTGAATTGAACTCATCTACATGATGCTCAAGGATTCCTTTGTCTTTACAGTTATTTGATTAGCACTGGAAGTTATCACATATGCTTAGATCTAAGCAATGCTTCAAACAGATGTTACAACTATGTGTTATGTCTTCTAATATTAGGAGGTTAACCTCTACTGAACATGATCTGCTGCATTTATCAAAAGCAATTTGAATAGTGGACTCTTAAAGATCTTAACAAGTTTTTCTGTGTGTTTAATAATACTATGAAATCCTATTGTTCAACTCTTAACTACTGTCTATCTTAGGGGTAAATCTCAGTACCACACACATAACATTTTTTGTTGCAACTGGTATCACAAAAATATAAAAGAAAAATTACAAGTTGTCTTTTATTCTGCCAAGGTTTCATGCCAAAATGATTTGACTGCTCCTGGGGGATTTCTTTTCTTTTATTGCTCCTCCATCCCAGTCTCCAATAGAGCGAGAGACAGAGAAACAGTTAAGAGAGACAAAAGCACCACTAAACTGTGGTGAAACATCCTTTTCCCTTTCGCAGGGTTCTCCTATGTGGTGTCCCAGGGCACATACACAGGTCCTTGGTCCTTGGTCAAGTGTACACTTCACTGGGCGAGTTATCTCTAAGCTCCAACACCGCCATTTTTATGTAAAGGATTTTCATCTAAAGCAACAAATGGTCTACACATTAATGTGAAGCTAATTACAAGATATTTGGAATATGCATATGAAAAAAATTATCACAGATAGAAACAGGCTGGGGGGTATGGATTGACCTGTCAACGCCCATATTCAGAGGAAAAGCAATTACAGAAGCCAGACTTCTCATCTTCTGCACCACATAAAGATCTTTGGTCTATACTCCCTGAGGGACAAAGAATAAGGAAACTTCCAATGGAAGGGATGGGACGTGGAACTCTGGTGGTGTGAATTGTATGGAATTGTGCCCGTCTTATCCCACAATCTTGTCAATCATTATTAAAACACTAATAAAATAGAAAAATAATTGGAAATTAAATTGAGCCACCGTCTTCCCAGCCACAATATAAAACATTTCCAACTAATCAACATCACAGTGCTCCTTATGAGACAAGAGTTAAACTGTTTGATAATTTAGACTGGAACTAATTCATAAAATTAGAAGCTGACATAATCACATCTGATGTAAATAAATATTTAATAGCTTTAACAACTACATTTTAAAGATTCAGTATAAAATCATGCATAACAAGATGGCAAAATTTATACTGTTAACTATAATATCACTTTCAGGTATCAGAACTTACTACCATGTACTTTTGTAAATAGATCTCATCTCACTCTAGTCACAGAAAAATAATGTGTGAAAACAATTAAGGTGTATTTGATACTTAAATACATTGTAGTTCTGATATTTAAGTTCCATTTTAATTTATGACAAGGCTAGTTACTGTATTTTAAAATAATAAATAGCACTGCCTAAAATGTCTTCTGCTTTAGTATTTGGGAAGGGTACAGAAAAGGCAACTAAAAACATGTTTCTTTTCCACTTCAACCATCCTTGAAGTCAACATTCCAAGGATGAAAATCAGTTGAAATGCAGCTGTAAAATTTTTATAACCCTATGCTAAATTTTTATTATTTCATTGGAAAAAAACAATAAAAAGGATTAAAATCTATTTTTGTTTTTTTCATAATTCTGAGCTTTTCTTTTTGCTTTCATCAATTCCAGTATGCCATAAATCAAAAGTATTCTTTTAATCCCAATAGTAGACAAAATAATGCAATTTACACTTACATATGCTCATGGAAAAAATTAACATTCTTTATCATTTCCCAACAGAGACAGTTAATACTCTAAGGCTACATTAATAGAATCTTTCTGCCATTGTAGAAAGTTTGATAGCACTCCTATTTCAATGTCTGAATTTTTCTCCATTTTTTGACAAAGACAAATGATTGCCATCAATCAAGATCCAATCGGGTATACAGAGAGTCAGATGAATGCATCACTCTTTACTGGTTTTCCTGTTATTTGAGCAGCCTTTGCTCCATATTATTTTATAGAATGATCAAAAAACCAGCCATAAGATAGATCATTCACACCCACTGTAAAATTAACTTTCATGAATAATGAGAGTTTTAAACCTCAGATAATGTATATGTTATACCAAGGATATTACTCAGTTCATTTCTGGCTGGAGATTATGTAAATGATACTATATGACCTTTATCATTACAACAGGATATGCAAAACACATATTATTTCATACATCATTTTATAGCAAGTCACGTTCCAAAGGAAAAACAGTCATTTATTATGTTCAAGGTAAAATGTTAAAGTTTTAAAAGAAGAAATGAAGAACCCTGTGATCATTTTCTTCCATTAACCTGTTACTTCTATCAAACATACAGTACGATTAAACTTATTTCAAAATTTACTTGGTTTCTGTACTACATTGTCCAGTTATTGCTAACAAGATTTTTAAAGAACATAATTATAGAAACTGATGTTTGGACAAACCCAGGAAAGTGGTCAGTTTTGTCCCCTTCACTAAAACAACTTGGAAATAGAGTTTCCCAATCTAAGGTTTCAATAGGTTTTGGAGCCATTTAATAAAAATACTAATAACTCTTCTAAGAACTATGGAATTCTACAGAGCTAAACCACAAAATTGTAGCTAAAATACTTTCTTTGGTTTTATTTCATTTTTAAATGCTTCCTATTAATAGTGGAAATCATTTAGAACTGTATAAGATCATGTTATTATTAGTAGCAAGCAAGCAAAAAAAAATCATCACCATAGAGAAGATATAATCTTGGGGACAATTTAAAAGAAAAAGTGAGTTAAAGTCATTATAAAAATAATCAGGTAGAGTTCAAAAAAAAATGTCTAAGTACTAAGATCAGTCTGTTTTGCGGTTTGGAGACACGGCGTCCCCGACACCTTAAGCATCACCCCGATGCTGATATCTGATTACTGTAAAAAATGGCGACTAATCCCTAGCACTGCAAAAACGGTATCATCTGTTTTCCATCTACACCATGCCTCGGCCTCGCGTGAGCTTAATGTGCAGCTTGACGATACGAGAATCCGGCATGAAGCCCAGCCAGTCTATCTTGGTGTTACTCTCGATCGCACCCTGTCATTTCACGAACATCTCATAAAAACTGCAGCAAAGGTGGGCGCGAGGAATAACACCATTGCAAGACTGGCCAGCTCCTCATGGAGCGTGAGCGCTTTCACACTACGATCATCATCTCTGGCATTATGCTATTCCACTGCAGAATACTGTGCCCCAGTATGGTTCCGTAGCCCCCATGTCCACTTGGTCGATTCCAAATTATATTCCTCCATGAGGATAATTTCTGGAACCATCCGTTCCACCCTGGTTCCATGGTTGCCAGTTCTTAGCAACATCACCCCGCCAGATATTCGTCGGGATGCGGCATCATCTAAGTTCATTTCCCACGGCTACACTCGACCGGACCTGCCAATATACGCGGATATCTTCACCCACCCTGTCCAACGCTTGACGTCTCGTCACCCAATCTGGTCCCCTACGCCTACACTGAACTTCTCTGTTCCAGACTCTTGGAAACAGAGTTGGCAGTCAGCTGAGGTCAAGAACAAACACCTCATCACAGACCCCTGCAAGCGTCAACCCGGCTTTGACCTAGCACGTTATGATTGGGCCCTCCTCAATCGCTATCGAACAGGCCATGGCCGGTGCGCCGCTATGTTCCACCGTTGGGGAGCCAGAGACGACCCGAACTGCCCCTGCGGCTCCAGACAGACTATGACCCACATAGTCAACGACTGCCACCTCTCCAGATTCAAAGGAGGTCTCGAAACTTGACATCAGGCTCAACCTGACGCTGTTGACTGGCTACGGAAGAAGGGCAAACGCTAGAAGAAGAAGAAGCCCCAAACCTCCTACTACTGACTATTTCCATGCTGCTGTCATTATTCTCTCTTCTACTCTCTCTTTCTACCTTGACTTTCCTTTCTCTTAAACTGTTTTAAAATGCTGTTGATACATTTAAATTTGATAGATCCCTACCAATAGGGTCAAATTTTCATATTTTAAAAAATTTTTTAAATATGTCAAATTTATAGAAAAGTTGTGAGTATATAAGAAAGTTACCCTCATCAACCCCAAATACATTAGTGGGCATTTTTGATGAACAAGTACTTCATCTTAAATAACAATATGGTCAGAAAAGCATCACTGAAGTTTTATTAATTTCCCTAGTAACTTACTTAGCAGTTAAAGAACCCAGCTCAGAGTTTTGCATTTAGTTATTGTATTTCTTTATATTCCTTCACCCTAGAAAAAAAGTCCCTCAATCTTTCCTAAAGTATCAAAATCTTTAACATTTTAGAAAAGTGACAATTATTTTATAGACTCCAACTTAGGTATCTCATTTATCTTTTAAAAACTATGGTATGAAAAAAATAAACTCAGGATATGCGATACCACTGAAAAGCTTCCCTCATCCATTTTTTTTTTTTAATCTGGATAGAAGAGATCGAGAGAGAGGGAGGGAGCACACAGGCCAGCACAACTCACCATCCATATCCTTAAATATAGCAAGGTTTGTGCTCTACTGAATGAGGTGTCTCTTGGACCCTCACTGATCTCTTTAGAGAGAATCTCAGCGCCTTTTATTCACTTAAAACAAAACAAATGATCAAGCAAGTCTATTTGTATGATTTTTCCTTTGCAATAAAAAATTGAAAATATCTAATCCTTCAATGTTCACTTCAAATGAAACATATCTAAATACCCCTGCTCAGTATTTTTATATGTTCTTTATGTCCACAATGAAAAGAAGCCAAAACAGAAGTACAGGTATTAGCTGCAGTCATTATAGTCCAGTGCAGTTAATATTATAGAACTGATTTAATTCTGAAGGGTTATGGGGTCAAAAATGCAAGTCTGCATAATTTATTAGATCAAGCAAATCATTTTGAAAGTACAAGTTCAGTGAGGCATTAGGCTAATACTGACTTTCATGAATAAAAGTTAATATTCACATTTTTCTGTTTATACACTAGATGGCATTTGCTATATAAACGTGATTCATAAAAAGACTCCTGGCACTATCCGTTTAAACCACTAGATCAAATTTAATTCATAGCAAGATATTATACTAATGCACTTACTTTGACAAGTAAAACATACAGTGAAATAAAATCTCACTTGGACATTACATGGAACCAACAAACTCAAAAGTACAAGATATGTATCCTACATGCATTTCAAAGTTTACTTTCATATTTTGTTCTTGCATGTTGGCTGCTGCCCCTTGCAATTTCTGCACCTTTTCTCTCATGCAGAAAACTAGAGTGGGGTCAAGAGACAGTTCGATGGACAGAACACATGCCTTTCATGATTGAGGCCCTGGTGTTGAGTTCTGGCACCAGCACCACATAGAAAAACTCACGATAAACGCAACGATTGCCACCTCAACATGCTTCACTTCAGACTGTGTCCAGAGATTTCACGTGTGGAATGACAACCCTTCAGCTTCATTACTCGGGTGAGACCTTTCCTTTTATAGTACACTCTAATTTCATCTCAGGTAGTTCACTTTCTAACAAAGTCCCAAAACCTAGATATACACCAGTTTCTATGAGAGACAGCATATGTTCACACGTATCCGTAAACTACTGCAAAATATATACCTGAAAGCAGAAGTACACTAGAGTTTGCAGTGAGTACCCCCCTAACACTTCCTCTCCACTATTCCAAGCTTTGGGTCCATGATTGCTCAACAATTTGTTTGGCTTTGTATGTTAACTCTCTTTTCAGCCACCAGGTTCCAGGTGTCATCAGGATGCCGGCCAGGCTTCCCTGGATTGAAGACCCCACCAATGTGTCCTGGAGCTCAGCTTCCCCAGAGACCCACCCTACTAGGGAAAGAGAGAGGCAGACTGGGAGTATGGACCGACCAGTCAATGTCCATGTTCAGCGGGGAAGCAATTACAGAAGCCAGACCTTCCACCTTCTGCAACCCACAAAGACCCTGGGTCCATGCTCCCAGAGGGATAGAGAATGGGAAAGCTATCAGGGGAGGGGGTGGGATATAGAGATTGGGTGGTGGGAACTGTGTGGAGTTGTACCCCTTCTACCCTATGGTTTTGTTAATTTATCCTTTCTTAAATTAAAAAAAAAAAAAAGAAAAACTCACGATACTGAAGGAAGCTTCATGGGTGGTGGGATAGTTACTGGTGTGTTTCTCCTGGCCCCCACCTCTCTCTCTCTTTCTCTTTTTTACTCTCTCTGAAATAAAAACAATGGAAAAAAGTAGTGGGGGCGGCATGAAAAAAGTGCTGGGACATAGCTCAGTTGGTAAAGTGCTTACTATACTATGCACAAAGATCTGAGTTTGAGGCCCTGGCACCAAAGGAAACTATACAAAGCAGCAGGGAAGGTATGTGAGCAGTGCAGCGGTGCTGTGGTATCTCTACCTCTCTGAGTTTACCAGAAGTTAAAAGGAGAAAAGAATTAAAAAAAAAACCACTTTATCAAGAGTAGAATTTTGCAGGTTCAAGGTATTAGCAAATTAAAAAGGGGGGTGGCCTGGAAGTGGTGGGATTACAGCTCTTTAAGGCTCTGGCATTAGATGGGGCAAGGAGGTAATGAGGTTGTTATATAAATCACTTCCAATAAATGTTCACATAAGGCAAAAGAAAAAAAAAGAATTACACTGTAGTAAAGGTGGCATTTTTTAAATACTTTTATTTATTATTATCTTTATTTATTAAAGGTGGCATTTTACAAAGCAAAAGTAACTATTAAAATTATAAACAGAAGAGCACTAAAAGAGACAATCTACAGGATCAAAAACAAAGAACAGAAATTTGTAATGTGATGTTTGTTTTACCTAAATCAAAGTGCAACTGAGATATCCTTGCCATGGCATCTGTTCAGGTGAATGTACTGAATTGTGCAGGAATTCTATTATTTGGCTCACAGAATGATTTGTGTTAATGAATCTATTGAAGGAAAATTTAAAGATCATACAATCTAACCACAATCCCACTCAGCAAACATAAAAAGGTTTCAGGTAACAACCTTGACCTATAGCTTATTCCTCTAGGCTGACACAGCATTGTGAAGAAAAAAACAAAAAGGCCACCCCTTTCCTAAATATCCAGTTCATTTTAGAAAAGCACAGTTTACTAGTGAGTTCATTTACTCATTTCATATACATGTATGCTGTGAGCCAAACACTAAGGAATAGCAGTAAATAAAGTTTCTGTTCACACTGTTTACGCACTTTACACTGCTGATGCAGGTAAAGAAACAGTGGCAGGGGTATATGACTTGGGCGGAAAACATTAATTTTATAGGTCAGACAGAGTAAGCCCATGAATGAAGACAGGAAGTAATGCAATGCTGATGATATCTGGGTAAAACTGCTCCAAGCATGAGAACTATGTGGAATAGCTCTAAAATGGAAACATTCTAACTACCCTCAACAGCAAGCAACTCAGGGTGGTTAAAGTAAAGTGATATACTAGTTTCAGGTCAGATCACTCCGAGTTTCCATATATCAATGATTGCGCAGTGGTAGTATGCTACAGAACAAGGACAAAAAGATAAAAGCAGGGAGTCGGGTGGTAGCTTAGCAGGTTAAGCCCAGGTAATGCAAAGCACAAGGACGGCGTAAGGATCCCGGTTTGAGCCCCCGGCTCCCCACCTGCAGGGGAGTCGCTTCACAAGTGGTGAAGCTGGTCTGCAGGTGTCTATCTTTCTCTCCCTCTCTGTCTTCCCCTCCTCTCTCCATTTCTCTCTGTCCTACCCAACAACGACATCAATAACAACAACAATAACTACAACAATAAAACAGCAAGGGCAACAAAAGGGAATAAATAAAAATGATAAAAGCAAGGATGAAAGTCCACAGAGTAACTGAGAAAATGGTTTTGTTTTTTTAACTAATATTTAAAAAGCATATTTGAGGTATGGGACCTCCAATATGTAAAATACATTAAAATTGTTGTTTTTGGTGATATTTACTCACAGAAAATAACAACAACAACAAATCTAAGTGATAAAATGCTAAATATAGTAAAGAAGCCCCAACATGGGGGCCTGGCAGCGGTGCACCTGGTCAAGTCCATATGTTAAAGTGTGCAAGGACCCTGGTCAAGTCCCCTTCCCACCTTCAAGGGGGAAGCCTCACAAGTGATGAAGCAGTGCTGCATGCCCCCCATTTCTCTCTCCCTCTCTCTCTCCCTCTCTATCTCCCCTTCCCTCTCAATTTCTCTGTCCCTAACCAAAAATAAATATCATAACAATATTTTTTAAAAGCTCCAAGAAACTTAACAGCATCACATGTATCTTACAGTTAAAATATTACTATATATTAACAGAAGGGTACAATGAAATATAAAATAAACTCATTCATGCTTGGACTTTTCTGTAAAAGTTTTTGGTCTGGTAGTAACCTGTTAGCATCTGAATTAGGCCATATTCAAATGTCATAAAAATAAAATTCTCATTGACAAAATTAAAATTAACTAGAATGAATGTTTCATTTAGCATCTTTTACTTAGAGAAAAAAGTAAAGAAAAATATTTTACTTCTACTTATAATAAATAAAATTAATCTATGATCTAGTCTTTCTAAGAATGATTAGAAATCTAGGAGAGAGCTAAGAAGAAAACATCATGTCTATTATTACTGTGACTAAATGGGATTAACTAATTCTCAGGAGGTAAAGTTATGAATTAAGTGAAGCTCAGAACACTAAGAAAATTTGTGGGGAGAGAATGCAAATAGCTCCCTAATTATCTACAGCCTATTAACAAGCAATCCTTATTACTTGCAATTAAAATCCTCTTAAATTTTATGGCAAAAGTTCATTGAAACGTTGAAAATTATATGCTAATTACTATACTGTAAAGCACATGTTTAGTATGTATTTTACCATGGGCTCAATAAATAATAAAATATCAAAACCTAGGTGATACAGTGACTAATTATTTTACTAAAGGGAAAACACCATGTGGTTAGAAGCCAGCATTGGCTTCTGCTACATATTCACAGAGCTACAATACAAATATTCCAGTAACTAGAGGTCCCACACAGATGGAGGCTGATCATTCTGTTGACTACTGAAGCCACAATACCTTCACAGCATGAGGCATACAGAGGTACCTAAACAATTGGTAGCGAAGTAGTTACTTGAAGTTTTTAGAAGAACAAAAAATAGAGAGCCAGGTGGTGGCACACCTGGTTGAACACACATATTACAGTGTGCAAGGACCCAAGTTCGAGCCCCTGGTCCCCACCTGCAGGGAGAAAGCTTCATGAGTGGTAAAGCAGGGCTGCAGGTATCTCTTTATCTCTTTCCCTCTCTATCTCCCCCTTCCCTCTTGAGGTCTGGCTGTCTCTATCCAATAAACAAAGATAATAAAAAAATTAAAAAATAAGAAAAAGAACAAGAACAAAAAATATGTTTTGTGATACATTTATACCATCTAATTCCAGGTTCTGGATCTTCAAGTGTTCCTACACATTTTCCCCCCCACAGATTGGTTATTCTAACAATTTCCCTGGTAAAGATTTTTTAAATGATATAATTATTTTACATTTAATATCTCATGATAGCTCATTTCCCTCCTAATTTCTAACTATATCCCAAGATCTAAAACCAATCACAAAGTCAGTAAATCTTTTCATATTAGGGAAAAAGAGGTTGTGGTAAAAAGATTCCAGTATTTTTTTTTTGTCTGTCAAATTTCTCACCTGTTTTCAAAATATGTGTCATCTGCATACTAATGATGCTAATTATAGCTGCAATTGTTAAAATCTATCACTTCCTTCAATTTAACTTCTTTTGGTGTTCCTTCCAGTATCTGCCATGCTTCTCAGCTCCCCATATTAAGTGTTTAGATTTAAAAGAGAATCAGTTCAACTTTTCATTTTTATCTAGTAATAAAAAATGAATTCCATATAACATCCTTTTCAGGGGGATTTATTTCTGCTTGACTTAAGTCTTCAAGAACTATTTCTATATTATGAAAATAAAAAAGGCTTATTTGTGTTTGTGTGTTATTGTTTCCAATTATTTTATTCCCAGAGGTGACATGTGGTCCATCTCACAGGTAACCATCTCTTCTTCTACAAAATAGCACATAAGCTCAACAAATTGTTTGGCTTCATATGTTAACTCTCTTTTCAATCACCAGGTTCCAGATGCCACCAGGATGCTGGCTAGGCTTCCCTGGATTGAAGACCCCACCAATGTGTCCTGGAGCTCAGCTTCCCCAGAGTCACACCCTACTAGGGAAAGAGAGAGGCAGACTGGGGGTATGGACCGACCAGTCAACGCCCATGTTCAGCGGGGAAGCAATTACAGAAGCCAGACCTTCTACCTTCTGCAACCCTCAACGACCCTGGGTCCATGCTCCCAGAGGGATAGAGAATGGGAAAGCTACCATGGGAGGGGGTGGGTTATGGGGATTGGGTGTTGGGAATTGTGTGGAGTTGTACCCCTCCTACCTTATGCTTTTGTTCACTAATCCTTTCTTAAATAAAAAATTTAAAAAAAACTACAACAATAAAACAACAAGGGCAACCAAAGGGAATAAATAAATAAATATTTAAAAAAAATAGCACATAAAATGTACTATGTACTATCATCAGAATGGCTCCAACTGCCTGCAGGACGAAGTTAGCTTTCATCAGAATTTAAACCTTTTCTCCATGGGACCTACAGTTGAATTCAGAACTCTCTCCAAAAGTACTCTTAAAGTTTTTTTTTTTTAATTTTTACTATGACAAAACTCTCATAGTGGCAGAAGTTACTCAAATTAACTACTACTGATAAGTATTTAGTGAACTCTAGCATATTACACTACCAAGTAAATTCACCGGGAAAAGAGACTTTGCCGATGTTATTCACTGCCAGAGCTTAGAGCAGTGTTTGCATACAGAGACACACAATAATTACTGTAATTATCGAATCAATGAATTTATAAGTATCACATTTCAGGCACAAGAGTATTACAAATAGCAACAGTCTCTGCCTTAATGAAATGCTAAATCTGGCTGAACTGGGTTATATCCAGATAAAGCCAAATGCATATTATGAAGTGAGTGATAGATAGCAACACAATCTAATATCATGATCCACTGCAGGAATCCCTGTTGATAACTGGTTTTTACTAAAACAAAGGAGTCAGACAAAAACAAAAGAGGGATGAAAGGGGTATAATGTGAGCAAACACAAATCAGGAAAGCAATTTATGAGAACAAAGATTTTTAAGGCAAAGTATATGTTAGGTTTCAAGTGTAATTTAAAAAACATAGTATTTTCTTTATCATTAAGACTTACTCTAAAATGCTTCTAGGTTACATCTATAAAGATAAGAATTTTCAAATAAAAATTCATTCTTCATTGTAACTTTGCTATTAACATGGCTTGTTTCTGATGTATTGATGGATTTAACACTGTGTGTATATTGAAAGTTAAAGAATATTCTGATAATTTATACACCAAATCATCATCCAAAATGAAACTTAAAAGTTCTTTAAAAGAAAAGAAAAAAAAAAAGAGTCGGGCAGTAGTGCAGTGGGATAAGCGCAGGTGACACAAAGTGCAAAGACCAGTAAGGATCCCAGTTTGAGCCCCGGCTCCCCACCTGCAAGGGAGTCGCTTCACAGGCTGTGAAGCAGGTCTGCAGGTGTCTGTCTTTCTCTCCCCCTCTCTCCATTTCTCTCTGTCCTAACCAACAATGACAACATCAATAACAACAATAAAGCAACAAGTCAACAAAAGGTAATAAATAAATATTTTTTTAAAAAAGTGTATGTCTGAGGCGCCAAAGATCCCAAGTTCAGTCCCCAGCATCACCATCAGCCAGAGTTGAAGCAGTGCTCCAGAAAAAAAAAAAAAAAACTTAAAAAAGAAAAAAAAAATTTCTGGGAGCCAGGTGGTGGTACATAATTAAGTGCACATATTACCATATGCAAGGACTCAGGTTTGAGCCCCTGTTCCCCAACTGCAAGGGTGACGCTTCATGGCTTCAAGAGGTCTGCAAGTGTCTATATTTCTCCCTATCTTCCCCTTCTTTCTCAATTTCTCTCAGTGCAGGCATTTAGCACCAGCAATAACCGTGGTGGCAATAAATAAATAATTAAATAATTTAAAAGTGAAATAAAATAAATCCATACTTTCTCAAGGCATGAAATCACTAATATTTTAAATGATTTTAAGTTTTTAGATATAACAGTGAAGCACATTTTATGTTTATTTCTCCAAAATACTGAAAATTAGCTTTTACTAATAACTACAATTGAAATGTCTATTTACTATATGCCAGACACTACTCCTAGGTGTCTTACATACATTTGTCACAGAATTAATCATAGGAGATGTAACAGTTTGCTTTCCAAAAAAGTTATTCTCTTAATAATTTTATGGTGCTTCGTTCCTACCGCTAATGTTTTATGTGCCATTATTTTGCTTTTACTGCAAAAGAAAGATCTGGCTCCCAAAGATAAAGGAGATTTTTGGTAAATGGTGAAGGTAAAGAAATAAATGACCCACTTGGCTAGTGTGTAATTACACTGCCTGAGATTGTAACAATCTATCACATGAAGGAGGATGACACCACACTAAGGGGTGAGTCAAAGGAGATAGCCTTTGACTAACTATGGGACCCTGTCGATCGATACTCAACAGATAGTGCGCTCTTAAAAACAATTGAATTCTGAAAAAGTTTGAAAATAGATTCCCCTTTTTTTTTTGATACTGATCAGAGACCTATCTTGACCTTATTCTGGAAGAGCAATACTTTCTGAAAAAGGTATGTGAAACACATAAATCCTTTCTATCTCTAGATTATTCTCTCAAGAGGATATTTAACACATTTCTATTATAATGGCAGTCCTACAAGCAAAAGGCCTGCTAAATTATTTTTTATTCTGTAAAAATGAATTCCTAATGAGGGGTTATCCAGTTGAGATACTTAACACAGGAAAGGTAAATATCCTTTAGAAAGAAGATACATAAATGGAACATGAAAAGGAAAAAAAGAAAAAGTAAAAAAAATCAAACAGAAAATTTAAATTTCCAAATGAGACATAGTATAAACATAAAATCTGATATTCAATAAATAGCAAGTGGCTCATTGTATAATGAGCAAGTAGACAAAATCTTTAAAAATACGAGTAGTTTTAAGCCCATATACAAAGTAATTTTACAGAATATTCAGTCAAATTATGTAACTGAATATACTCTAATTTCACTTCAAATACTTAAACTGCATCTCAGACTAACTCCAATTACTTCAGAACATTATAGCTAAACTCATTAAATTATATTAGGAAGTATAGTTCTTACCTGTCACTTTCAAATTCTATCATACAGAGATGCTATGACTTTGTATACTGTGTTTAAAGTTTCTGTATATTAGGGCAGGTAAAATAGAAAAAAAACCATATATAATCCATAAAATACAAAAAATTTTTAAAATTATAAAATTAAATTTTGTAAGAAGCTTACAGCTGCAACTCTGGAGAACCTAGCATTGTGGGGGGCTGGGTGGTGCTGTAACTGGTTGAACACACATATTACAGTGACAAGGAGCTGGGTTCAAGCCCCCAGTCCCCAGCTGCAAGGAGAAAGCTTTGTGAGTGGTAATGTAATGCTGGAGGTCTCTTTCTCTTCCTTTCTATCACCCCTTCCCTCCTGATTTCTAGCTGTTTCTATCCAATAAATAGGTAATTATAATAAAAATTTAAAGAAAGACCCTAGAATTGTGAAAAGAAAGAAATTGTATCTCTACATACAGAATCAATTCTTGTGCTTCCAGTTTAATTTAGGAAAGCTCCACCCAACCCACTACAGCTTAGAATACAGGAAGCGAATCAAAGTGTAAGTATAAATATTCATACATTCTCATGTCAGTGTTCCTTCAAGTACTGGCTACCTAGTATTTCACAAGTTTGAATTCAGGAACTGAGAATACAAAAATGAATAGACTATCTCCTTCCATTAGCCAACTTCTTTACAGTATAGTGGTAAAAACAAAGTGCATGCCAGAATAAAGTGCTTCAAGACATGTATTGCATCAGTCTTGTGATAATACATGTATGACCAAGAAAATAAACTACCAGTGAAAGCTTTGAGGAAAAGAAGAGACAAAGGTTGGTCAAGTACACAGAAGCAGCCACATTCAGATGTATCTTAAAAGATAAATAGGAACTCGTTAAGTAGATAAGATGGAAGAGCACTGAGAACACAAAGGAGCACAGGGAGAAAAAAGGCCAAACTGTGTCTGGGATGCAAAGTAGCTAGGTTCAACTAGAATCCAAGGAGAAGGCGAACGGTGAGACTAAGTTAAAGACTGGCAATGAGGGAGGGTGTCTGAATGTCATGTTCTGACATTTTAGCATCTGATATTTTAGCAGAGACTAAGTTTTACAATGGTGCTATGGATAGCAAAGAAGCCAACTGGTAAACTATCTGCATCTATAACCAAGGTTTATAATGATGTAAGTTACAATCATACCAATTATTATAGTGGGCCATGGGAAAATATAATATACAAAATGGAAAGCTATTCTGATTTCAGAATAGACCTTAGAGCTTCTGCTTTATATGAAATGCCTGCCTGTGGTTTATCTGCTTACCTAAAATCGACTGTGAGGCTGGGGAAATATCTCATGATGTAATACACATGTCTTGCCACACATGTGGCCCAAGCTTGAACTCTGCTTCCACATTTGGGTGTTACAGCCACAGCACTGGGGGAAGCTCTCTCTGACTTTTCTGAGTGAAAAAATAAGTCCAGGAGCACTGCAGGTATGCAAATGTGACGACCCAGCTTCACAATCAATCAAATACTGGGACTATGGAACCTATAAATGCATTACTTAGTACAAGTACAGGTTAACTATAATAGCCACTAGTGTGTTGGTATCTGAGACATTTCCAGTTTCAATAATTCACTAGGACTCAACATAGATACAGGGTCATGGGATGTTACAGCTAAAGAGTGTTATACAGTGCAGCAGAGATAAAGGATATGGAACAAAGTCTGGAGGAAATGGGGCACTACCTTCTAACAGTCTTCTTGCTCTGGTGTCACACCAAATGTGTTTTATCATCCAGGAAAGACTTGTGAGAGCATGTATGAACTGTTTCTCTCAGGGAGTTCTTTACTATCTCATCTTCTACGCCTTTTTACTTGGGATTGGCCACTCAGGTCCAAATAGAAAAACTCAGCCTAGGTTCCAGATGCCCAGAAGAAAAACAAGGTTTAGTGTAATTATATATATATATCGCTTGTATAAGCAGTGTAGGGACAGAAAGTTATCAGTGTAAGACACTGTTTACCATCCTAGATCACAGACACTATCCCAGGGTGAACTTGCAGTTAACCGTTTTGAAGGCTCAGAGTCTGCTATACTAACCCACTTCCACATAGTTGCGTAGCCACAGATGAAGTCAAGAATGCTTTCATCGTTCTCTCTCATTCTCACTCCCTTCCCTCTTCTGTATTCTCTTGTAATGTGCCTCTAACAATCTATGGTCTGATTTTCACCACTACAGTTTGCCTATTGTAAAATGCCAAACAAATGAGCCTCTTGAGCCTGACTTTATACAACCTTATGTATTTTTTCGTTCAGTTTTAGCATGTATCAGTAATTTGTTCTATCCCATTCTGTGTAATAGTCCACTATGTAAAACAGAAGGATGAATATGGGATGATCTCAATCACAGGCAGAAGTTGAAAAACAAGATCAGAAGAGAAAACACTAAGCAGAACCTGGACTGGAGCTGGTGTATTGCACCAAAGTATAACACTCTGAGGTGGGTGTGGGGGAGAATACAGGTCCTGGAAAAGGATAACAGAGGACCTAATGGGGGTTGTATTGTTATGTGGAAAACTGAGAAATTTCATGCATGTACAAACTACTGTATTTACAGTTGAATGTAAAACATTAATCCTCCAATAAAGAAAAAAATAGTCCACTATACAGATATAATAGGTATTTTCAAGTGGAATAAACATTTAAACTAATTTTTTCTACATTTCCATCTCATCTGAGTAAATATTTAACAGTAGAATCTTAGGAGGATATGGTAACCTCATAGTTGTTACCCTATAGTTTTCCAAAATGACAATACTATTTATATCCCATTTTGAATTCTTACCAGCAATTCTTACCAGTGTGAAACTTCCCTAGCAGTCTGAAATAACAATTTTCACTAGCTCCCTTCAACTTCATGCAGTGACTAAAGAAGAAATTTATTGAAATAAGGTGAGTGATCATATACAAAACGTGTTTTTCCCTTATGGCAAAAATATTCATTTTTCAGAATCCAGTTTAAATGTCATTGCTACTGCTACAATCTCACATGCACAGACAGAATTGATCACTTTTTTTAATGCAGACACATCATTTCATTCATAATACTAGAATTTGGGCAGTATTTTAATTAATATTATGATTACTTTTTCTCTTTGCTTCCAGATTCCTTGATAGCATATTACGGACTATTCATATTTCTACATTTAATGTTCCACAATTTTTACTTAAATAAAATAAATAAGGGGAGAATTTCCATTTATGGCAGACACAAAAACAGTGTTTTACAAAAGAAAAACAAACAAACAAAAAGGCCAGACTGTGTGTACATCTGAAGAGTGTTCCCAATGTACAAAGACCCTGGTTCAAGTTTTCAGTTCCCACTTGCAGGGGGAAGCTTTATGAGCAGTGAGTTAGTGTTACATGTGTCTCTCTTTCCCTTTCTCTCTTTCCCTCTTCCCCTCAATTTCTGTCTTTACTCAAAATAAGCTATATATATATATTAAAAGAACAGGAAAAATAGATGAAACAATTACTTCTGGAAGCTGCACAAGAGGTAAAAAGATTCCCAAAACAACGCTGTAAGCCCTAGAGTTTCCTCTGAACTCACTTCCATACAAGAATATTAGCCTATAACACAACAATGGGAACCTAAGAAAAGTCCAGGAGAGTCCCTGAATTGAAAGCACAAACATTAGTTTTGTGTGAAGAAGGTGCCTAGGATTGATACTGCCTACTCCAGCAGTGAGGAAGAGTAGGGAAAACATGACAGAGAATGAAGAAGGTGCCCTCAAGTACATTGCAGAGTATCAATCACCAAATTCACATGTGAACTACCTGAGGCCAGGGAAAGAACTAAAATAGGGGAGTTCAATATCCCTCTTTCAATAATTCAGGCCAAGTGGACAGAAAATCAGTAAGTTCATATAAGACTTGAACGAGACTATCAACCAGTTTAAACCTGAAGACCCTTAGGGCTCTAATTTCTTTAAAGAAATTCAATCGGTAGTTTAGAGATTCATACAAAGGAAACTCCAGGTCTACTTGACATTACAACCAAACAACATAAAATATTCAAGGAGGAAATACTAACTTTAGATAAACTCCAAATTTTGAAGAGAAGGAATCAATTTCTACTCACTTGATGAGGCTATCAGTACTCTAATACCAAAACTTGATACCAATAACAACAGAAAATAACCTAATGTCTCTGTGAGAACAAAAAATTTACCAAATACAATTACATACAAAAAGAATGATACATCATAACTATGGAGTTCATCTGTTAAGAGTGTAAGAGTAATATCCAAAAATTATATTAAGTTAACCATTAAATTAAATAATTGGGAAAATATTATCTCAATAGAAAAGAAGCATTTGACAAACCTAACAACCATTCCAAAAAATACATGTTAGGAATAGAAGATAATTTCTGGAACAACAAAAAATAGTATCCATTAAAAGACCAGAGGTAACCTCATTTTTAATATGTAAGTACTTAGTCGGTTTTAAGATCAGAATCAGTTTGTCACTTTTTTGTTTTTTGCCTCCAGAGTCATCACTGGGACTCTGCCTGCACCACGAATCCACAGCTCCTGGAGTCCATCCTTCCCATTCAGTTGCCCTTGTAGCTGTTATCATTATTGTTGTCATAGCTGTTGTTGGTGTCAGATAGGACAGAGAGAAATCAAGAGGAGGGGAAGACAGAGAGGAGGAGAGAAAGACAGACACCTGCAGACCTGCTTCATCTCTTGCGAAGTGACTCCCTGCAGGTGGGAAGCCAGGGGCTTGAACCAGGATTCCTATGCCGGCCCTTGACTTAGCGCCACGTGCACTTAACCTGCTGCGCTACCTCCCGGCACCCCAGTTTGTTACTTCTATTCAACACTACAACAGATAAACAGGGAAGAAAAAAACACACAAAATAAGCCATATTAGATGGGGAATAAATTTTACGTGTTTTTTTTATAGGCAATATAATTACATGAGCGAGGAACCAGGTTAAAGCCCCTGGCACTACATGTGGGGAGGGGATTTTCACAACTAGCGCAGTGCACAAGTGTTTCTCTTTTTCTCTCCCCTCTTTGCCTCTCTATTTGTCTCTGTCAAAAAAAAAAAAAAAGGAGGGGGAGGAAGGAAGGAATTGACTCCAGGAACAATGGACTCATATGCAGAAATAACCCAGGCAACAAAAATAAATGTCTAAAATGCAAAGAAATAAATATGATAAGATCTCTTAAGATGTGTGTACTGGAGAGGTGAGGCGGCAGTGCACCAGGCTGAGCCCACACATTGCCATGTACAATGGCCTGCGCTGAGCTCTCACTCCACACCTGCAGAAGGGCAGCTTTATAAGAGGTAAAGCAGGTTTGCAGGTGTCTGTCTTTCTCCCTTCCTCTCTCTCTGTCCTTAAGTATCTTTTTTATTTTTAAATTATCTTTATTGGATGGAGACATCCAGAAATCAACAGGGTAGGGGGAGATAGGGAGAGAAACAGAGAGACACTTGCAGCCCTACTTCACCACTCACAAAGCTTTCCCTCTGTAGATGGCGGCTGGGGGATCAAACCTGGGTCCTTGTGCACTGTAATATGTGTAGTCAACCAGATGAGTCACCACTCAGCTCCTCTTTCTGTCTCCCCAGCCCCTCTCAATTTCTCTCTGTCCTATCATATAGAAAGGAAAAAGAAAAAAATGGCCATCGGGAGTGGTGAGTTCATACTGCTGCCACCAATCTGCATCAATAACACTTGTAGAAAGAAAGAAAGAAAGAAAGAAAGAAAGAAAGAAAGAAAGAAAGAAAGAAAGGAAGGAAGGAAGGAAGGAAGGAAGGAAGGAAGGAAGGAAGGAAGGAAGGAAGGAAGGAAGGAAGGAAGGGAAGGAAGGAAGACAGGAAGGAAGGAAGACAGGAAGGAAGGAAGAAAAGGAAGGGGAAAGAAGAAAAAAATTAAGAGTGTGTGTACTGAAAGCTACAAAAATACTGTTGAGAGATACCAATGACAACCTAAAGAAATATAGAAATACAACAAGGGCAACAAAAAGGGAATAAATAAATAAATATTAAAAAAAAGAAATATAGAAATAATCCTTCTATGTGGGTTGGTAAACTCAACATGATTATTATGTCAACCCTTCCCTCAATTCATTACAATCCAATCAAAATATCAGCAAATATAAACATTGACAAGTTAATTCTAACATATATTTGGAAACCACAAACACCTATAAAATGCTATCAAAACAATTATGAGTAAGAATAAAATTGGAAGACTTGCACAACCTTACTTCAAGGCTTATTATAAAACCATAGAAATCAAAGCTATGTTACTGGTATAAGGAGAGTCAGAAATCAATGGAACAGAAGTGGTCCAGAAATAACGCCCCCACACACATATGCATACATATATACATAAGTGTGTAACAGCTCTTAGGTAAAACTGCAAAGGTTATTGTCTTGAAAATTAATGGAACAAGTAGATATTCATATGCAAAATATTATTTTTACTCTATGTCTTGAACATATACAGAAATCAATTCAAAATGGGAATACTACCTGGATTATTTCAGGCACTTAAGTGTTGAAAAAAAACAAAGAAATAAATATAGCAGGGCCAGGTGGTGGTGCACCTGGTAAGTGCACATGTCACAGATCCCAGGAATTTATCCTGTCATTTTTTTTTTCATGGGACCTAGGGCACATTTAAAATGAAGGAAAAAACAATGACAAGTTCTTTATGCATACCATAGATATAAAGTCTGGTCTCACTGTGCTTGGTATGAATTGGTAACCCCAAGTCATTACCAAATCCAGAGTTTCCCCAGATCTCTTTGCATCTATTCTATCCCACCAGGTTCAGCACAGAATTTGTATTGTTTTAAAGTAAGACTAGGGAACAGTATTTTCGGGAATCACATGCATTTTCTTTCCAAGTTTTCAAAGAAAGCCCTAAAGCTGATGGCTTGGATATTGGATGTAACTGAGACTCACTCAGAGATGACCAAGAAAGACCCACAGGAATAAATGCTCAGAAACTACATTCCATACATGCATACAGAGTTCCCTCTCAGTTATCAGCTTAATTGCTCTGGCAAATATTCATGTTCCTAAATGTACCCTGTCGTATGCTTTACATTGGTTTGTTCTAGCCCTCCCCCGCCAAGAGAATTGGATCAGTCCTGTTAATTTCGCGGGCCTGCTTGGCCCCGCCCCAAGGAACCCCGGGAGAGGGTTCCTGAGTTCCAGAGTGCCAGAGTTTCAGGGTGTTCCCGAGTACGAGAGTTCCAGAGTAAGGGAGAGAGTTCCTGAAGTTCGAGAGTTTCAGAGTTACAGAGTAAGAGAGAGTTCCACAGTTGAAGAGTTTCAGAGTGCCAGAGTTGGAGGGTTCCTGAGTTCCTGAGTTCCAGAGTAAGAGAGAGAGTGCTTGTGCCGCTGCAAAGAGACAGCAGAGTTCTGTTTGGTGATTAGTTTGTCTTAGTTTATGAATCATTGTTCCTGAATAAAGAAATACAGCTTCCCTGCCCAGCCGTTGTCTCCGCGTCTCTGTTACCCGCCCGTGAAGCAAGCCAGCCCGGCAAGAGCCTACGAAAATTTAACAACAGTACCCATAGTTCATTAATTTTTATCCCTGAGATGGGTTCTAGTATAGATCTTCCTTGACTTATGATGGGCTTACTTCCCAAATAAGTCTGTGGTAACTGAAAATATCATTGCTTTTAAAATGCTGACTAGTCAGTACCCACGATCACTTCAGCATCTTAGTACAGTTTCTACTGAAGATATATCTCTTTCAGGATACTGTAAATTAATATTTAAAAAAGGTAAGTGAAATCGTTTGGTGTCATTTGAAGGGAAATCTTTTTAACTATGGTGAAACTAGGTCAAGACCCCTTTTCATTATTTTTTGTGTGTGGTTCATACTTTGGGTATTTTATCTACGACGTTTCATCTAACTAATCAACTTAAGTTTGTTCTTCTTCACCCTACACCTTTAGTGTGGTTATACTATCCAGTTGTAGCACTGCCAAATTTCGGATTATTCTCACATCATGGTTGACTTCATCGTATGTATGATTTTGTGTGTAATATTAGCGTTTTTAAGTGGCAAAAGCATATGAAGAGGCATAGTCAGAGAAATGGCACTCCCACCTCATTTTTTCTAGTCTGTTGCTATTCTATTTTTTTCAATCCATCACTACTGCCACATTTCAGGTAATCAATCTTTTAAGTATGATTACTCTATGCTCTCTGTATTCATTTTAAGATAAATAGCCTACAATTATTGACCACTTATTATGTGCCAAACTCTATTCTAAAAGTATTTTCACATATCAACCCCTTTCATTGTCACAAATGCCTAGGCTTTAAGAGACTACATAGTCTAAAACTATTTTCATTTTGTCCTTACAAGGTATCTTTGAACATCTCTTTGAGTCTGCATATTAAGGTGAACAACAAGCCAATGGATAGAGCTGGACCCTAAGTGATGCCTGGGCACAACTAACTGCTAAAGAGAAGTATCATTAGTTGTTGATAAGCAACAGATAGGAAAGCAGAACTAAGGAAAATCAAAAGTAACTGGAGCAATATCCTACCCTTGGCTATCTGATACAATAATTCTTAACTTCGGCAGCATTAGGATAACCTATGGAGATTCCTTAAAATTCTAATGCCCAAGCCCTGCACTAGACCAATTAAATCAGAGTCTCTAGAGGAGGAGCCTTTGTGAGGAAATTGTGAGGAGCCTCACAAAGTATCCTGCATTCCTTAAAACATTAAGCCAGCCCCCCCCCCCCCCCATTCCTGATACTATGGCCTATCTACATACATAATCATTGTTTTGCCTGAAAGATGGCCACTCATTCCATTCCTTTGATCTATCTTCTTTCTTCCCTCAAGACTCTCCCTGCCTGCAGGGTAGTATTAATCTTACCAATTAAAACCCTCACAACAGTTGTTAAGGAAGTTTCTACCTTCCCAGCCCCCTTTTTGCCTTTCTCCGCCCCTTTCCTAGCCATTTCCATGTCCGACTTGCCACTTCCAGGTCTGCCTTTTAAAAGCCTTGGCTCTCTGATCAATAAAGGAATTACATTGCCTTGTACCATGTGTTTGGTTCCTGAGTCATCTCCCTCACTTTGCTGAGTGAGTAGCAGCCCAGGCTGGCTCCAGTTGAGTTCTCTCCAATCCAGAGAGCACACACCTGGGAAGAGGCACCCCCACGCTAGCCCAGCAAGCCTTGATACCAATTTTTTTAAATTTTTTCTAAATTTATTAGTGATTTAATAATTAACAAGATTGTAAGATAACAGGGGTCCAATTCCATACATTCCCACCACCATAGTTCTGTGTCCTATCCCCTCCATTGGAAGCTTCCCTACTCTTTATCTCTCTGGGAGTATAATACTTATTATTATTTAACTTCATGGCAGCTCTAATAGCTAGAATTGAGAACTACTAGACAATTTAAGTTACAAGACATCAACTAAATAATGCCCATAGGCAATAATATTTCTTTCTTTTTTTGCCTCCAGGGTTATTGCTGGGGCTCAGTGCCTGCACTATGTATTCACTGCTCCTGGAGGCGATTTTTCCCCTTTTGTTGCCCTTATTATTTATCGTTGTTGTTATTGCTGTCATTGTTATTGGATAGGACAGAGAAAGACAGACACCTGCTGACCTGCTTCACCTCCAATGAAGCGACGCCCCTGCAGGTGGGCAGCAGGGGGCTCGAACCAGGATCCTTACACCAGTCAGTGCACTTTGCGCCATGTGCGCTTAACCTGCTGTGCTACTGCCTGGCCACCGCAATATTTCTATCTCTTCATTTTCATTAGAATACATCTTTTTTTTTAAAGAAACTAATCTATTTATTTATTCATTCATTCATTCATTCCCTTTTGTTGTCCTTGTTTTATTATTGTAGTTGTTATTGTTGTCATTGTTGTTGGATAGCACAGAGAGAAATGGAGAGAGGAAGGAAAGACAGAGAGGGGGAGAGAAAGATAGACACCTGCATACCTGCTTCACCGCTTGTGAAGCGACTCCCCTGCAGGTGGGGAGCCGGGGGCTCGAACCAGGATCCTTATGCCACTGGTCCTTCTGCTTTGTGCCACCTGTGCTTAACCCACTGCTCTACCGCCCGGCTCCCAGAATACATCTTCTTCTGACTAAAGTGCACTCTATTTTTGTAGAAGTATATGGTTACCAATGGACTGTAAGTGAACTGAGGAGTGATATTCACGTCCTAAGATGCCATGGTCAGCAATATGTAAGCACACAGGAGCTCTGAATGTCAATTAGAAATGTACCATTTTTAGACTACTTTATAAATCAGGTTTCTAGTATAACTAGAATAGGTGCTTTTTAAAAAGAACAGTAGCCACTAAAATTAGGTGATGGGGGCATAAAAACTCAGTTTGGAAATAAACAGTCTAGAAAAATAAAACTAAAAATATAAGTAAATGGTAGTAGAAGAGAAGGGAAAGAGGGGGCCAATTTCTCTCTCTCTCTCTCTCCCTGTCTTCCCCTCCTCTCTTGATTTTTTTCTGTCCTATCCAACAAGCAGTAACAACAACAGTAACAAAATGGGAAAAAATGGCCTCCAGAAGCAGTGGATTCATAGTGCAGGCACTGAGCCCCAGCAATAACCATGGAGGCAAAAAATGAGAGAGAGAGAGAGACATGGAGAGGGAGAGAGGGAGTGGGAGAGAGGGAGAGGGAGAGGGAGAGAGAGAAGAAAAGTCAAATTCTCAAAAGAGTAATATGTATACTCATGTTTATGAAGACAAAAGCTTTAATGTGGGTCTCAATAGTCACTGTTAATCACAGCTGAAGTAGCAAGCTATGAAATGTGAAAACACTGACTTATTGCTTGAAAAATCAAGAGTCTTTGTGTCAACAAAATAACTCATTTGGATAGTGCCCCTGCCTTGCTATGCAAGGTCTGAGCCAGCTCTGGTGCTGTGGTATCTTTCACCTCTATGTCTTCCTGTGTCTGACTTAATCTATTTAATGGTCTTTTGGTTTTTGTCAGAAGATTAAATCTTTAAGCTCAATTAATACTATCTATCCCAGTTGTATCTTTTTTAAGATACAGTGAGATAATCCCAATAAAATATTTAACACAGTAGTTTTCTAAACATCAATTGCTCAATGGGTGTTAACTATCACTCACATCATTATACTACTATGTTTATTTGAGAAATAGTATGAAACACTAAATATAAGTTTATTGTATATGATGACACAAATAATTAGCATAAGAACTTCTATCTATTCTTTCCTATTTCTTAAATAAACTTTAAGAAAAAAAAAAGGGGGGGGGAATACTGGTCCAAGAAGGATGGCAGAGGACCTAGTAGGGGCTGTATTGTTATATGGAAAACTGAGAAATATTATGCATGTACAAACTATTATTTACTGTCGAATGTAAAACATTAATTCCCCAATTAAAAAAAAAAAGCAGACGTCTAGGAGGTTGAGTAGTGGCTACAGTACTGGGCTTTACAAGAGTGAGATTCTAAAATCAATTCCCAGCATTACATATGCAAGAGTAATGCTCTAGTTTTCTCTCCTATTATGAAAGAGAAAAGGAAGGAAAGAAGGAAAGAAGGGAGGAAGGGAGGAAGGGAGGAAGGAAAGAAGGGAGGAAGGGAGGGAGGGAGGAAGGGAGGAAGGGAGGAAGGGAGGAAGGGAGGGAGGGAGGGAGGGAGGAGAATCTTACAGACAGGAGTCATTTTCCATCCAATAAATTCATTTTAACAGCAACATCTCCCACATCCGCATCTCTCTCCTTTTTTAGGTCTCAGACTATGCAAACAGACTGTTGTCTTCTCACAGGTGATGTCTGGAATTAACAACTAACCTGCTCCTTGTCACATAACCAGTTAAAGAGCCAGGTATCATACTGAGCAGGTGTCACATTGGGCAGTGATATTTCTATGAAAATCACTGATGTTTTACTGCAAGGAGTCAAAAGGTCTTTTGAAAAAGCCTTATAGCCCCCAAATGCTTCTTTATTTATGGGTATGAACAGTGAGAAATTATAATCCATAATTTTTAAGCTACCATTTTACAACACTCTGTTCGCTTTTCTATTTCCTCTATTAGAAAATTTTACAAATATAACCAACCTGTCTTATGCACAATGATTTCCTGAGTACCTTGCTATGCAGTTACGAGTGTGTACAACTGATGTTGAATAAATCTAAGAGGAACTGTTTTAAAAGGTAGGAAAAATAAAATTTGAAACAGCCCATTATCAGTTATCACAACAGCTCACAGGGGTCCTGAAGTGAAAGATGGTGGCCCTGACAACAAATTGCAAGATGAGATTAAACCACCACTACAGCTCTGCAATGACTCCTATACTGGAGCATACCAGAAAACGGAGTTGTACAGCTCTACTCCTATATAAAGCCAGGAGATCACTCCAACTCTCTTCATAATTTCATCGACTTACAAATCTTCAGCATATTTCTGGGGGAAAAATATATACTATACCAAAAATCAGAACAAGGACTGTTAAAATTAAAGAACCCTCAAGCTATAAACAAAAAAATTATCTGATGAGTTCCAAATTTTTCTAAATATTTAAAAATAAATTGTTAAGAAAATGGTCTTGGGGCAAGGTGGTAGAACACATGGGAAAGCTACAGGAGTGGTGAAGCAGGGCTGCCAGTGTCCCTCTGTCTCTTTCCCTCTTTATCTCCCTCTCCCATCTCAATTTTTCTCTTTCTCTATCCAATAATAAATAAATAAATAATTTTTGAAGTCCTCCTTACAAACAGAACCCAAAATTCCCAAATGTGAACAATCATCCATAGTATATTCTTTAGTTATGTCCTATTTCTATTACATTCCTCTTGCTTCTGAATCAATTTCATTCTCCAAAGTAGTCTATCACTAGCTATGATAAAAATATTTTTGAAACTTATTGTTGCTGTGGTTTAACAAAATCTGTCAGTGTTATTATCTAGCATAATACAATTTTGAAGACAGGTATAAAGATAAGAAGCTTGCCTGAAAGGGAAAATAAAGAATTTTGGATATACTACAAGTTCAGCACTAAACTAGATACTACTAGATACTATTTCTTAAGGCTAATATTTTATAATTTACTAGCAAAACAAAGAGCACAGTACATTATTGAGCACTCTTTTTGAAGACTGTTTACAACTGCCACACAAGTTAGAAGAAATCTCAAGAAAAACCGGAAGCCTTCACTGAATAAAGAAACTGGAAGAGAATTCCAAACATGCACGTGAATTTTCAGAATCTACTGAGAGCATGCATACATACAATTTGCATTTCTTTTTCAATGTGTTTATATTTCTGTACGCAACAAATGTATAGGCTGAAT